>NW_028301058.1:2562500-2904733 GCF_049000335.1 Polistes dominula | reverse complement strand
CTCTCCTAAACGACGACTCTGTGATTCTATGTATATATATATATGTATGTTCAAATATATCCCTGTATAAATTCAAAGGCAGCCCTTTGAAAGGTCTCCTTTTCGAGTTCTCTCAAAATCACAAATAATTTCTCCTGTCATATTATACGAACGTTGAAAAATAATTCAAAGGTAAAATTGATAGTAATGATAATAATAATAATAATAATGATAATGAAAACGTCCATCATATATTTATATTTTCAAGGTAAAATGACGTTTACCTAACTCGCCAACATTCATGACTCATGCTCGGCCAATCGTTCCATTCTCAATTTTCTTCAAGTCTCACATAAAACATTTACAGATAAGATAACGGAAGGAGATATCGAGGCAAACAGTCGTCATACTTGGTCGACGTTAACGTGCACTCTTCGTTTCTCTTCAATAAAATAACACGAGAATACGAAAGAAAATAGTTTACCTATTTTAATACAAGAAATAGTAGTGTCGTATTTTTGCTTGAGTTTTGCTAATTTTTTTTTTCTCAATATCATCATCTTCTTCTTCTTTACTTACGCGATAGCACGAATTAAAAAACAACAAAATAAAAAACATTCTGTGGAGAGAATTAGATCAATCATAAATTTGACTATAGTTCGATAGTTTGTTTAAATAAGTGAAATAGAAAAATAGAGAGAAAGAGAGAGAGAGAGAAACACGTATCGTGCGTGTTTTATAGTTATCGTGAAATGAAGAACACTACTACTTATCTGACTTGTGGATATTACATCAAGCCGCGCATACGTACGTACTATAAGAAATATTGAAATTTAAAACGATCATCTTCTTCTTGTTCTTATTCTACTTCTTTTACTTCTTCTTCTTCTTCTTCAAGAAATAACATGGATAATACAGACATATACATGCAATATACGATACGAGTATATACTTTGATAAAGCGTCATTTTTTACATATATGAAAAATAAGTCACGAATGTGACTATGTGCGAAGAGGACTTTGCACGAGATTGTCTATCTGTTCATATATCTTTTTCTTCCATTTCATTCTTTCTTTATTATTATCTATATTTCTCTTTCCTACTCTTTACGCGATCTTGAAACTCAACAAGAAACATATCGTCCTTCGAGGAAACAGCAACACGACTGCTACTGCTGCTGCTGCTGCTACTGTTGCTGTTCTCGTTTGGCTTTGAGAAGACGCATAAAATAGGACCGTCCGACGTAACGATTAATCTTACTACAAAATGCAGACTTCTATCTTCCCTTTGACGATGAAAGCTTCCTTTGGAAAAACCATGACGATAGGAAGGAACAGCAACAGCAGCAAAAGCAAAAGCAAGTAATAGCAAGGAGCTTATCTCGTTAAGCAACAGGCACAAATGCAAATCACTGATGGGGTCTCATTGCTAAAAGGAAAATCGTATTTCAAAAGGATACCCTGTACATAGATACTTATCTACCTCTGTATATATATATATATATAATGTCTTCTTCGTTTCTTTACTTCGATGATACTACTATCCAACGTTCTTGGTCAGAATCTCCTTGAAAATAGCCTCGATTTGGCATGCAAGTAACGTACCGTCGTTTCGTCTCGTGAGAATGGTTGTGAAAAAGAATAGAAGAACCTTGCTTGCAGCTAAAGAAGAAAGAAAGAAAGAAAGAAAGAAAGAAAGAAAGAAAGAAAGAAAGAAAGAGAGAGTTGGTTGTAGGTGGAAAAAGAATTCCAAGAGGAGTAGAATTCGCTTCCAGCAGCGAGTATAAAATGAGAAAGAGAAAAAACATATATAAAAAGAATCAGAGAGAATCAGATAGAGAATGAGAGAAAAAGAAAAAAAAATAACTATAGGTTAGTGGGGGGATGTGTAGGTAGAAACAACCGGAAGGAACACGAAGCACCGGATCCCATACAAATGCTCGATTAATGTAGCCCGCTTATGGGTCTTCGTAGTTCGACGAAGTGGAGGAGTAGAGTGGAGTGAAGAAAAAGGTATCCTCGACGACGATATCCACGATTCCTTTCTCCTATATACGCCTTCTTGATCGTTCCCTCCCTCCACCCCCCCCTCCCTCCCTCTCACCTCCCCCAAATGAGACAACATTCATAACCTTTGGAGAAACGCCGGCGTATACCCTACGTAGAAAATTTACGAGGCCATTTATAGTTTGCTACCGCGAGCATGATCGTTCGTTGTTGCGCGTAAAGATGGTGGATACTGGGTTTTAAAGAAAAATAATACAAAAAAACGACAATTGCAGAAAGCTCTTTTCTTCTTTAAAAAAAAAAAAAAAAAAATATATGTATGGAACCTGAAAAAAATATGAAATTCAAGACAACTCGTTTTAACTCATTTTCTTTCGAATATCGATCGTTAAATACCAACTATTAAGGGGATCGGAAAGTTATGTCGTTTCTACACATGTATATTTTTATATTTTAATTAAAATTAAATAAATTAAAATATAATAAATAAATATAATTAATAAATAAATTAAATTAAAATTTTTATTATAAAATTTGTATATACCAGATGAAAAAAGGTTGTTGATAAAGAGGGTTAATGACATTATTGAATTAAAAATAAAAATTTGCTAAAAAGTTATTCGTCTGAATTTAAGGTTAGAAAGTGCCATTAATTTTCGGTCCATTTAATATATTTAATTATTTATTAATCTACGATTATGTATAAGAGCTTTTTTCTTGATTCATTCATTCATTGATTTATTCTATTTTTTTTTCTTTTTTATTTCTTCTCTCGCGGCGGATATCAATCAACGGTACAGCCCCACGTAGATCTTAACACCCACACCCCACCAACAACCACCACCAACTTCGCAAGAGATCTTCGTTTCCTTTGATTTTATAAATTTCCTCACGACAACGACGATGCATCGTTGTTCGTCGTCACGTTTACTAACAACCTGCCTACACGTAAAATTACTAATACTAACAACTAATGTCACATACATGCATATAACGTGAGTAAACCACACGACGTCTTTCTTTGTCACAAGTCTCAGCTGCTGCTTGTTTTCTAATTGGAATATCTATGTCGCGTGATGTTTAAAATGCATTTATTATTATGTAGTCATGTGTCTATGATAATAATGAAAGTAAATAATAATAGGACAAATAAACTACTAACTATGTTGGACTCTTCTAGTCACGCAATGTTACGATTATTACCTGCACGCGCGTATATTTTTTTCTACTTTTTTTTTTTTTATTATTTAATTAACGACAATTCATTATTAATCAAACGTATCGTAAATTTTATAATCCACTCTCAAAGATGAATAAGAAAAAAATTATTTTCTAATATAAATGAATAAGTACATACACACCCACATACATTTCTTACGTACAAATACCATTCTGTCGAGGAATGAAACGTTTCGACCTGTCGGTATTTCCGACTTAACTATAAATCGGTCTTGACTTTCTGACGTCACTTCCTGTACATTCCGTGGTCGAACATACTAATCATAAGACGCATTCAGTATCCCTATTTGGATATGACCAGAGATAATACCTCCTTGTGTTCACTTGCATAGCATTGCTCGGTATATGGACACTTCACATTTTTTTTTATGAGATTGAATTTATTATCTTTCGCATATATATATTAAATTGAAAATAAATTTTTTAGGTCTACGATAATTAATCCATTAACTGTCAATTACGAGATATCTCGTAATATGTGTGTGTGCTGCAATTTTTAGATTCATTACCAATGTTTATTTGAGTTAAGAATAAATAAAAATAGGATGAATAAGAAATTAAATGTAGTGTAAAAAAATTATATTAATTATCAATATTTGTTATAAAAATTATAATGAATATTATTAGATTATAATATTAAATTAATTATGTAGAATTTCAATTATTAAAAAAAGGATAAATGAAAAATATTTATATGGTGTAAAAAAAAGGTTTTAATTATTAATTTTTATTATAAACATTATAACTAATAATATTAGATCATTATAAATATTATATTTTATAATATATTACTTATATTATAAATATTTATTATATTATAATTATATTATATTATTAATATATATATATATAATTTATATTAATGATATTATATTAAATATTATATTATTATTATAATATATTAAATATTTATATTATTTATATTTATTATATATATATATATATATTATAATATATTATAATTATATTATATTAAATATTTATTATTTATATTTATTATATTATATTTTAATAATATATTTTATAAAAATTATAACTCTAATATTATTAGATTATAACAAAAAATTAATTATATATAATTTCAATTATAAAAAAAAGAATCAAATAAAAATATTTACATTTAATTTAATTTATTTAATTATTTAAAATTTCTGTTTCATATATTCTTTAAAATAAAAAAAAACCCTCGTGAACTCATGACCAAGACGCTTTAAATATGCCTGGCAGAGTCAATGGTTTCACACACAAAAAATAAGATTTTAAATAACGTTCACCGATAATTTTCATTAATCTTTCCGGTTTAAGAAAGGGAAATAGAGTAGAGTTCAAGAAATTTCGCCAAGTAGGAGGAGGTAGGATCATGAAAGAGAAAACGATCTATCTATCTGTCCGTGAGTTGGTGGTCGTTAAATTCGTAAAATTATTTATACTCGAACAACCCCGATAGTCGAATTAGCTAATATACCCAGTTGCACACATAAAATCTAATTACATCGTCACAATTTTCTAAAGGTGAAAGAGATAGAAAGAGAGAAAGAGAAAGAAAGAGAAAGAGAGTAATAGGAAGGAAAACGGGGAAGAGAATAACCGCGCGCACATCGACCTAGCCTAAAAATACTGTTCTAACGTTAGGTTATTATACAATCGTCCCGCTAATGGCTTCGTTTCACCCTCGCTCTTGGCAAAACCCCCACACACTCGTCGACATGATTTTCTTTTCCCTGTGTACGCGCGCGCGTTTGCTTCCTTTCGTGCAACGAAGAAGCAAATTATAATAATACCAGCTATATAAGATTTGTCGTAAGAACCTAAACGCACGTATTACGCGATTCTACGCGTTCTTCTAAACGGTTAACCCATTTGCATCATTGCGCGGAATATTCCGCGAGCCGCCACTGTCTACTATCATCAAGAGCGAAATAATCCGCGAGCCCGGGACTGTCCACTATCACCTAGCACGGAATAATCCGCATAAGAAGCATTGGTTTTTCTACCTGTGAGCATTTGACCGGTGATACCGGTCAGTCGTAAGTTTTATGTCTTGGATGTTTGAGCAAGGAAGATTAATTCTAGTCATGATGCACATGGGTTAATAAGAAAAACAAAAAAAAACCCAAAATATGAAAAGTACAAAAATTACGCTGCCTCAATAAAGTTGTCCCACTTTCATTTTTCGAAGCTGCCAATTTTTTTTTCTTCCCATTACATTTTTATTATTTTTTCCCCAAAAAGTATTGTAGGATTATCCGTCACCCACCACCACCACCGCCACCATCACCTAAACTTCTTTCATTATTCATCGGATTAAAATCGTTTCCCACATTTTATCGCGAGATAGTCAAGAAAAATATACAGAATATTTTATTCGTAAATAGTAGAGAGAGGGAAAAGGGGAGGAAAAAAATGAGAACGAGAAATAAGAGACCAAAATTAATCTCTTAGGCACGGTTGAATTTTTCTGTCCAGCAAGGTTCAATGAGAATTGTTTATAAACGATACAAATACAATATGTAACGATACAAATATAATATGTGACGAACAATGCTGTCCTCTAAGCGAGTAAATTGGAATTAAAATTGTTTTTTGATGATTAAATTATAATTTTTCCTAAAGACATGTATACATATATTATATATTTTATATAACATATATTTTATACATACATGTATTATATATTTTAAAAAATGTTATCCGCGAAAGCCATTATAGTGGCGCATCGTACCGGAAGATGGCATTCATGAAAGCCACTATAATGGCGCATAGTACTAGAAGGTGGCATCTGCAAAAGCGACTATAGTGGAGCATCGTTCGGAAAGATGACATCCGTGAAAGCCATTATAGTAACGCGTTACATTTGATGCCTATTTTTAAATTTAATCTAAGATGTTAAATAGAAATAAATTAAAAAAACAAGTAAGAAAGAAAGAAAGGGAATAAAGTGGAACGATTAAATGCGGATATACAAGAATATTAACGTGCTACCGAGGTGCAAGAGAATCCAGGTACGAGAAGTTGATGATAGGGGGATGGGGGTGTACTGTAGGATATAACAAAGCTTCCACCAGGAAATACTTGAGGTGGCTGTATCCAAAATTCAGTTAAGGTTGAACGTAGTCAAGGTAGGAATTGAATTAACAAGGGTTAATTTCCATTCTCGCGCAGGACCACTACGCGCAAGTGAGTCTAGGAAGTGGTTAAGAGAGCAAGAATATTTCCTCTCTTAACAGCAGCATCAGCAGATCTTCTACTGTACCAACCAGATGAATACGAAACAAGGACTGATGTAAATCTAATCTACTTTGTAAGTTCTGACAATTTTCTGACCTCGATCTTTCACTATAGAAAAAAGAACATCACCATACCACACTGCTACGAGATGATCTTTATTAATTAGCAATTATTTCTTTTTATTTGTTTTTTGTTTTTTTTTTGTTTTGTTTCAAGACCATGAATTATAATTCGATCTTTCCGTGACACGTTTAAGAAGAATTAACGCGGTCAATTAATAGAATTAACTTCGATTATTTCAAATCGTGTGACCCACTTTTCTCTCTCATCGTAGATTACGCGAGAAATAATTGAATATAGTACAATGAATTTATCATAATTCAATCGTCGATGTGACAATCATACAAAACATCTTGAATTCTAAATCTATGAAAAATAATCTTCTTTTATTTATATTATTAAAAAAAAAAAAAAATACTTTACGAATGACCCTAGTAGAACAAAATATTGAATACATGTGTATTAAATATTAAAAAGAGATTTAATGTCTTTTACTTGAACTTTCATTTATTATTTCTTTCAAAAGTGAATTGATTTAATTCGTTTAAAAATGTTGTTACGATTTTATGTATTTACTTCAATTTTTTTTCTTTTATTTTTTTTTTTTTTTTTTAACCAATTCCACACCATCCCCCTTCGTTAATATTCATTAAAAATCCTACAAAGATGATGCTGTTCAAAAATCGCTTTCTCGAAAAATCAAGGAAAAAAGCACGCGTAAGCGATACTTAAACGTAAAATATTCCAATAACAAAAAAAGAAAAGAAAGAAAAATCCATGAGAACGATAGAAAAAATTGGTGTAAGACAATAATACATATGCATGCACACATATATATAAGTCTAACGTAAGTACGTGTGTTCTAAAACGAGAAACTCTAGTTTCGTAGTTTAAAGAAGAAATATGCAAAAGCCCGAGGTTTTCATAGGAAAAAAAAAGGAGAAAAAAGAGTGGAAGGAAAAGGGGGTAGGGGGGAGGGATGGGAGGATGGGGGGGGTTGTGTAGATATCAAAGGGAGGTATCCTTTGCGTTAGAAAAGTGCATCGAACGCCTTCCAATGAAATTCCACCTTCCTCTCTTCGCCACCCTTCTTTTCCTTCTCTCTCCTTTTTTTGCTCCGTATATTTCTGTCTCTCTCTCTCTCTCTCTCTTACTCTTTTACTCTCTTACTTTCTCTCTCTCTCTCTCTTCGGTCTCGCATTTGCATGCACGAACCTAATCTCGTACTGCTCTTTTTTTCTGACTCGTAAAAGCACCGGTTCATTCGCGCGCCCGCGTCTCTCCTTTTCCTCGATGCCGCGCTCTTCCATGAAAAATAAAAGAGTTAAAATAAAAAAAAAAAAGAAAATGAAAGAAAATAAAATGGAAAGAAGAAGAAAAAAAAAAAGAATAAGAATACAATCGTTGTGCACCCGAGACTAAGAGGATCGATTCTTTGCGTAAAGCACTTCGCTTAAAAGTTTAAACCTCTTTTCCTCTCTTTCTTTATTCCCAAAAGGATAGAACGAGTTGCTAATTAATTAGCGAAATAATCGTATACCTAGGATACAACGGCACAGTTACTGCATAGACGAAAAAAACAAAAAAACAATATTAAAAGGGGTTTTTCGAACGATCGAAACAAATTACACTAACATAAGCAAGCCATATTGTTGTATTGATTATTTAATTAAAATTAACTAAAATGATCTCGTTGTTAGATAAAAAAAAATATATATATATATATACACTTTTGTTTAATTTAAATTATAATTTCTATAGGAATAAATTGTACAAAACTCTCTTATCCAGTCTAAAAGATACTTTAACGCTTTTTGTTAGGTTAATAAAATTGATATCGACGTTACAGAAAACCGCGGCCAACTGCTTCTTTAGTATCAAAATCGATTATCAGTTTATAAAAGGGACGCGGCTTTTCTCCTTTCAAGATGGATGGAAAATTTCTGTTGAAAGGATGAAGGAGCAAGAAAAAGACAGAGAGAAAGAGAAAGAGAAAGATAGGAAAATCGAACGGCTTCAGCATTTAATAAACATTCCGTAAAAGCCGCAATTTCGCCGTAAGCTAAAGGCAAAAGCGTCGAACGAAAAAGAGGGTAGGTAAACGAAGGAAAATGATCGGCCTTAGAGTAGGAGAGAAGAAATGAAGGGAAAGTAGTAGTGAAGGGTAACAGTTATAGGGATGGGATACAAAAGCAATGGCATTTTTTTTTTTTATGAAAGACCAAGGAGAAGCACCAACACCAGTACCAGTAGCAGCAGCAGGACCAGGAAGGGAAAGTTTCCAAATCCTTTGGATATTCCAAAGTAACTCTTCCTTGCTTGCTTACTACTAGTTGCCATGAAATTCGATCGTACTCCGATGCAAACCACGAGTAATCATCAACCGAACATTCTACCGTAGCTACGAAATTAATTAGGAAAACCGTTAATCGTGGACGAGTTTGCTAGTATAGTTCTCGTCCCTGCGGTTTGAGATCAACGCAAGCAGCCGAACTCACGTTGCCGATTATGTTCAGCTTTATTAATGAAGCCGATTAAGCTTGGGGGATATTCAACGCGAGTGTGTCTAGGTTTCGCCTTTGCGATATAGTATATGAGCACGCGATGCTCCACTTTTGCCTGTTGGTTGATTCCTACTACCACCATTACTATTACTACTACTACTACTACTAATACTCGTAGTTTAGACGAGGAATTACCTTACGAAGAGTGGAAAAAACCCAAATTTTTCTCTACTACGAAAAAAGTATTTTTAACGTGTGCCTAATCGAAATGCTAATCGAAATGGTTCGTTTAATCTTTAAGAAGCTCGAGAGAATATTTTCTACGAACAACCTTCAACGCGTCTGTTCCCACTTCTTTTTTATCCCCCAACCCCCCTGACAAATTTCGATATTCAACACGAAATAAAAAAAGAAGGAAAAAAGTATACGAAGTCTACTTTGTACTTTGCAATAATAAAATCGCAATGCAACGCAACGCAACGCAACGCAATGCAACTTACGGAAGGATATTTTAACCAACCGGAAGACGTTCTTTACAAAGAGTATGGTGTGTGCATCTGTTCCATGGAAAATACACGCAGGGGGAGGAGGGGTGGTTAGAACCCAGATAGAGATATTCAGTAGTCGCGGTCGAGTACGTTGCGTCACTATACGGGGAACCCCTGGCTAGGGTGAATTTACATAAGCGGCTTTACCCGAGGCACCAGCTTTTCTCCCGGTTCTAAACAAATATTGACCGGTCTAACCCCGTCTACCTAACCCCTTCCCCCTCCTCCTCCTCCTCCTCCTCCTACTCATTCTCGCATTCTCATACTCTCCTCAGTTCAGCGACGTCGTCGTCAAGTGGTCCATAGCTGACCAGGCATATTACGCGTTAAACGCTTACGAAGGCGAGAAGCGAAAAAAAGAAAATGAAAGGGTGAAAAACAATCATCAAGAAGATGGACCATGTATTTCAACCCCCTTTGTGTACTGAATATTTTTAAACTGAAATGTTTCGTAGAAATGAAATACAATGTATTAAATTTATAGGACTGTGTTTACATTTATTGATTTTATATTAAACATCAGATCTGTTAATAAATTATTTTTAATAATTACAATTTGTCTTTTTTAAATATAATTTTCATATGATAAATATAAACATTATATGATATTACATTCCATATTAATAAACCTATGTATGTGTGATGTCCATAGCAGGTAAAGGGTTAACAAAAGATTTTAAATTCTTCTTTTCTTCTTCTTAGGATTTCGTACTGTTATCCCTAATTAAATAGCCTGTTAGCTATTTTGTTAGTTCTGAGAGCGATTATTTGTTTTCTTTTAGGTTAGGTTTGAGGTGTTTTAAATAGGTTGCTAAACTAGCCTAATGAACCGACCCCTTCTTTATCTGGGGCTTGGGACAAAAGATTTTAATGATTATATAATATTATAATATTATAACGATTATATATATTCTAATATATTAATAAATATTAATATATCACATTAAAATTATTATATTCTGTAGCACATTCAAATATATTAAAATATGGTGATTTATATTTTTGTTTCAGAACGCAAATTGTTCGTTGGCATGCTATCGAAAAAATACACGGAAAATGATGTCAGAACCATGTTCAGCGTTTACGGAACGATCGAGGAGTGTTCGGTGTTACGAGACAATTCCGGACAAAGTAAAGGCTGTGCCTTCGTTACTTTCGCTAGTAAACAATATGCTATCAACGCCATTAAGGCCCTTCATCATTCGCAAACGATGGAGGTAAGTCAAGTGGTTGTTCTTAAAGTTCTCTCTCTCTCTCTCTCTCTTTTTCTTTCTCTTGATCACATTTTTCTCACTCGTTTGACGTCTTTCAAAGAATTAACGAGAATCAAGCGTGATAACAACAAGCTAACTTTCTTACCAAGTTAACTTTTGCTTTGATTCTTTCTACGTCGTATTTCAAGCATCAAAATACTATATAAACTGTTACGGTTTGGAAAAAAAAGGAAGCAAATATTTAACGTAGATAGATTTATTATATATACCAAAAAAGCTTGTGTAAATTCTCTATAAATTAAACTAGACAAACGTCTAAATATTCCAATTTTTATGACCCCTAACCGGCTGAGGTGATTCTTCAACGAATCAGCCAAATCTTTAGACCGATCCATTTTACGAGAACTTTAACCGAATAAAATCTACGCGGTTTAATATTGAAAGAAAAATATATATGTGTGACGTTAGGATGAAAAATGGGGTAAAGACGGTAAAGGAGACATGGTGGCGGGGGGGGGGGAGTGTGACTGAATACACGTTACATAGATAACTTATGGTTACTATAAAGTGGTAACTCGGAAGACTTAGCGGCTCTCTTTTCGTTTCTTTTAACAACGATTCAGCAAGCTTGACGGACATTGGCTCGTTGCCATTATCATTCGTAGGAACAACGTCCTCGCATAGTCACCGGCACAACCCCGGCTAGTCACCTCTTTTCTCTCTCTCTCTCTCTCTCTCACACACACACACACACATACACATACACACAGTGATATACCGATTTAACTCGGGGTAACCAAAACCGTGCGCGAGGAAAAAATAGGAAAGAGATATTCTTCTAACTAGTCGTCGAGACACCTTTGCGATTCGAAACTCGCCATCATCATCATCATCATCATGTGTCCTGTGACTTTTCCGCCTTTTCTTTTCTCGTCTTCTTCTTTAGCAAGCCTTTTACGACTAGATTGGATTGATTACACGAACCCCTACTACGTCATCATTCGGTCAACTCGTTCATTCCTTTTTACCACCTCACTACCACTAGACAGGTATAAAAGATTATGCCAACTGTGCATGTTTATTCATTTCTTTATACCGCTCCTTTTACTAGGATTCTATTTATTCGATTATATTACAGGTGTAAAGTGGTGGTATCTAGGAAAAAGAAAAAAAATAGAATTACTTTTACAAGATCTCCTTGAAGAAAATATATACACGTTTGTGTGTTACCTTTAGTCTGTAAGAAAATAAGGTCGTTTGTTTTTCTTTTTATTTTTTTTTTTTTGAACGACGGTATTTGCTACGAAACATGGTCATTAGTATTCCATATCGAGAAAGGGAATAGCAAAACACACACGTTGTCTCGGAAAACTTTAATGAAACCCCTTCCCTCCCTTCCCCCCACATGCATATATGGAATACCTCTTCTTTCTATCTACAAAAGTTATACGAGATTTTCTTCGTACCTAGATGACCTCGATTGTTTGAATTAATCAGTAGATTCGGTGCTTTTTGGATTCTTTTTTTTTCAAATGTTTCTTTTTTCGTACCAATAAGAATCGCATATGTGAGGGGTTGTATTGGTCTTTCTTTTTTTCTTGAAGGATACTTCTTTTTAATTCTTTGCAATACAGGATTTTAGATAATTAAATAAGCCTATGTTGCATAGTAATTATATTGAGTTTTTTAATGAAAAACAAAATCGGTATATATTCTTATTAATATAATAATATATATAATATTAATAATATAAAATAATATTAATGAATAAAATTGTTAATAAAAATATATTAATATTTATATTTATTAATAATTTTAATAATTTTTTTGAGTTTTAAATGAAAAACAAAATTTGTATATTTTTATTTATAGAAATATTAATACATAATGTAAAAACGTATAAATAAGAAAGAGTATAATAACCAATTGATTTGCATAAATAAGACAAAATATAAACTTATGAGGATATAAATATTGCAATAATATTTCAAGGTGGAATTAAAAATGTCCCACCTTGTGTGAGTTACATGTGCATCAAAAAGGTGGGACACTTTTAATCCCATCATGCTCCAAAGAATTAGAATGCATCCTAAGAGAAATGTTTCCTAACAAAAAGTTTGGTTTTCTTCTATAATGTTTTTTCAGAGATTATTGCTGGTAAGGATCGTTAAAGTGAAAAATAATGTCAGATACTTAAAAGGAATTGGTTCAGGCTTAAACGAGTAGAGCAAAATGCATTCCGCACACTCCACGGAATTGTTTCGTTAGACATCGTCTACTGAATGCTATCGTTACGCCTATGTCACGTGCTATTTCGAATAGTAAAAGCGATTCGTGCCAAGGCATGCGAGCACCTACGGCAATTCCCATTTTAATATCATGAATATTTCCAGAAACCGAGTTTCTCGAACTTCGCCCTCAACTTTTTTCTCCCGATCATCCGGTTTAATTCGTTGGATTTTAATACACTTTGACCGATCGTGGTTTTTACGATAGATTAAACATTACGTTTCATTGATCATTCGTATCACCAAAAATATAATCCCTTTTTCTCCTTAACCCTTTGAGTGCTGAATACTTTTAACTAAAATGTTTTATAGGAATGGAATAATTTATTATTAACTAGATTCTAATAATAAATTATATTTAATAATTAAAGTTTTTGTTTCTGTGAATATAATTTATTTAATTAATATAAACATTACATTATTTTACATTAGTATTAAGAAACACGTATATGCGTCGATAGACCACTCTGGTAATTTTTACAAAACGCATATATGCGTCCGTAGCACTCTAAAGATTAAAAGAGACCACCGCGTTACGTTTGAACTTGAACTTGAAAATACTTCTCGAAATTGTCGTCGTTCCTTTGCGTGATGATGAAAATTGAAAACCGACGATTGAAATCCGAAATTGAAAAAAGAAATAAAAAATACAACAAAATAAAAGGAATAATAATTTCCTATGAATTTCATATTCTCATAAGCCGTATCGTTCATCTAAATTTTTCCATGTTACACAAATTTTCCATGCTTTTTCAGGGATGCTCATCGCCGCTGGTTGTGAAATTCGCTGACACGCAGAAGGAAAAGGATCAAAAAAGAATGCAACAAATTCAAGCGAATCTCTGGAATATCGCGGGAGTCAACATGGCGCCGCATTACCTGACGACGGTCCGTATATCTTTAAATATTTAACGATGAACCTCTTTTTCCCTTCAAATCAACGATTCCATTTGCATCGAGAAGCGAAATAAGTTTTCCATAAATTCGCGATCGACGAACTAAAATATTTCATAAAGTTTCGCGAAAGATTTCTCTTTTACTTTTTCATCTTACGTGTACATCGTCAATTTGCATATGCAACTATGCAGATTTGTTAAAAATTAGAATAAAAAACATGGATATATATTTAAATGCTCGTGTAATTCGAATAATAAGAAAAGCAAACAAAAAAAATAATTGATTTAACCTTGATCCTGAGATTGATTGTTCGAACATTTATATTATACTAATCGGAAACAACAAACAAAATAGTCGCCTATAAAATATAAAACGATCTTAAATAAACGTGTTTTTCTACTCGCATTTTTTTATTTCAGAGTGACGCGCATACGTTAGCACCTACGTCGTTGCAATTATTGCAGCAATTGCAAGCGACGACGAGTGCGGCCACCCCGGTAGCTGCAGGCGCCGGAGCTAACGCTCTCTCGAGTGTTCAGCATCAGCTGTTGTTACAGCAGCACCTTGGCTTAGGTGCAGCCACCCCCGCACACGCGGCCCCACCTGCCGTACCAAGTCCACCAGAGATTAGCCCTGCCAATCTCCAGGGTCTGGCAACATTAGCGTCCCTCGGTAACTCCGCTGGTGAGTATGGTCAGTGTCCATCATCATTTTATTTTATTATTATTATATTATTTTTTCTTCATTAGATGCGAGATATAAAACGAGATCTTTCATTTGTCCCATATCTTATCCATCTCTTTAACATTCGAATTTTATTACCAGTCATCGTAGATATTTCAAATGTCATATGACAAAAGTATGCAAAGAATCCAAATGGCGGTACCTGTCTTTGTAATAATAAGATTCAACATTTCATACTCTTGGGAATCGTGCCAAAGTCTATTACTCGACTTGAACGCCACGTAAAATGTAATTATTAAAGTAGTTTGATATACGTGTTTATCGTACACGCTATATTGCTACTTAACAAAAAAAACCCGATGGTCATTCTATGACGTATCGTTAGAATACACAGGGAAAAAAAACGTTCTTCTGTTTGTTACGAAACCAACACTTTTGACATTGTATTACTTACGTATACGTGCACTTATACTTATTGCAACCATTTTTTGTTTCCTCATCATCATGTTTATCTAACACACAACATTTTTTTCTTTCAATTAATTTTCATTTTATTATTTTTTTTTTTTTTTTACGATTTATCCTTTCTCATGTTTTTACATTGTTTTTTTTATTTCGTTGAAACTTTAACAACAAATTCTTTTTCCAAATTTCAGCAAACGCTGGAGTATCACCGATGAGTATGCAAAACCTTGTCACTTTGGCAGCCATGACTGGCGGAAATGGCAACCTTCAAGTGTCGCCAACGAGTGAGTATACTGGCATATTACGTGAGATCTATCACGTGTGCTTTATTACACAAATTTTTATTACCCATTAGAAATAAAAAAAAAAAAAAGAGATTGGATAATGTTATCCATTGTAATTTGTTTTCCCGTGCAATGTCGACGATTGTATGTATGTATTCTCTTTTACTCTCGAAAGATAAAAGTAATAAAGAAAAATATAAAACGTAATGAAACATGATAAGAAAATATGTGTCAAATAAAAAAAAAATGGAGAATACAGGCCGTCAAAGGTGGTACGCGCTAAATAATTATCACGCTTCTTATAAATGATTACACATTTGTTGATTGTAGAGAATGTTTCGCGAGAAAGAAAAAAGAAAATAAAAGAAATCGCTTAAACTTCGTTAATCGTTAATGATCGCATGCATTATTATAATTCCAGGAGAGAGAAAGAGAAAGAGAGTATAGTGAACTGTTTAAGCTTTAATATAGGTATGCATGGAAACTCAAAGTTCAAAATGGCGGAGTGTGAGCGAACAGCAAATACCCTTGTAACGTTTTATATGTATTAATGTTATATTTTAACCCTTCACCCCTCACGTATTCGTTTGTTGTATACTTTAGTAGTTAACGTATCTGAATTTGGTGTGCATAGTAATATGTACATACAAATATACATGTTACCAATGTAAATTAGCATAAAATCGATGAAAACATTGATTAATCGAGAGTGTTCGATGTTGTAAAAAGAAAAAATGTGAAAATGAAATTTCTATAAAAAAAAATAGATGTGTGCAGATCACACACGGTAGAAGTGAAACCTTCAAAGAAAACCAAGCTTCGAGACGTGAATATATCGAAACAATTGAATTGTAATACAACGCCATCTATTGGAAGAACCTTACAGAACCTAGATAACCTCTAAATAAAAATCTTTAAATTAGTAATAAAAAATAATTTTTAAAAAATTTCATGAAGATAAGTTGAGTAGTTTCGAAATTATATTAGTGGATAAACATATTGTGACACTGAAATTTTTTATATATAGAATTTAATTAATTAATTAATTAATATATAAGATTAAATAATATAGAATTAAATTATATATTGAATTTTATTAATTAATTAATTATTTTTGTTTCATCGGTTTCACTTTCTTCCATTTCACGATTTTCAAATCACCTTGATTCTAAAGAAGTTTTCACTTCAACAAAAAGTATCGAATATATGGCGATCTCGAACCCTAACGAGAGATCATTTTCCAAGTAGTATATTTCTCGGATAATTTTGTTACCTTCGTAACTAACGTCGCTTTACTAATAATATCGTGAACGTGTTTCTCTGTGTTTCAGCGTTAAGCGGACTGGCGAATTCGACAGCAGGTATGTCGCTATGTACGTGTCCCATTGCCTGGTACAGTATTAACAATTACTAAATTAATTTCAATCATATTAAGGACCCTAACTCTCGAACGGCAGTCTGATTTGCCCATTTCGCTTATTTAATAGTAATACATACCTATATCTACATATATATATATATACACACGTATATGTATATACAAACATACTCACTATCACACTTCCCGAATATATATACTATAGTATTTCATCTTTATCCCCCACGTTTCAATTTCAACGTTGAACTATCTCGTGAATTCGAACGGTGAATATGGAGTAACGTGAAAATATACACGTCGATTATTACGACTACATGATGTCAAACGAATATTTCAATTTAATCGATTAATGGGAAGAAATTGAATTTTCCTACAATTCATGAAATTATCGATAGCAATGACACACACATAGGTGCGTTTATAAACTACCGAGAAAACCGCGAGAATGATTACTGTCGATTACTGACCGTGTTACACTATTATTCATTATGACCTCACAATCATTGACCCAATTATAAATCATTCAATATGAATGGTCATTTACTTACGTTTCGATTGATTTTTTTAATATTCCAAACCAAAAATTCAATCCTATATTTTTTTCTTGTTTTTTTTTTTCGATATATATGTATAAAAACACGTACACACACACAAAAATCTATCAATTAATTACAAAATCGAAAGTATTTTAACGATAGACATTTTTGTTCCGTGCTTAGCTGCCCTTCTCGGGAAGACAGGAAGTACAGGTGAGAATTCACGAAAAACGATATTATTTCGTTGTTCGTCTATATACTTCGTTGGTTTGCTCAAATAATCCTTTATCTTCCTTCATATTGCATATTGCTCGTATTATTATTATTATTACAATATTTATAATTTTACCTGTATATTTATAGACCTTGTCCTCAATTTTAATAACCCGTTCTGTTCTATTTTTTTTGTGTGTGCAAATTATAATCTTACTCGCACTATATTCGCTTTTATTTTCTCATCGACAATGGTGGTATATTAATGGCATATTATTTAGGAATAAAAAGAAACAAAAATTCATCTTGGTCTGAAAACAAACGTTCCATAAAAAAACAATCATACAAATTTATTTAATATACATGGAAGTATAATTTTGAAAAAAAAAAAACACCTTTTCCAATAACCTGCAATATACCACACATACACACACACATATCACCTATTTCAAATTGTAATAACAACTTATTAATCCGCGTACGATATTTTATAGATCAAAATATATATATATATATGATGTTCTATACAGATACACGTACACACAAATATATATATGATTATATTATGGTGAATATTTATTCAAAATGTACAGTCATGGACGTATTTAACTTATACAAGCTTATTGCAATTAACGAATGCTCAACGTACACCAAATTAATAACCCATTTTTCGTTGTGTAAAAAAAAGGAAATAAAAAAAAAAGCCATAGACCAATAGTAATCAAAGTATTGGCCATGATCAAAGTAGAAATAGAATGTCGTATGCGTATCATATTTTACGACTAATCCGATACATGTATATAGGATGTCCCAGAAGTATTCGTACTCTGACTTGTCAATTTAAAACAATTAATATTTGCTTATATGTGTGTATGTGTGTTTGTGTGTGTGTGTGTGTGTTGTTATGTTTCTGAATTCAATTTGAAAGTTATTGTGTTTTCTACATAGAAAAAAAATTTGAAACTTTACATTAAAATTGAATATCAATTATTTCTAAATTGACGATGGGTCTCCTAAAAGTACGAATATTTCTGTCTCTAACTGTATCTATATATAAATATATCTATTCACCCCGAAGTAAAAAATAATTATCGCTAAAGGTTAACAAAGAATTAATTTGTAAAGGTTGTCTCAACGTTTTAAAGCATGCAGCATGTTTAGAAAGTTATTACTTTATCCTCGATTTAAAAAGGCCGAGTGATTTGAAAGCACGATTAACATGTTTTTTATTTTTTTTTATTTTGTGAATGAAAAATAAACTGAAAAATAAAAAAAAATTTTTAATTGATTTTTGAAGGGTCGACTGGTGGTAGCTTGAGTCCTGTGACGTCACTCGCGCTTAATTCATTGACAGGAGCACCTTTGAACGGACTACAGGATTCTCTGAGTAACGCTTATTCGAGCTTGCAGCAATACGCAGGTAATTATTTTTAGATTCGTTCTAAAAGCGTGACGTGATAAACGACAAGAGAACATTGTATGTGTGTAACATATATATATACATCTATATATACATGTAAATATTATAATCTGCATTGATCGTAAAGGTGCATTTTTTTCTAACGAGTTAACTGTACGCATTAAAGCTCTCATTGGAAAGACGACGGTGACCGTGGAAAAGAAAGAATTGCATAGTGAGTAAAAAAATCTAAAAAAAGAAAATCTCTAAAAAATATAAACACAAAAAGTAATTTAAAAAAAAAAATATATATATATATTTATATACAAAGAATACAGAAAGAGTAGAATTGCCCAACGCTTAGCAAGTGTAAAACAACGTGCAGTACACTCCGTCATGCGCTATTCCAGTATTTTTAGACGTCCATCTGGTTCACTTCCGAGCGAATAAAACGACTCTATGCCGATGCACCAGGGCCCCAGTGTCGTTTATTCGAACGAGTAATCTACATGGACAATTTAGATAAAGCTAAAGCTTCAGTACATGAGAAATTGTGTTCGTGAAATAGTCTGTCGACTTTCAAGATATATACTTCGTCTTTTTGAATAAAAAAAAAAAACCCCAAAAAATAAGAATGGAAGAATTAAAAGAGAAAACCGAAAGTATAATACTTTCCTATGCATTTTGTTTAGAGTACCAAGTTTCATGAATTTGAATTGATCGTTGAAGTTGAATCCTTATCTATTTTCAAGACGACGAAGCGTAGCTCAAAGAAACGTCGTAAAAAGAACGTAAAAATATAACCTGTCATGTTCTACACGACTACGATCGAAGACAATGATATAGTATTATCATATATTATAAAACACTAACTATG
This sequence comes from Polistes dominula, assembly GCF_049000335.1. Taxonomy (NCBI): domain Eukaryota; kingdom Metazoa; phylum Arthropoda; class Insecta; order Hymenoptera; family Vespidae; genus Polistes; species Polistes dominula. The sequence continues at coordinate 2,884,932 of NW_028301058.1, read as the reverse complement.
TGACATCCATTTAATGGAATTTTATTATTTCAGGGTTCCCGGCATTCACGGCAGCAGCGGCCGCAGCAGCAGCGGCGGCACAAAATTCGAGTTTCAATGCCGCGGGCAAGCAAATCGAGGGACCCGAAGGTGGTAACCTCTTCATCTACCACCTACCACAGGAATTTAGCGATACCGATCTCGCTTCTACCTTTCTACCTTTCGGCAATGTCATATCCGCCAAAGTTTTCATCGATAAGCAGACGAAATTGAGCAAATGCTTCGGTGAGTTGCAACAAATTCCACGAGTAGTAGAAGAAGAGTTAAGGGGTTGGATGAAATTCGTTTTAAAATTTTTTAAATAATAATAATAATAATAATAATAATAATAAAATAATATATTATGTCATATATATAATTTAACCCTTATCGGTCGTCAGGTTTTATATTGATGATTCATCACTATAATAAGTTATAAGTGATTTCGGTTAATATGCAACAAAATTCTTCAATATTTTAAAAATAACTTATTATTTATTAGAAAATTATTTATGTTTTTTGAAGAAGAACTACAAATATATAAAATTGTTAATTATTTAATTATTTTTAAATATTATTACACATATACTGTGTAATTAAAAATAATAATACAAATAATAAGCATTATATTTTATGCAATAAAAAATATATAATAATACAAATAATAAAAAAAATATTGACATATTTTTTATTTGTAAACCACTTCCCACGTAACTTACAATATACGTGTGTGTTTTATTTAAAATTGTAAAATACAATTTGTAAATTGTTATTTACAAAATTACAATTAATTTTGTAAAAAAACAAAAAAAAACTTAATAAAGATCTCTATTTAACCAAAAGGTTAATTAAGGTTAACTTTACGACTGATAAGGGTTAACTTATTTATTAAAAACAAAAAAATTCAATCGAAAATAAATTTCTATATATATATATATTTTTTTTTTTTTGTAAAAATTTCAGGTTTCGTATCGTACGACAATTCGGCGAGCGCGCAAGCAGCGATCCAGGCGATGAATGGTTTTCAAATCGGCACGAAGCGATTAAAGGTTCAATTAAAACGATCCAAGGATGCTTCTAAGCCGTACTAGTTGACATCATCCTCGTACTACACGTTCGTAGGTAGATACCCAAGGACTTGGATGATGATTAAAAAAAAAAAAAATAATCTTTCAACAAAGCTTTTAGTCTTACTATATACATATATTTATATATCGTTTTATATAGCTAAATCTTATATATATATATATAGTATTTTTTTTCTTTTCTTTTCTCTCTCATAATAATATCAATTTCGGACTCGTAATAATATATATAGTATATTACATATATATATATATATATATATATATATATATATATATATATATATATATATATATATATATATCTATATTATATTCGCGCGTGTTTATTATTACATTTTGAGTTAAAAATCGTTAGAAAACAAAAAAAAAATCAAAAAACAATCACGAAATTAACAACGAGCGACTTGATTTCTTCTTACGCGGCATTTTTTCGACTTCTCAGGCAATACAGGGCCGCCGTCGTTACGATTACGAAGGAGCTATCGGAAAACAGTATTTCTTCCTCGTTCGGAAGACGTGCAGAACACAACACGTACGATCCTCTAGTCTCAAACAGTATTTATAGAAGAAAATCGAACGTTACGAGATTATAACGTACGGTGTACAAGAAACAACGACTTACCCGGCGTCGCTCGGTCGTATCGTTTATTTCACTTATAGATCAAAGCTAGGCTCTCCTCCTCCTCCTCCTCCTCCTCCTCCCATTACTTTCATTCCCAACTTCAAACCACTCAACCAATCAACCCCCTTCGCCACCAGGCTACCTACCACCACCAATCTCCTCATCCTCCTTTTTCATTCTAACGAAGCTGTGATAATCGAAAAGACTTGTTTTTCTTTGAAGTTTCTTTTTTTCTTATTTCTTTTTTTATGATCGAAAAATATTAAGTATCGTCCTTTTTTTCTAAAATTAGTTCTCTTTTTCTTTTTGTTTACTATCGTATACATGTACATATATTCATATATATATGCATAAACGTACTAACTTAAAATTACGTATAACTTACAATTAGCTTTCTTTATCTTTATATATTCCGTCCTATTTTTTATATAATATATATATATTTTATATTTATATCAACGTGTGTTTTAATCGTTTTGTTTCGTAATCATACGCACATATATGTATACTTACATACATATACCTACATATACCTATATATAACTATATATATATAAATTGAATTAACATGATCGCGTTGCTATCGTTGTCAAGAAATGTTCAATAGTTCATTGAAAATGTGATTAAAAATAAAAAGATACAACTATTTAATTAATTATTCGCAGGACGTATACACGCGTATACTTTTTATGTAAAAAAAAAAAAACAAAGTATAAAAAATCTTGTAAAACAAATCTACTTTAACGATCACCTATCTATATATATATATATATATATATATATATATATATATTATATATTTGTCGTAAGTTTTGTTATTTATTGTATCAAAACGCGTTTCGAAGGTACAACGAAAGGTACCTCTCTTCTTCTTCCCATTCATTCTAAAATCCCTTACACCCCTCCCTCCCCTAGCCCTCCACCTCCTCCTCCTCCTCCCTCTTTTCTAAGTTGTGTAATCAAACTCGTTTCGTTGCAAAAGGCTGCCAGTTTAAAGCTTTCTGTGCTAACTCCGTTGCACAAAGTGAAGTTACGTACGTGAAGTTTACTAACAGACACAAACACACACACATACACATATCCACTGACACATTCTATGCAACATATACGGCTTTGTAGACAACTATATACACTAATACATATATATATATATATATATATATATATTTATATATATTATATATACGTATATAGTTTCGCTTTGAAAAGTTTCACGCAACGTCCGTTAGTAACATAAATTCGTGGAATGAAAAAAAAAAAAAACAAAATCAAGCTCCTATTTTAATTTTCTCGTAATTTTTTTTTTCTTTTTTTATTTTGTCTCTCGATTCGTCTCATACGCACGTCGTGAACCAATTTCGTGAACGTTTCTTATTTGGGTTGCACAAAGATTCCTCGATGCATACCCGCCGATCTCTCGCTATGATATTATTCACTAAAAAAAAAAAAAAATGCATTTACTTATGTATATGGTTAATCAAATCAATTCACGCTACTAGTACGCTTCTATTAGTTAGTTAAGACTAACAATTTTGCCATGTGTTTTCGGAATGCCGATTACCGTCGTCACGTACAATACAACAACGACATTATCGTCGTCTATCGTTCTCACACGTTCTAATATAAAATAATAAATAGATGTAAATAATATATAATTCGTGTAAGAAGAGATGAAAACCATTTTGTTTTTTTATTTATTATCAAATAAAGGGATGGTACGAGTGTATACTATCGAACCTTCCTTTTTTTCAACCAAAGTTTATTTTTCATCATACTCGTGAGAACTATTGGCGAACGTTGATGTTTTTTAAGTCGGTAAGAAGAATGAGATGAGAACGAGGCCTCAAATATGTTTGTACATATATATGTGTGTGTATATGTGTGTCTGTGTTTTTGTATAAAACACGTAACACGTTTTATGGATTATTACGATACCAATTTTATACAAAATAACGAACGAACGTACACGAACGGAAGAACAAATACAATCGCGATGTCAAAACTAAAAACTAAAAAAAAAAAAAAAAAACAATTTTGGGTCCTCGATCGTAATTGCATCTCAAGTCTAAAAATATCGACTAGGACGGTTTTCCGGACGTAGTATTTATACCTGTGTGCACGATGCACGGTGTGTTTTCGTACCTCTTAAAAGGCTTCGCAAATGGGCATTTGTAATCCTAGCAGCTAAGCTAGCCTTTTTGGTTTTCTCTTGGAAACTATGGCAGGAAGAGTAGGAGTAGGAGGAGGTGTTAACTAAAAGAAAACTTGAATGGTTAGCTAGTTGATTAGAGATAGCTTGTGTGCCCTTTTCTTCTTTTTTTTTTTTTTCTTGTCTCTTTTTTTGTCTGTGTCTTTTTCTATCTATCTCTCTTTTTTCTATCTATCTCTCTCTCTTTCTAATATGATCGAAAGAGAGGGGAAGAGAAAAATGATCGAATCGAAGAGAAAGTGTCCGCTTTGCGTGGCCCAAAAAAGGTACGATTTATCCAACGTGCATCTAGCATCCAAGGATATATCCTACATATCTGGTGTGTGGTGGTGACTAACCTGTCCGTGTGTTTGTTTGTGTGCCAGCAGGTGGCCTGTGACGTTGTGACCGTGTACACTCGATCGGAGTCGCCGTGCCATGTCAGTCTCAGTCAGTCAGTCAGTTAATCAGTCAGTCAATCAGTCAGTCAGTCAATCAATCAATCGATCGATCCATCGATCGGTCGATCGATCGATCGATCGATTGATGATCGTCTTCGATCGACGACCACAAGTCGATTAAAATCAGTCACGACTTCTTGGTCAATCTCTCGATCGGTCTCTCTGTGTCTGTCGGTGCGCTGCCTGTACAAAAAAAAAACAAACCAAAAAAAAGAGAACAAAAAATTTATACAAATCCCATCTTTCTCTCTAAGATTAACTGGCCACCATCATTGTTCCAAACAAAAATTCCTGGCAAATAAGAAGTCAATTCTACTCCCGCACTTTTTCCCATTCTTATCCTTTGAAAATATGGTCCTCCTTCACCGAAAAAAAAGAAAAGAAAAGGAAAGAGAAAGAGAAAGAGAAAGAAAAAGAGAGAAAGAAAGAGAGAGAGAGAGAAAAATAGAAAAAGGGAAAAAAAACTCAACTGTGTGTGCCTGTGCCTGCGAATTTAACGCGCAAATCACCACCGTAGCGATTTTAAACGTTCTCGGATTAAAAAACAAAAAAATGTAAGGAATCCTCGTTGTTGATCGTCAAGACTTTGAAACTTCCTGTACAGTACAAAGTGTATTATCCGGGGATAAGAAAATGAAGAGGAAGTGAGAAAAAGAAGAAGAAAATTATTAATCTACAATTTGACCAAGAAGACAGATGAGAGACAGGGGATTTCTTAAAATAGGAAGGAACACATCGTATTTCGAAAATTAAGAGAGACCGAAACGAAGCCCAAACATCATCCTACTACCAACCAGTATAATTTCGTATGATTTCTTCGTATTTGAAAGAAACAAATCTGCGACTATTTTTTTTTCCTCTTCTCTAAAAAATGACTATGTAAACTTTTACATACAAACTGCACAACGTATTTTATTTCACGTATTTGAAGTCTAACTAAGAAGAGAACAAAAATCATAAGTGATGAAGATCATCATCGTGACAACTTTTCTTCTTCACCGTTATGCGATAAATTTGAACAAAAACAAATTCTCTATGGACCTGTTACTTGAAAGGATAAAATAAAATTAGATTAGAGAAAAGAAATGTGAGAGGGGATGATAGGACGCAACTTTGCGAGAAAAAAATACATTAAAAATATATATATATATACATATATATTATTATGTATATTAATCGTTGACTGAGATTTATTTTTATCGGCTCAGTGTCGGGGTCGCCGTCGTCGTTGGTGTCAAAAAACACCTGCTGTTTGTATACATACGTGCCGGCAATTTGGACATACTTAGATAGATAGTAGATGTGTAAAGAATATTAAAAAAAAAAAAAAAAATCCAAACCAACAACTAAAAGAAAAATTATAAATTTAAATGAAAAAAAGAAAAAAAAAGAAAAGAAAAAAAGAGTAGGTGAGTGTGTAAGGGTTGATCTAAAAAAAAAAAAACATGGGGGTAGGGGATGAAGAGAGACACCCAACATTGAGAATAATGTCGTGTCTTGTTCGTTTGGATTCTTTGATGTGTGAGAGAACTTGTTGCGCGTTATGTATTCAAATTTTGTGAATATACCAAAAAAAAAAAAAAAAAATCAAGATAATGAAGAAGAAGATTAAAACCTTAGAAAGAAAGAAAATATATCACACACACAGAAATACACTTTTACACGCATTTACACTAACTTACGTGTAATACAAGACACACATACACACACGCATACTCTAAAAGAAAAAATAAAGCAGAGAAGTGGTAAATTGTAGAACAAAGAACAGAGATATGTAAGAGACATTTTGTAATTGACTTTTGTGATAAGACTGTATCATATTACGTAGGACCGAACTAGGAATCGCTTTTTAATAAAAAAAAAAAATAAAATAAAAAGCTGTGCAATTAAGGGCCTGATAGGGAAAAATAACCAAAAAAATAAATAAATAAATTAACAAATACGACAGTTAGAGCGAACAAATGAAAAAATAATAAAAGAAAGTGTGGGGCAATCGAGAACGCTCACGTATCGTTCAATTACATTTTTATCGATCTTCGTCACGTTCAAAGATCTCGTAACTCGTATTGGAATTTAAAGAAAATATTTCAAATTTATCACTCGTGAAAAATTCAACCCAATATTAGGCGCATCTCTGAAGACAAATTTTTAATCGTCAAACATCATTTTTAATTAAAATACACATTTAAAAAAAAAAAAAATTAAATAAATGTAAATAAAATGAATATAACAAGACCAAAACTATAATAAATATTTTTGAAAGAAAAATTCAAGCGCGTCTAATTAAGGGTTAATTAAATTTAAAAATTAAGAGATTATAAATAATTCGATTATCGACATTCTCCTTCTTCAAAATTATGCTCTCGTATAACAACAATTTGAAGACGAAGAAGAAACAAGAAAAAGAACAAATATAAATGATAATAGAGAGAAAAATAATGACGATAATGAATTTTGGCATTCCCCTATAAATCTATTCGTTGTTTGTGTCCGGCAATTTTTTTCAAATGCAATACACCACTTTTTGCGTTTTCGTCCCACCATTCGAATATTCGTCTTTTCCCTAAACGCGCGCGTTTTACGAATGATTATGTGAATGTGTTTATAGATGTGCATTTGCGCACACGCTCGCATATACATATATAATACATACAAGAAGAACATTTATAAAAAAAAAAAAAAACAACATATACGTAACAGATACAATTTATATGCGTCAAACCAAATGTGCGAAGCATCCAGCATTACTTATAATTATTTTTTAAGATATAAAATATAACAAAAGAGAAGACATGTGTGCAACATCGCAGAAGAGACAACGCCGCTTCAAGAAAATGAAATGAAAATATTTTTCACGTGCTGATGATGCTTCGCGTTAAGTTACCAAAGAGGTGTCTTTAATTAATCAATGTACTTATGCCAAGGCTAACGACTAATCTACACACGTTTGATAACGACATGACTAACAAAGTGAGAACAAAATCGAGCACGGGTCGTTTTTGTTTGTAATATTATCTCACCTCCTCACTTTTACATCTTACACATATGTACACACGAAAAACAATATTAAAATACACCTATACACGACAAACTAAACCTAGAGCCTAGTCAAAAAAGTATCGTTTATAAAAGGTCGTTTAATATCGCCTATTGTATAACACACACACATATATATATTATGTGTTGTGTCATCACGATGAAAATCCTGGCACAAGTGTTTCTTTTTTTTTTTTTTTTTTTTTTTTTTATTAATGTCTGTGCTAATAATGTTTCTTCGAATCACTATTATCGTTATGTCCATTTTTACCGCGCTGCTGATTAACGTTATTATTATTATTATTATTATTATTATTATTATTATTATTATTATTATTATTAGATATATACTATTTTATTTTACTATTATTATTATTATTATTATTGTATTATCATTAATCGATATGAGGATTATTGATTATTATCGATGTATTGTAAGTAACTACAATCATTTATTATTCATGTATATGTATTATCGACACTAAAAGTTGCAATGATGATTGCAATTATATCGGTCTGAGTTTAATGTCGGACCTTAATTTAATTAATTTCACTTAATAATATTTGGCAGTCGGCACACAAGTCACGACGCATATCAGGCAGGTACTTCTACGTATAGAAATGCGTTTTTTTTTTTGCAAAAGGATATTCTCACTAGAATTGACTATGTTATTAAAAAAGAAAAAGAAAAAGAGAAAAACAAAAAAAAAAAAAGGCAAAAAAAAATAAAGAAGAAGAAAATAGTGAAGAAAATGCGCTCTCGTTTTAAATAACAAAGAAGAAGAAAGTGTTTAAATCACAATCAAACGATAAATAATAATCGTTTGTTTATTAATAATTAATGGCGTATTTTTCTTTAGCGAGCGGACTTACGTAAAACAGCAGCAACGATTTTTTTATCAAAACGAATCAAAAAATGAAATATCGTATGCGTTTATTACTTTTTTTTTTTTCAATGTACTTAATTAACGTACGATGTCCAAGTTCTCAACAATGTTTTTTTTTTTAATTAGATTATTATTATACTTTACAAAAAAAAAAAAAAAGAAATCTTACAATTAAAAAATGTATCTTTTTAAATGGCCGGTATTAGAAATATCTTAGTAGCTTTTTTGTTTATATATCTATTGTGTTAATTAAAAAATTTAATTATTTCATCATACGGCGTTCACGAGTGTAACGAAAGAAAAAAAAAGTAAAGAAAATAAAGAAAGGAAGAAAAAAGATAAACAAATATATAAGTAGAGAACGAGGACAACGCTTAATCGTTAGGCTCGTCTAATGAAAAAATAAAAAAGGGAAAGTCTAACGATAATCATCGGTAAATCTGCTCGGCTTCGAAGTTATGCGAAATATCGTTACTTATATACAACTTTTATCATGGCACATACAAGATCAATTGGCCTTATAATTAATTAACCGCTGTTATTAGTATATATTATTATTATTATTATTATTATTATTATTATTATTATTATTATTATTATTATTACTATTAATTATTATTAATTATTATTATTATTATATATATTAGGCAACTTTACACACAACACACCAACAATCACATATATGGCATAACGTTAATTTTTTCAAAGCTAGAGTTTATTACCTCCTATAACACATTTATCGTTACCGATGAGTATACCTCGTCTTTACAACCACCCTCACCCCCCACCCAGTTAACAATTTGTTGTATTACTATATATATATATATCATGCGTCCTTTTATTATTTTTTTTTATGCCCCTCTTTATCTCGTTTTTTTTTCATTTTCTTTTACAGAGTTCGTTTGGTTTTGTTTATTTTATTTTATTTTATTCTATTCTATTTTTCTTTTTTCTTTCTGTTCTATTACTTTTTTCTTCCTTCCTTTTTCTTTCTTATTAGTTCTGTTCGTGTCTATGCCACGTGTGTTTAATTCATACTTTTTCGGTGCTCAAATTACTATGATCATTTACACATATGATCAAATTACTAATCATTATTACATGTACGTTTTTTTATTTTTGTTTTTTTTTTTTTTTTTTTTTTTAAATGCAATTCGCACTATACTAATTGTGAGACGAATTTTCACGAAGCGCATGCGCGCGTGCTTTGTGAAAAAAAAAAAAAAAAGAAAACAAATTAAAATTCGATCGAATTAATTAAAATAAATTTATATACAAAATTTTGTGATACGTATATGCATGTATAGTATCTATCTCTCTTTGTAAATTACTTCGATGCGAACAATTTTACGATAGAAGAAGAAGAAGAAGAAGAAGAAAAAAATGTCTTTGAAAAGACAAATTTTTTATAAGCGTACAAATTGGTCCAACGTTTTTGTTTTCTTTTTAAAGTTTATTGTTTTGCATGCACGCGTACACACCCTCTAACTTTCGAGAAGTTCGTATCGAAGTAATTTGTGTATTTTTTTTTTTTTCTTTCTTTTTTCGATGGCATTCACAAAAAAACATACAAACAGAAAACAAAACAAAACAAAATAAAATATGCAGATCGAACGATAGATCGATAATTCTATCGATAAAGTTTCCATCGTTGTGTACCCCCCCCCCCTCCCCGTTATTTTTTGAAACGATTTTAGCTCAACTAGCTGTAAAATTAAATAAAATTTCAACAAAATCTTTGTAATGAGAAAAAATTGTCATCGTAATTTACAAATAATCGAAAATATTCATTTTGAATTCGTGCAATGACGTTGTTTTCGTTCGTAATTATGTTATTTCGTTTATGCGTTGCATTTGTGTTTCGAACGGGGGGTATAAGGAAGACCAAATAAATTATAAAAATATTAAAAAAAAATAAAATAATCGGTCGATCTGCATAATTCGCTTCGTGCGTGTCGTATGATATATCTCACGTGCGTATGTGTATATGTTTTGTGTATATACACTTGATGTGTATATATATATATATATATCAAAGATGTGGGTATTATACTTTTGTTTCTTTTTTTTTTAGTTATATTTTTTTTTGTATATGTATGCGCGTATTTACATATGCGAATAGGATAAATGTACACACATTTTTTCACATGCGCAAATCCCGTACGTTTTTTTTATTATGTTCCGACATTCACGTGATGATATATATATATATATATATATATATATATTTCTTTCATCCTTAATTTTATTATTTCATTTCTTTGCCAACTTAAAAGGCAAGAGAAAAAAGTGGCAGGCAGGCAAACAAACAAAAAAATAATAATAATTAAGAGTATCATTTTCGAACATTGTCGTACTTTAATTTCTTTGATTTATTTTTTCCAGTCGGACACACTGCGCGATTAGCATGTGGCGTATGTTGAAATAACAATATATATATATTTATTTTGTTGGTTTAATTTTTATTCGCTTTATTACCAAACCCCTGATTCCCCCCGGCTCCTTTGTCCTCTTTAAAATTTTCTTGTTTGGCTGTATTTTATCGGCATAGAAATATCGTCTAATTGTAAGCTTTTTTATTCGATATGCTACTTTTGTTAACTCACATATTTATGGGCGTATATATGTATAACTGCATATTCGTTCAAACCAATCCGACACAATATTTTCCTTGATCGCAAATTATTTACATCAGTGATTCCCAAACTTTTTTTTGTCCTATCACCCCCTTTCCAGAAAAAATTATCACTCAGCGCCCTCTGGACATTAATTTGTTGTAAATTTTAATAGTAATTATATATAATAGTAAATATAAATGTGTTAACACTTTAATGGCCGCACGTGTACTCAATTAAACGTCATCAAGGGCCCGGTAATATTTTTCAAGAATTAATTTCAAAAAAAACTTTATTGTCATTCACGAAAAAATTAACATAAAACAAAAAAACAACAATTTAACAGCATATTTAATTTTATATATAAAGTTATAAATAAAATAACGACCAATGTGTTCCGGCTATCACACACGTGTTGTGTGAGCGGCCATTAAAGTGTTAATGTTTCTACAGCCCCCGGAAATTGCTGCAACACCCACCAGGGGGCAGTGGCGTCTATTTTGGGAATCACTGATTTACATTTAAAAAAACAAAAAGAAAAGCAAAAAAAAATATTCAATCACATCCATTTTACAACGTGTAAATTTTACAGATACCTTTGTTGAATTATTTTGTGATCAACAAAATGGGGAAGCAGCAAAAAAAATGTCGTTTACTAAACTCTCTATTTTGCTGAATGTTGTTTTTTTTTTTTTTTTTTTTTTACACCAATCGCATTCATATTTTTTTCTTTTACTTTCTGCATTTCACTTCTATTATTATTTATTCATATATAACGCCAAAAGTATCTCTAACTATAATAAATAAGTATTTAAAGTAAAAATGCTCTCTTGCATATCATCGCGCGATATGTAGGTTATGTACATAAAAATGAAAGAAAAGAAACCAAAAAAAAAAAGGAAGAAAACAAAAACGACGAGGTAAATGAAGAGCAAACAACGCTGTGCGTTTTGGCGTTATCGACAAAATAAGAAAAAAATAATAAATAATAATATATATATATATAAATAAAAAGAGAAAAAATAAAATGCTGCGCGAATGGAAACAAAAGTACGAAAAAAAAGATTAAACAAAAAAAAAAATAAGATTTTTGAAGAAAAAAAAATGGAACACTCTATGGGAAAATATTTGGAATGTATTTAAACGTGTGTAATGCATAAAAATACTTTCTTATAAATAATAGTATACTTAAAAAAAAAAATTTCTCTTCGTAAAAAAAAAGTGTTCGAAAAAAGAAAAAAACCATAAAACGGGTGCATATTTCGAGATACCACATGCAACCTTTGAGAGACGATATAATTATTGATTTTCTAAAATCACGAACTTAGAATTTTGATACATTGTATACATTTTGTATATAGATAAAAGAAATAATATGCTATGTACGTTCGATCGCTAATCTCTCTCCAATATGAATGTTAATTGTATTACTAATTTCATTCATTCTCTTTACAAACAACTGTGAGATATCCAAAAATTCCATCAAAACCATTCCCCCCGCCTCCCTTTACCACCCCTCATCGAGACGCGCCTACTACGCAAAATCGTATCTAGGGTTGTGTATGTGACTATGTATGTATGTATGTACATACGTTTAAATGTACGTCGTTCATATTCAAGGATATGTACCTAAAAGGCCAAATTTGAAATGAAAACACACAAAAAAAAAAAGAAAAAAAAATACAAGAAAAACAGTAAACATCATCGATGTAAATTTGAAAAGTGAGAAAAATGCACCTAACACATTTTCTAGGCTCGTATTCTTATCGCTTAGATCGTATTAAAACACATGCACCTTACTTAGGATCATCACAATAAGACAAAAGAAAATCGTAGTAGATCTGAAATAATTTTTTTCTTGTGCTGCGTGTGTAAATCGATCAAATCTGTACGATGATTAAAGGATAAGAATGCGAATCTTTAAAAAAGAAAAAAAAAGGAAAAAAAATGGAAAAAAAAAAAAAGAAAAAGAAAAATAATCTACGAGCGTATTATATTCTTAAAAACACACTCATCGCAAAATGTGCGTCGCAAAAACTCTAAAAAAAAAAAATGTGATTTATCATTCACCTTTAGGATTATTACCAAAAAAAAAAACAAAAACAAAAAATGTACAGAATATGCACAAGGAACTTATAACAATCACATGGATAAAGAAGAAGAATGAAAAGAAGAAGAAGAAAAAGATGAAGAAGAAGAAGAAGAAGTCATAGGTACACTGTGTATATAATGTCATATTTAGTCGATAAGAATATTTTTTGTACGTAGTCAATTTAGAGAGTAAAAGTTCTATCGCTGCATCGCGTCAACCAAATCTTTTTTTCTTTTTTTTTTTTTATTTTATTTTCCTTAATTATTCGTCAACAATTATTTTAATGAGAGAATGATAAATACTACAAAATTATTCTCTAATAATATGGAACGAGTTTTATCAATGTTTTATTAAAAAAAAAAAAAAGAACTACGACAATTTCGTATTTCCTCCTTATCCTCCCAAACAAAATTTTTTTCATTATCACCGCATCAATTTTATTCTATTCGATTGATTATAAATCTCTGATAAGAATAATTATTATTAATGATTATTATTATTCAAGTATCTGCGCGTACTATAAATCTTATTAAATTTCGTATGAATGCTAAATTATCGTACTATGTTTAATTTTTGTCTCTTCATCAAAATCTACAAGAAAAATTTCGAAATAAAAAATAATAAGTAAATGTTTCTATTGAAAAATGATTATTGTTTTAATTATGGTGATCGATGGTATGCATGTACAATCGTAACATTTATAAACAACTTTAATCTCATCACTATCCATAATAGCACAAAATATTGAAAAATATTAAATACATGTGTATTTAATATTAAAAAGATAGTATATGTTTTTATGTATGTCTTTTTAATATTAAACATTTTTTTAATATTATATATAATTAATTTATAAATATTATAAATATTATAAATAATAATAATAATAATAATCAAAATTATAAATATTATATATAATTTAATATTATATATTATAATATTAATTAATAATATTAAATTGTTAATATTAAATACACATGTATTCAATATTTTTCAATATTTTGTGCTACTAGGATATGATTGGTCTAAATTGAATAACACGATTATCCTATCGTCAAAAATGGCAATTACCTGCAGTCCCATTCAACGTCGTACACGAAATTTTGTTTTACTTTTAATAAAATTATATTTACAATTATTATTATTATTCAGCTTTATACATAGGTAAGATTAAATCAAAAACATGGGATTTTCCATCGAAGAAAATAAATTCAACATTTTATAAGAGGGGCCCCCAGGCAAATTTGAATATCGATCATATTTTTCGTTCTAATATTGCACCTCGCGATTTAATCGATCAGCGATGGGGGAAAAAAATACAATTAGCACAGCGTGATAAAAAATTGGAAAAAAAAAATAAGATTTATAATTTATTTATACGAATCAAATTTTACATTCAATCTTTGCATCATTTTTATATTACCTTTTTTCTGTTTAAAAATGGACGCGAGATTATTATACCCGTGCGATTGAAATCTAACGCGCAAATACTATCCAAAAGAAATAAAAAAAAGTACGTGAATTGTTATGATAATCTTCTTTATACGTTAAAAATCACTATAAGTTTAAAAAAAAAAAAAGAAAGAAAACAAATCGTTCATTAAAAAAGAAAAAAAAATTTAATCTCTCTTGTAAATATTGCTCGTACATCGAACTGTTCTTGTAAATACAGAATTTCATTGTATGATGTATGATGATAAATAATGAATTTTCAACGGACCATATCATAGCATTTGCTATATATACACAGAAAATAATTGTAACATTTTATTTTCATTTGTTTGACTCTATTCTTCGTCGTTCTACTACTCGTCTACTTCAATTCAAAAAAGTGACCATAGTCGAACACACATAGAAAAATAAGAAAAGAAATAAAAAAAAAAAAAAAAGGAAAAGAAAATACAAAAAACTAAATGCTTCAACAATGAAGATATAAAATCTTATCGAAGGGAAGGAAGAATATCTTCGTTTGGTGTTTCGATAATCTTGAATGTAATAAACGAGGTGTTTAAAGTTTAATGATCATGAAACGATCATCGGGCCACTCCTCAATCGATATATGTAGATGGTTTACGCGATTTCTAGGATATATAGCTTACATATATCGAAAGAAGCTACGAATCATGATGTCTCTTAAGTATAATAATATCGATCTAGATTTTATATAACGCGTACGAAAGAGAATATGAAAGAAAGAACGCGAGATAGTAAGAATGAGTGATATTGAAAGAGAGCGAAAGAGAGAGAGAGAGAGAAATCATGCGAGTGCGCGTTGCAAAATACACGTTCGGCAGATTAATAAATCGTATTTTCGAGATACATTTTGTTCGTTAAATTATTTATCCTGACAATCATGTTCCTTTAACACGTTGTGCGCCACGCCCATTTTTAAAGAAATCCCCCCGTCAGGCCACACGTGCCACTTAAGAAACGCTGGTATTGTAGGGCCATTGTTTCTTATTGCAGTAGAAACTTATTATGTTACTTTATGTTTATCGTGTTTTAATGAAATCCATTAATTCTGTAATAAGTCAAAATGAAGTGAATTTTCAATAAATTTTCTGTAATTCCATATATGGTGCTATATCATGTTATCGCTGTCAGTCATTTGGTGACTGACATGGCCTAAACGGAAAGTCTAGTGTCAGCCACCGATGACTGACGTGGCACTCAACGTGTTAAAATCCTATTTTTTTTTTATAAAGTATCAACTGATTTATCTTTTAATATTTCTTTTTAATCTAAATTTATACTTTGAATTTATTCATTGAATAAATAAGAAAGAAAAAATAAAAAAAAAAACTCTGATATATTTTGTTTTATGTTGTAAAAAAAGATTTCTTAAAATGTAGCTTGCCATTTTTTATAAAGTCAAGGAAATTTGAGCAAAATTAAATTATTTCTGGACACGCAACAACCGAAAATTAATTTTTAAAAAATAGTTTAGTAATACTATGCGTATAGTATGTCTGTAAATTTATAATAATGAAAGAAAAAATTAAAAAGTATGTGTTCGGGTAAAGAAAACTATCGAAAATTAAAAAAACATTAAGAAACTGTACTTTAGAAATTCGTTCCTAATGTAAAAGAAATTTAAAAAGATAACATGATGTTAATTTGTTTTTAAATATCACGAGTCAATTGTTTGAATTTTCTTTTATTATATTTGTTAAAATCACATAACTCATTCAAATGCTCACATAGCTCATTCAAAAAACGCGCCATCATCTGTTAGGGCCAATGCACAAGGAGCCTTCTTATTGGTTGATATTCGTGCACGGTCAGCCAATCAACAAATAAACCAAAAATAATATAATCGATTAGTACATATCACGGAAATATTTTAATATTTATTTCATATCTTTATCGAAATGATTTTTTAATTAATTAAGATAGAACAATATTTAAATTTTATTTTGTTCTAAGTTGAATGTGATTGTAACTAAATAAGTGTTTAGTATCTGTCACAGAATCTAACCTATAAGTTGTCAAAACAAACAAATTTATTTGCTTCAATCGATTATTGTTAGATTATTTTAAAATATATTTAAAATGTCACAAGTTTATGACAATTATTACAATGACTATCATAAGAATACTGAAATGCAACAAAATTTGAAGTACAAAAAGAAATATAGAAAATTAAAAAGAATAGTGAAGGATACAGTTTTTGTAAGTTGAGATTCTATTTGTTACATATTAAACTTAAAAGATTTTTCTTTTCTTTTAGTATATATCTGTTAAATATAAACGATTATTCTAAATTTATTTATTAATAGAAAAAACATTTATGTTAACTCATGATTTTAGGAAAATGCAGCGTTATGTGATCAAGTGGCACAAATGCAGGAGAATCTAATGCTTATGAGAGAAGAGAAACTTTTTCTCCTACGCAAATTAAATCAACAACATGGAGAAACAGACCCAGGTACAATGATGGCACGATCTCAATCAAATAACCTTAATTGCCCTTCTTTCAATTCAGAATGTTCTTCTACACCTAAGAAGACGGTAAAGAAGAGAATCTCAATGGATGCATCGGGTATAAAAGGCTATCAATGTAGATTATGATTATATTATTTCTTTCAAATGATTTTAATATAATATTTTATTTACAGAAACTAAAGTCAAGCCTAAACGATATAATAAAACAGCAAGAAGAATGGTTAATTTAATACCTTTAGATATAAACGGAAGGCCTATATTTCCTATTTCGTTAGGCGATCTGACAGTATATTCTCTCGGTGAGATTGTTACGGATAGAATTGCATATCATACGGAAGATCTTATTTTTCCAGTTGGATATTGTAGTACAAGAATATATGCTAGTTTACGTGATGTAAGAGCAAAAAGTTTATACACTTGCAAGATTTTGGATGGAGGATTAAAACCTAGGTAAAACAACTCATATTCATTCTATTCAACATTTTATTCTACGATATAAAAAAGTAACTTATTTGTATTTAATAGATTTGAAATAGTCTCCGACAATGATCTTGACCAAGCATTAGTGGGATCTACTCCGGATGAATGTCATTCGAGATTATTAATAGCCATTAATCCTGCCCTTCGTTCTATAACACCAAGAGGTGCTGATTTCTTTGGTGTTTCTCATCCTACTATTCAAAACCTTATACAAAGTTCTCCAGGAACTCGTAAACTTATAACATATAAACAACAACGTTTTGAAGTATGTAAATCATATTAGGTTGTTCTGAAAATTTCTTCCTTTTTTTTTATAATAAGTTAAACAATATTGCATGCGTAATATACTTGTTTTTGTATTTTAGTTTATTTTACTAAATAATATTAATTCTATTCTATTTTACCTTTTTCTATACTTTATAATTAATATTTATATATAATTATATAAATATTAATATAAATAATAATATATATTGTTCAACCTAAAATATATATTGTTCCTATAAATTGTTCAACCTAAAAAATATTGTGTCTGTAGAATTACTAAAAAAAAAAAAAAAAAGAAAAAACTTTTGGAACGACCTAATAATTATAACCAAGTATAAAAATGATATACTAAATTATATATTAAATTTTTGTAGGTAGGTAAAAATCATGTTATGGAAAGAGGTACTAGTCCTATGATAGAAGAAGAGGTAGATCCAGGATTAGGATTCTCAGCTCTTCATAAACATTACGCACTATCAAATTCTTACAGAATTAAAGAAGAACCTTCGGAACACGAACTTTTAGCTTTACAAGATTTACTTTCATGAGATTCACTCTCATTCTAAAATAAAACTAATTCATTATAATTATTCTTTTGATAATCAGGTATATTTTTATTTACATTCAAATTGAAACCCACAGAACTATAAAAATATTATTTTCTTGGACAAACATCTTTTTATATTTAATAACAAAATTTAACTACATAAAATACTAAAAAGATGTATCATTATATTTAATCTGTATAATATTCTATATTGTAAATTCTGTATATTCTTATATCTTTTATTCGTAATAAAAACTATTCTCTATCTAAAATGATTATTTCAATTATCAAATAAACAATTATTTAATTATTAAAAATATAAATGTAATTTATAAACACATATAAAATCATGACTTGAAAATGATATTTTCATTAATCTATTAAAATGTGTGTTCAGAAATATATTTATACATGTATTTTAAAATGTAACAATTTCAGGTAATCAAATAAAAAAAAAGGTTTGATGTTAAATCTAACGATGATCATTTGTAACAAAAAGAAAAATATATTAATCATCTAAATTATTTAATGTTTTTATTTTAGATCCAACTTACCATCTGAGAATTACCATCAGGACACAAAGGAAAGTATATTTTTTTCTCATAGATGTCGTTAAATGCGTTGGTAAATTTATTTCAGACCTGATAGTAACTTACCATCGAAGAATTATCATTAGGACATAAATAGGCAAGTATATATTTTTTCTCATAGGGTTCTAAATAACCACCTCGTAATTAGTAATCCATTTTACCAGTAGATGGTGCCATAATTTTAAAAACTGTCGATAAATAGGATTCTCATGATTTAATACCATGATTTAATAATTTAATAATAGGATTTCTCATGATTTTAATGAATAATGCAATATGTTTTTTCTTGATAATAAAGTGTTCTTCTTTTTTACTTAGATTTTAATTATTAATATTCTTTTAATCTCTTTTTCTTTTACGAAATTTCAGAAGAGTCCCTATGAAAAAAATTAAATTATTAATTTGTTCAACTTATTAATATAATTATACATATAATAAGAAATATAGAAGTTTATTATAAGAAAAACAAACTAATATTTCATTAATAATGTTTTAGTTTTTTATTATTTTTTTTTTTTTTCATATATACAATTTCAAAAATGATGAAATATTTGGATAATTTTTTTCTAAATTAAACAAAAACCACCACCTGTGTGAGTCTTAGGTATATGATTAATAATACTCGTTCAATTTAAATATAATGGGGGATGACCCATACTAAAATATGTTGGTGACACTACTAGCCGAAGGATTTCAAGGTCCTTATTGTCCTCGGAAATGCAACCGAGAAAGCAAAAGATAAAAATGAACAAGAAAAAGTATGAATAGTACGACAACCCGAAGTTTTGTGTTGTTTCTTTTCTTTCTCTCTCATACACACTCATTCTCTCATTCTCATACACATACACATGCAGAATAGACAGATATTGAGCTGACCAATAAGTAATGTTGAAACAACATTAGCATTTTCTATTAAAAAATCTTTAGTATTTAACATTTATTTTAGTATATTCTTCTTCATCTTCTTCGTTTTGGTTTTATTCGAGTGCTTGCATTGAAATTTTTCAAATTTTTCCCCCTTTCTGTCTTCTTCATGGTTATTTTTCTTTTTTGTCGTCTCAATGTGTACACCAAGAGTACATTGTACCCAATCATTTTACTGCATTTATATTTTTAAGTAACTGACTACTACTCTTCCCTATGTGTCACGATCAATGACAATGTAACGTTATATATATATATCAAATTTGGAAAGTAATTTATCATTGTCAATGACTTGCACTTGATGCACGTGATGCACTTGATGCACTTGATAATATTTAAAACGTAATACAATATACTCTTTCTTCTTAGTTTTCTATCAAACATACTATTAATATTAGGTGGACCGGATAGTAATGTCGCTTTCTAACTTTAAATTCAAACGTATAAATTTTGGGTACTTACAGATTAACGCCACCGCAGCAAAAATTTCGCTAATGCGCCAATAAAGAGCAATCTTGTTGTTCGCATACAATAACCTTGTTGTTTGCACACAGCAACCGTCAGGGTTTCGTCAGGGTTTCGTCAGGGTTATGGCGACAGCATCAAGTGAAAGAAAATAGAGACTGTTTTGAATCTATGCTAAATTCTATATCGGCCCATTTTTTTATTCTATGATATGTCGCAACAATTTAAGGTGTAAATTGGTGCATTAGCGGAATTTTGCTGCGGTGGCGTTAATACGTAAGTATTAAATTTTGTTCTAACAAGTTTTTATTTTTAATCAATAATATAATCACCTACCCTTGTTATCAAAAACCTTTTTCCATGTGGTGTGTGCAAAATTTTTAATAATAAATTGATAAAAATTAATTGGTTTTGGATAAAAATATCGAAAATTGCACATTTGTACAAACAACATTACTTTTCGGTCCCCATAATACAAAACCAAAATTAATATATTATACAAGATGATCAAATGACTTGCACTTGATGCACTTGATTCTTCAAAAGTAATACAACATACTCTTTCTTTTTAGTTTTTTATCCTACATACTATTAATACAAAACCAAAATTAATGTATTATACAAGGTGATACAATATATTCTACATTTGTACAATAATTCCATTTGTATTCTTGGATTGACAACAAAGTAATTGCAAATTTCACCAATCACTTATTTTGAAATATCTGCAATTACTTAATTGTCAATCCAATATTTTGATACATTCTAAAAACACATTCCCAAAATTAAACGAAAGAAGACTATTTTATAACAAAATAATATCCAACCAACGTTTATGTATTTTAATTGAGAAAAAAAAGATGGTTAACAATTTGTTTGACTTTGAAAGCTAATATTTGAGTATACAATAACAATGATTATAATATTTAATGGGAATTAATTATTACCAGGTTTATCAAACATACTATTAATACAAAACCAAAATTAATATATTATACAAGGTGATACAATATATTCAACATTTGTACAATAATTCCTGCATTTGTATTATTGGGTTTGACAACAAAGTAATTGAGGATTTCACCAATCATTTTCCTTGAAAAATATTCAATTACTTAATTGTCAACCCAATATTTTGACACATTCTATTGGGTTGACAATTAAGTAATTGAATATTTTGACACATTCCCAAAATTAAACAAAAGAAGATTATTTTATAACAAAATAATATCCAACCAACGTTTATGTATTTTAATTGAGAAAAAAAAATTGTTAACAATTTGTTTGACCTAGCAAACTAATATTTGAGTATAAAATAACAATGATTATAATATTTAATGTTAATTAATTAACAATTTATCAGGTTCGAACAAACTGTATGTTACTTTTGTGTTCTTTTTTTTTGGAATGTTTTTATGACACTAAACAGTGACAAAGTGACAGAAATTATCAACAGTACCAACACCATCATCATCATCAGCAGCAGCAGCAGCAGGAGCATGTGTTGTTGGTTTCTCGTACGACATGGGATCAGTGAACTTATCCATGGCCACCAGCACCGATCGTTGTTCTCGTCAGTGGCTTCTTCTGCATTCGTAAATGATAAATACTGAGGGATATATACTGGGTGCTCCGAAATTAGCGCACCGTACACGCAAGCAAGGCGAAGGTTCCCATTTTCGTATTCTCACGATTAATCTTCTCTATAATAAATATTTAACTGAATTACCATTGTTTCTTATTATACATTTTTTACTGAAAATACTTGAATCATTCATAACCTAAAAAAAAAAAAAACAAATAAATTAAAATATTAATTTTCTAAATGCTTAATAAATAAAATATTTGTGAATCATATGTGTGTGTGTGTGTGTGTGGTAAATTTAATTATTTATATTTACTTAATACAAATGAAAAAAAATATATAATTGTAATTTAATTGTTCAAAATGTTTCAATTCATTAATTAATTAAAAAAAAACAAATTTTATATTTTTATTTGATATTTTATTAAAATATTAAATTAAATTAAATTAAAATATTAAATAAAAAAATTAAAATATTAAATTAATTATTATTAATTAAAATATTAAATTAAATTAAATTCAATTCAATTCAATTCAATTCAATTAAAATATAAAATAAAAAAAATTAAAATATTAAATTAATTATTATTAATTAAAATATCAAATTTTCTAAATTTTATTGTACACAGATAAAATATTTGTGAATCATGTGTGTGGGTGTGTGGTAAATTTAATTATTTATATTTACTTAATACAAATGAAAAAATATATATCATTGTAATGTAAATATTGTTCGAAATATTTCAAATAGAAAATGTTTAGTGTTAAAAAAAAAAATTTATTGTAAAAAACAAATATAATAGAAACGATAGGATTGAATTGCATTCCAACATGGAATTTATGTTCCTTCAAATGCGTGCCATTCGAATGTATATTTATGCCGGAGAGGACATAACAAAGTCTTATCTTTCATTTTGTCAAAGGGTGATCGTTCTTTCAGCTTGCACTTTCAAAAGTATCAATCTTTGTTGTTTCTTTTTCGATGACTTTTTTTTTTATATTCTTTGTTTTGGTTTGATCAACGTTAGAAGTGCAACGTAAACGTTGATGATCAAATTCAAATAATAATTTAATGATAATTACAATTTATTATATTTAGTTTATTTTATTTTTTACAATATTATTAAATTACATACCTTGCAACATTTTTAGAAATACAAAATTAATATCAACTTAATTAATTAATTAATTAATTATTTAAATCATTTAGAAACTTTTGATAAACTTTGCAGCATGTGTGAAAAATGTCCAACTTAATTTAATCGATCATTTCTCATGTTCTTCATTTTTCTTTTTTTTTATATGTTTTCAAATACGTAATTCAAAGTTATTCAAGTAAATTTAAGTAGAATTTTAAATTTTGATTAGTACAAGAAATAAATTGTATTAATCAAATGATTTCTAAGAACGATCAAGGTTTACGAGTTACAACGCGTTTAACGTTACGTACGAAAAACTTTACCAAGAGATGAACATATATTCTTTTCTACTTGTTAAATTTATCTTTTTTCTCTTTTTATCAAAAAGGGATTCAGTTCGAGAACGACCTTGTTGTACCTGGGAAATCATTTGAATAATTCAACAACGTTAATACAGAAACCGTCTACTGCATATTTAATTCTTTTTTCTTTTTTCTTTCTTTTTCTTACATCAAAACGGTAGTCCGATTGAACGATTATCATTACAAAACTATCATTTAAAAAAAAGAAAAAAAAACAAACATTAAAAAAATAAAAATATTTTAATAAATAATTATAAAAATATTTGAACCAATACAAATTTTTAGTATGAAAAATACACAATTTTTTGTAGTATTTATTAAATATATTAATTAAATATATAATATATTAATTAATGTTAATAATATTATAATTATTATTTATTAATTATAATATATTAGTATATTGTGCAACTAGTGCGAAAAGTTGTCGATTGCCCACGAGAGCGAAGTTGAGCGCACGAGCGAAGCGAGTGGGCAATCGACAACTTCACACGAGTTGCACATAATATTTTTTATTACGAATGCAGGGACATATTTGGTACATAATTGGGGTCCAGGGGCTGAGCCCCTGCGGGGCCCAGGGGCGGAGCCCCACCCCACTCCACAAAACAATACTGAAAAAGTTAAAAAATCTGCTTTAAAAGAGCAATTAATCTTGAATAATTAAATATATTGAGGTTGTGCTTAATATCAACCATGCTTCACAACATTGAATACCTCGCCCATAAATTTGACGGCAAGAGGGTTTCGGAAAGTTCACTAAAATACGTTAAAAAAACTGCATCCGATAGACTTGTAATCCGTTTTGTTGTTCGCCACAACATAAATTTTCGGTATGCTGATTCATATTTTGGTCGTGTTGTTTTAGTTGTGTGTCGACCGCAAAAATAGTACTTTTCCTGCATTATTATTATTATTCTTATTAACTGGCATTAGGAACTCGAAAGTTGATTGCCGCAAATACCAAATCCCGCCATTGTTCCCGTCCCTAAGCGCGATCCTTCCATTCGCGGTCTTCATATCCTATTTCTTTCAGGTCTCTTCTAATATTATCCTCCCATCTACGTCTCGGTCTACCTAGTGGTCTTTTCCCGTTTGGTATACCGACCAATATTTTGTGCGACATTCAATCCTCCCCCATGCACCGTGCCACGTGACCAGCCCGTCTTAATCGGCATGATTTTACGACGTTGATAATGTCTGGTTTGTTGTACAATCGATGTACTTCAACGTTATGGAGTTTTCTCCATTCGCCCGTTTCCTCAACGCGTTTTACACCGAAGATTTTACGAAGAACTTTGTTTTCGAAAACCCTAAATTTCTTTTCGTCCTGTAACTTAAGTGACCACGTTTTGCTAATATATAGGACTACCGGCAGGATGATTGTCCTGTATATTCTGCTTTTTAATCGCCTAGACAGCAACCGCGAGCTGAGTAATTTGTTAACCGAATAAAAACATGAGTTGCCTAGATTGATTTTTTTCTCAAGTTCTTCGTTAATTTCGTTTGTCTGGTTTATGATTGATCCTAAATATACCTAAAGTTGCTGACCCGCTCAAAAGTTTTATCCTGGACGACCAAAGTTCCAGTACTAGGCCTATTCTGAACTCTATCGGTTACCATATATTTGGTTTTTTCCGTACTTATTTGCAGTCCCAGATCTTTAGCATTATCTATTAATATTTTTGCGTTATTAATTAATGTCTATTCATTGTTCCCTAACAAAGCAATATCATCCGCGTATGTCAACAATTATGTTGTCCCGTTCAACTGTAGACCATCTTTACTTTTCTGCAGTTCTTTGACAGCGAATTCCAGTACTAAATTGAACAAAAGGGGTGACAATGCGTCCCCCTGTTTTAACCCGCTATGGATATTAAAATATTCTACTTTTATCGCATGAGTAATAAAAAATAATATATTATATATTATATAATATTATTAATTAATATTAATAATATTAATTAAATATTAATACATTAATATATCTTAATATATATAAATTACGTGTCACGTTGTTTGTCCGCAATGGACTCCTAAACTACTAAACCTATTTTAATCAAATTTTGCTCACTGTGTGCAGTTTCATCCAACTTGAAAGATAGGATAATTTATATCTCAATTTATAATCGCAATATTATTTTATTGCGAATTATTTGTTTATTAACAAAGAGTCATGATTATCTCTGTTAGTTCGATAAGATTCTAACAGATGGCGGTATAAGGTAATTCGTTGACTTAACGACATGTATATCGGACTGATTGTAAGCCACAGCAACGCGTGGCGGGGCACCCCTAGTATTGTGAATATAATTACATATATATAATATATAATATATAATATATAATTAATAAATATTTTAATTTATTAATTACTAAAAATGGTAATTTTAATTATTTCTTTATATTTTTATTTTTATTATTTTAATTATTTTTACGAACATTAATTTTTATTTATTTTAATTATTACGAACGAATATATGTGTCATATATATAACAATTGGATATTAACTTTAAATACAATTATAAAATGTTATATATTAAAATAATATTTATAATAATAATAATAATAATAATAATAATAATAATTTTATTAGATCGATATAAAATTGGGTCAAAGACAATTTATAAGAAATATTTTTATTTATTTTAAAATATTACGTTTATAGAATATTTTAAGCAAACACGTGTTAACGAAAAGTAAACAAATGGGTACACGTACACATACACAAACATACACACGTAATACACGGGTACGTAAATACATAATTCACGTACTTCTCAATAAAAAAACCATATGCTTCGTTGAAGAAAACAAAAAAATATAAATTGTAAACACTGACGGAGATATTCACGTTTAAAATATGTAAACATAAACACGTTGCAAAGAAAGTAATACAAATTTATATTCAGTATCGATCAGTATCGTCAGTACGATTCGTTTCTTGATACTGTTAACAACAAAACTCGAGTTTTCTTTTATTTAATTAAAATACTTCGAAGTATTAATTTAATAATATTCGTTATTAGATCAAATTAAATTTAAATAATGTATCGAGTGTTAAAGAATAATTAATCTAAATTTAAATTAACATTTATTAAAATCATGTGTGCAGATCACACGCTGTACAAATGAAACCTTCAAAAAACCAGGCAAAGAAAAATAAGACGAATGTAAAACATCAGGGAACAAGATAAATATGTAATGGTACAAGAAGAACAATTGGAAATTTAAAACAGAAAATAGTAAATTATTGAATACTTTTGAGAAGTAATTGAGTTGTTTATTTTAAAAGTGGCCTAACTCCATTTATGTTTGAATCGAGATATTGAAGGGTTTGCGTTTCAATGCAATTAAAAATATACTACCGAGTTATAATGCTTAAATGTATCTAAAGGTATTAAATTTACAGTTCCTATTAAATTAGTGACAATTATATGCGTTTTCTAGCCACGAATGGAGTTAGGCCACTTTTAAAATTAACAATCTGATTTGTTATAAAATTTCGAAAGGACCCAACTCCATTCAACATAATTTAAAATGCTTCAAATTAAAAAAAAAACAATATTCAATTTATTTAACATATCCTTAAAACACTTCAGAAACATAATTTATGCAATTGAAAACATTTTTTAACTACATAACCTACAAAATTATTAACATAATCTACAAAACAATTTACTACTCATCTACATGTTGTGTATGTGAAAGGGATTTGAAGAAATCATGATATTCCGGTAGTATATATCGTAATAGGTCAATTATGTCCTTGAATTTTGCTGTTGTAATTTGTCTGATATTTTTATATAGTGGTGTCAATGCAATATTTTCGAATTTTCTTGGTCAACCTCGACGTGGTAATAAATTCAGAACTTTCAAATTTCCATTTTCATTCATTGATGTCTTATAGAAAATTTGATAAGGTTCATTTCTGACAAAACGCATCCAACATATTTTTAATCAATTTATTGATTCTTCATCAGAATTCTTGACCCTTTGAAAAATTGCGTCTTCTAATAATTTTGTTAATACAAAATCTTCTTGTCTCATTTTATTTACCATAAAGTATTATCATATTTACTCGAAATATAAGCAACCTCAAATGCTTTATTGATGCATAATATGAAGTTGTACAATAACCATGTGCAACTGAAAAATAATACGTGACAAATGGAGTTAGATTACTTTCAAAATAAACGGAAGTCTAGTGTCAGTCACCGATGACTGTCGTGGCGCTCAACGTGTTAATATGAAATAGGAATAAACGAACAACGCGTGATCGTTTTAATTGGAATAAAATAAAAGTGTTAATTATTGTAAATCTTATACAAATTCTAAGAACTTTGATGGTCAACGTTTGCCATTAAAAAAAAATTAAACAAAAAGAGAAACATATATATTTATATATATATGTAGTGTTTTATTATGTCTTTTTGCGTATATTGCAGTAACGTTAAGTTGATGAAAAATTAACGTGGAATGAAATCTGACGAAGCAAATCCGTCGTTGTTTTAATGAAATAAAAAAAAAAAAAGGGGAAAAAAATTGCGTCAATCACAAATCCAAGAAAGTGAGATTTCGATCAGAGTGCGATAGTCCATGTAATAATACAATACTTTTCACACCTAATCACCCGCGTCGATTCACGACACCATTTTACAGTTATAATTTAACTTTGTGACGTAATCTAATTATTTTATTCTAAATTAGAAACTCGCTGTTGTTGCATCGATACAATTTTTTATTTTCTTCCCTCTCTTCTTGTAATTTCGATATTTTTATTAAATATCATTATTATATTTTATTTTATTTTATTTTATTTTATTTTATTTTATTTTATTTTATTTTATTTTATTTTATTTTATTTTATTTTACTTTATTATATTTCATTATATTATATTTTATTATTTTTGATTTAATTTAATTTTATTTAATTTTATTTAATTTTATTTAATTTTATTTAATTTAATTTTATTTTATTTTAATTTATTATATTTTATTATATTTGATTTTATTAATATAAGATATATGTGAAAAAATGATTGTTCAATAATAAATACTTTGCAACAAATAACAATTTTTTCATGGAATATTTTCTAATTTATTTTTTTTTTCTTTTCCCTGTGATCACCATTATCATCATCATCATCATCATCATCATAATCATGGTCATCATTGGACGTCGTTGGGATTTTCCGAGATTAGCCTTGAACGTGTTGAACAACGTGTTAAATGGAAAACGTTTGTCAAAGGAAATGTTTCCAGTTAGAATTCAACTTTAAACGAATGATACGAATTTTGTTGTAATTTATCTTATTTAGAAATCTAATTCGTTGCACATTTTCTTCTTTATACCAAGGAAAGTAAGAGTAGAAAAAAAAGTCTTGCTAACGGGAAATCTGATCTGTTACAATTGGATAAATGAATGTTTCATAAAATATATGACAAAATCAGTGGTTGCAGTCACTGTTGAACGTAACTCATGGAAATTCCTCCTATGAAAGACGTAATTCTTGTATTTGTATTAAGTATACTTGCATTATTATATATAACACACAGATACCATAATTCATTGACCAATGAACGTTAAATAAAATGAATTAAATATTTCTATTAAAAAACAAAAAAATTGCATATATAATAGTATTTATTTTATTAATTATATTTATAAATATAATATTAATAAATAATATTATTAAATAAATATTATTAATATTATATAATATAATATTAAATAATTAAGTATAATTAAATTAATTAATTTATTTTTTTATTATAATATTTATTTTTTAATAATTGTTAAAAAATAATTAAATAAAAAAATACATAAAAAAAATATTATATTTAATAAAAAATAATATTAATAAATATTATTTATAATATTAATAAATAATATTAATGTTAATTTAATATATTTATAAAAATAATATATATATTTAATAATAATAATAAAATTCATGTAGGGGGGGCCTTCGGGGTAAACACCTTAAAGGGGTATACCTGAAAAATAAACTTCTATAATGATAATAAAATTTAATAATAAATAGTAAAATGTATAAATAATAAAAAATAATATATAATTAATAATATAATTTAATATATTATGTAAAATAATTTAATCTATTTATTAATATTAAATTAATATTAATTTTATATATACAAAAATTTATAAAAAATATGTTTTCACGTAAATGATAAATAAAATAAAACACACATGTACATATACATATATTATGTAATAATAATATGTATATATTATGTACATACATAATTTTTAATATATATTAATTTTAAACGCGTCAAATGTATTATATTATTAATTATAATATTATATTATTCAAATGTAGAATCCATATAAACAAACTGATATTAACTTACGGAAGAAAGAAGTAATAGTATTTGAAAAATATACAAAATAAAACAATTAGTATATTCTAACCTCAAATGATACGCTTGGAAATTCTAATACACGACTTGGGATAAAAAAAAATTCTTGGGTGATTGGATCCGAAGGATAATTGGTCTTAATAATAGCTTCTCAATGTATTTACTTACGCATACGAATGATTTATGCGATTATATACTTACGTGTTACGTATAATAGTCATTTTAATTCATTTCTCTTTAAATTCTAATTATTTATCATGAAAATTCAATGAGTAATATATTTTATTTGTTTTACAAAATTTCTGGAATATTTTGATTACAACAAAATCTTTTTTCTTTTTAATATTTAATTTTTCGTTAACACCTTCACACTCACTCACACACACATAAACATACACATACACATACACATACATAAGCATACACATACACATAGATACGTGAATAAAAGATGAAGTAGTTCGTGATGCACGACACAACAACCTCGAAATAATCTTAAGATAAACTTCGCATGAAGTTTCGATCATTTTACTTTGACGAATGTAATAGAAGGACTCTGTTTAACAATAAATAAATGACTATACATATATTATAAGGGAGAAGGAGGAGGGGGTGTGGGGTAGAGAGTACCATCTTAATTATACGCAAGGTTAAAAAGAGAAGAACTTCTATTGTATTTCCTGATTACCAATGCTTACTTTCAAGGCTGAATAGAAAATAATGTTTTTTAGTGTGAATTAATAAGATCAATAAAAATTTCTTTCCAAAATTTCAATATAAACTTATATTTGATAATACTATACATATATACATGTTTATGTGTGTGTAATTAAAATTATTTAAATAAAAATATATATATACGATTAAAAGTAACATAACCTAATATATAATATTAAAAGTAACATAATCTAATATATACAAGTATAATTACGTAGAAATAATTATTAAAAATATAAATTATAATTATATTTTAATAAAACTCTAATATATATATATTAATTCTAATAATATATATATTCTAATTATATAATATATTCTATTAATATATATATATAATAATAGAATTTTATTAAATTATTTACTTTAAATTTAATTTTTTATTTAATTTTAAATACACTTTATTTTTATTTTTTATTTCTATTTATATATATATAATAATATCGAACAAAATATTGTCAGTAAATATAATTAAAATGTATTGAAATTAATAACATACTAATTAAATAAATGTATATATTTAAAATTTATAAATTACTTAAAATATATTATAAATTATTATAAAAATATTATAAATTCTTTTAAATATTATTTATAAAAAATATATATATTTATATATATATAAATAAAAATAAAAAATAAAAATAAAGTGTATTTAAAATTAAATAAAAAATTAAATTTAAAGTAAATAATTTAAAATTAAATAATAATTAAAAAAATATATAATGTATTATATAAATATATAAATAAAAATATATAAATAGAATAATATATGATATAATAATATAAATAAAAAATATATAATATATAAATAATATAAATTATTATAATATACTTTAATTAAAAAAAAAAATTATTAATATAATATAATATCAATAATATGATATTAATATTTTCATATATATACATGATGATAAATATACATTCAAATATATACATATATTTAATATTATATTTGTTTAAGATCTGAGGTGTGAAAAAAAGGTGTGAAATGTAAAAGAAAATATTGAAAAGTATTCGTAAAAATAAAAGAAAAAATAAAAAAAAAAACAAAAAGAAAATATTCAACTTCGGAATACGTTTTTTCGATCGAACGTTTAACGAATAAAATTTTGCGATTTATAATCGAAACGCGTTACGATCTATTATGTTTAGAATTCTTAAAGGCCGAATTTTTATGTATAGTGATCAGCATCGAGAAAAAAAAAATATAGTTGCGTTTCCGTGTACGGATTTCCCTTGTCTCTTTTGAAGACTTTGATCGTACCTAAGGCACGTGCTTCTTGTCATTTACTGTCAACGATTGTGAGGTTGTTCCTGTTATTCTATCTATCTCTAAACGTGTTAATGATTTCATTAAAATATATATATATACACACAGAGATACACATAAACAGACACAAACATATAACAATTATTTTTGTTATCACTCATTCCTTTGTTATTTTATTTTTTTAATATTTCACATAAATTCTATCATCATTATTATTCAGAATTTGATTGAATCATATAAATGGTTGAATAAATAATTAAAATACACATACATTAATATATTCATTTATTTTGATTATCATTAGTTCTTTTGTTATTTTTTTTTTTTTTTTAATAATTCGTATAAATTCTATTATCATTATTAAGAATTTTATTAAATTATATAAATGATTTAATAGATAATTCAAATACACACGCACAAATATATTTATTTATTTTTATTATCATTCATTTTTTTTTTTGTAATTTCATTTTTTTATTTATTATATTTAAATATTATATTATAATTAGTAAAATATATTTTTTAATTTTTTATTTATTTATTAAATATAATTATATATTATGTTATATAATTAGAATAATTAATTTATTATGCATAATATATTCTAATACAATAATATTATTATTGTACGATCCGAAAGGATCATACGGTAATTAGCAGTATTCAAATTTCGCGCGCATCCACCTCCATCGATTAAAACTCTAGATCGATACTCATTGTGAGCATCGATCAACTACTAGTAACTACCGAAGCGCCCCTCTAGTTACCCCTACCTCTCGCCTCCCCACTTCTCACTCCCAGTCAGTACGCCCTGCTGGGCCAGTACAAAAAGGACATTCTTACAGTCCATTATCGGAAGCCTGTGAATATATATCAAAATCAAAGGAGTTAAGTTAAATTAGTTAAGGAACGTAAGCGAAGCGAGCGAGAGCATACAATCAATGACCAGAGGAATTTTCATTGAAGAATCTTTTGGTCATAACAATTATTGTATTATATTATTTATAATTAAATACATTATATATAATTTATAATTAAATAATATATATTAAATTATATTATTGTATTATAATATATTATATATACAATAAATAATAAATAATAATATTATTATATATATATATTTAATTAATATACAAAATGTAATTATTTATTATAATATATATAAAATACAATATATTTCATAGTTTAAATACTACAATAATTTATTATTTATTATAATATATTATATAACATATATTTTTTATTATAATATTATACAATTATTATCTAATATAAATTGATTATTTATTTTATTCAAAAATAAAAAATAAAAACATCGATTAATAGAAAAATAATTAATCGAATCTCGTTAAAATAAAAATAAAAATATTTTTGATCATAGTAATACCTAAATTGATTTTTTTATTATATGGGTGTTTTCTTTTTCTACGTACACCATTATGCACACCATGCAATTTATCTGAATGATTCTGATCATTGGCTTTAAAAAACGATTATAAGATTTATTGTTGGCATACGAGGAAAAATGAAAAAGAAAAGAAAAATGAAAGTAAAGTAAAAGAATTAATTATCGAATTCCTTGAGACGAGGAATTATCTAAACTCGAATCGTAAAGTTTGAAAAGTAAAAAATAAAAAACAAAGTAAGAAAAGGACCGGAACCGGTCAAGCTTGATGGTATACTATACTATACTATACTATACTATACTATACTATACTACTTCCGAACCCAAGGCTCGGGTCATCTACTGTGAATCGTGCGACAATGAATCATTCATAAATGCCGTTACGATGAGTTGGTTCCTTTCAGACTTACTGTATTCAAATATATATTTTGTATCTTTTATTTATAATATATAATATATAATTATTAGTAATAGTAATTTATTTTTCTAAATATTTTAATCCTTTTATTAATAAT
Source organism: Polistes dominula (assembly GCF_049000335.1). NCBI lineage: Eukaryota > Metazoa > Arthropoda > Insecta > Hymenoptera > Vespidae > Polistes > Polistes dominula. The sequence goes on along the minus strand of NW_028301058.1, from coordinate 2,851,320 downwards.
TATTATTAATAATGTTATCATAGAATTTATTATACGCGAATATATGTGCCCATAATTATGAAAGTGGTTCTAAGTCAAGTATCTCTTGTTTCGAAATATTTAAACATTTATATTTGAACATTATATGAATTCTATAAAATATTGAAATAACAAACATTATCTAACTATTCATTTTTGAACATAATCGTGAAAATTACATTGAATTTATTTAGTTTAAAATAATGTACTGCTTAATAACTAATAAACTCATTTTTTTTTATTTTAACTTAGACCACTTTCATAATTATGTGCATATATATATATATATACATTGCTGATATAAAACATCAAATATCTCGTAAAATATTGACATTTCGATGACCTTCATTTAATATTTTTTAACGCAGAATAAAAAAAGGAATCGAATAGTATAAAAAAAAATATAAAGTTTTATTTAAAAAAAAAGTGCAACTGCATCTAGCGGGTGCATCGATGCATTTTCAAAAAAAGTAAGATCATAGAAAGTTGACATTTGTTGTGCCATTGAACTTTTTCCTTTATGATTTTTTTCTATTGTTACTTAAAACAAAGTTATTACCCGCCTCCGTTTCAAGAATCACCCTGTATAATATACAAATAAAATGTTTCATAAATAATTATTAAATCATAATAACGAATTACTATGACATTAATTGCAAGTATAAAATTTGAAATCCATCAGAAAATAAAGAGACATTGAATACTGGAAATATAATTGAAACAAAAAATAAAAAAATAAAACCTACAATAAATAAATTACTAATGGTAAACTTAGTATGACGAGATCAAATAAATTGATGATTGAAAGAAGAATCTTCCGATCATGGTTAGCTCATGGTTGTGACTCTAAGAATATTTCCGTAAGACTTGAAATGATCTTCGTTAAACGAATGATGATGATGATGATGATGATGATTCTCGATGATTCTTAGAAATGGTATAATCTTTAACGTGAACAGAGTAGTATACATTATTATTTGTTGCTGACGAAGTTTAACAGTGGGATTCTTTCATCATGCGAAACAGGTTCTTAGTTAGATGATTCTTCTTAAAGATAGAAAAGGAAAAAGTAACATTCTCAGATAAAGATAGATAGATTATTCCTTTAAACGTGAATCGTATTTCTTTCTTACTCTTTTTATTTATTTATTTTTTTTTTTTTTATTTTCCTCCACTCTCACACTATTTTTCTTTTTCCTCGTAAGTTCTACGTTTACAACCTACGTATGTTAAAAGATTTCATTGACTGACTAAGAGAATTTCATTCTAACTTGTGACAATTTTTTTTTAATTATTTTATTAATTATATATCTAACGTTTTATTATCTAATTACGTTATTCAATAAAATTATATTAATTATTTTCTATTACAAATATTATAATAATTTATTATTTATTCTAATATAAGGAGGCCCTGAGGTTGATGGATGAGCAGACTCTAAGGAACTTCAGGGAATGGGAAGAACAACAGAGGGAGGACCCGGAGGGTGGATGGAAGAAGGCTTTGGAAGGGAAAGTGATAATAGAGGAGATGTGTGAGGTAGCAAGGTCTTTTGAGAGGGTAGCGAGGGGAAAAGAATAGGAAATAAGTAGTTATAAGAAAGTAAGATAAGGAATATGTGACACTGTATGTAGCAAGGAGGCTATGTTGAAACCCGCGAGGGTAGACATGGAATATAGTGTATCAGTATCAGTATCAGTATTTATTCTAATATATATTTATAGAAAATTTTATAAAGAATATCTAAAATATTTATAATACTTTAATAATAATTTATAATATTTTTCTAATAATTTATAAATTTTAAATATATATATATATATATATATATATATATATATATATATATATATATATATATATATATATATATATACATATAGTTTATTATTTAATTTTTTTTTATAATTCCATTTCTAATAATATTTTATTTGTAATTACTATTTGTTCGAATCATTTTTAATTTCGTTATTTCTTTTGTATAAATAAATATAATTTTTAATATAATAAAAATAATAAATATAATATTTTAATATATTATATTTATATATATTATAATATAAAAAATTATTATAAAAAATATATATTTATTTATTTTAAATGTATATTTTATATATATATTATTTTAATATATTATATTATTTATATATAATATATTAATTATATTTAAATATTATTATATTTAATATACGTATTATATTAAATATAACATATTAATATATTATATTAATTATATATTATATTATATTAATTTTTTATTTTATATAATATATTTATAATATAATAAACATATTATTTATAATTTTTTAAATATATGTTATAGTAGTTTGTTAATATTAGAATTTATATTTTTATGTAATTTATTTATGAAACATTTTACTGAATTTTTTTAATTCAATTTCCAATAACATTTTATTTATAATTACCATTTACTAGAATCATTTTAAATTTCATTATGTTTTGATAAATATATGATATATATAATTTATCATAAGGGATTTTTAAAAAGCACCCTTTAGACTAACCCTTTTTGAAATAACAATAATAATAATAATAATAAAAAAGAAAAGATAAAAGATGACTTAGCAGGTTCGAAAAAGACGATTAGAAAACGAACATGATACATGTTGACAAAAGCTAAAGCAGAATATATATATATGTGTGCTGTAGAAGAGACTTATAATTTTGGTTTTTTTTTCTTTAGGTGTGGCTTATGATCGTCTCGAAATCACCTAAACGTTTTATTTTTTCCTTTTATATATATTTTTTATCATTATCTTCCATTACTATAGAGATACTATACTTTCTTCGGAAATTTAAGAAGAAGACGAAAATGATCGAGAGACAAGGAAATGATGAAAAGGTAAACATCCTGATTACTTTCACGTATTATACACGTACAAGTAAAAGAATATAAAATACGAATGTATTTTTTATACAGAATATTTCAAAATATGTTAGCATAATTTTAGAAAATTTTTTCTATAATCTGAAATGAGAAGCAAATGTTTTGTTATTGGTGGGATATTTTATTAAAATTTTATATTATACTAACTGTGCACCATCATGCATTACTGTGACTCATATGAATCAAAATATGACGTTGTTGTATTGATAAAGGTTAGGTTATGTTCAATTTCCCGCCACGCTCCGAAATCTATGGCGGAACAGATGGCGCTGGACTTACCTGTATCATATAATTATTTTTACTAAATTAATTAATTATTTTCTAAATAAATTAATGTAATAAAAACATACCTGTATGCGAATGCAACGTTGTGTTAAAATTTCAAAACAATCGATAAAGTACTTTTGGATATTAGAGGTTAGGAATAATCTAAATCTACATTTATATATATATATATATATATATATATATATATATATTTTGAAACAACCTGTATATATATAAGGCTGTGTAAGTATACGTGAGTGTATTTAAGTGTGGGGGTGTATATATCTTTTTTTATGGGTTTGTATACTTCCGATTCGTCAGCTATCAGATTGAACGAAATGTTTTCTTGTTAAAATTTTAGTAACACATATAAGTGTAACTTTTGTATTAATATTAAAAAATAAAATACATATATATATATAGTTGATGACGTGAACAATAAGGAAAAAGGTTTTTTCTATTATTCTAACGAATTTTTTCTAATTCAGATTATTTAACATAGAAATTTCTTCATCTTCATCTTCTTCTTCCGTCAATGTGATTACCTATTACTATTTCATTGAAAAATTTGTCCTGATACGGTTTTGCGTCATCAGGAATATAATCATCTAACGATTTCATATAAATATCTTTTGTAATTTTAATCTAATGTCGATGAAAAATACATCAATCAATCGGGTTGATATCTTTTCATGATTGTAAATTAAAATCCAATCAATTCTACATACTAATTTTAAGAATAAAACTCAACTTAACTTAAACTAGAACAAAAGAATGTAATATTTAAAACGGCGCATAATCTCGAGCACGCATTTTCTTTGGAAAATAAAATACTTGCAATCAAATCATTTTATTTTTTTTTTTTACGAATGAATTTTCATACACAAACCTAAGTATGTTATATCGTATAACACGTATTTTTTATTTTTTTCTTACGAATATATTTTCAATACGTTTCTTCGAATATTCAAACGGTCTCATCATATTTTTTTAAATTTACGAATAACAAACAAATTGATGAACTTACGAACGACGAAATGAACGAAGGTCGGAATGATTCTTTTTTTTTACCGTGAAATTAATGACTTATGAAGAAAAGAGAAGAGAAGAGAAGAGAAGAAAAAATAATGGGAAATGCTATCATTGAAAAACAAACCAGGTTCATTCTTCGTAACGTAATATAATATGATAGGAAGATAAAAACGAAGAATGAAAAAAAAATATACAATCCTTGCAATTCTTTGTTTTTCGATGAAACGAAAAGGAGAGAACAAAAAAAAAAAACAAGAAAAAAAAAGAAAAGATCATCTTAATTGGAACGGATGATTAATTTATAATCCTTCGAATTGATAATACGATATTATGAGTAATAAACAAGTAATATTTTGTATATAACAATAATAAAATATTATATTATTAATATTTAATAATATAAAACTAGTTAAATAAATTAGTTTTTAACAATAGTTAAAACTGATTCTAACAAATAATTTAATAAATAAAATTATTCTAAATCAGTTAAAAAAGTATTATAACATTTGTTTATTCTTACTCTAACTTAAATTAATAATAATGCGTTAAAAAATACGATATTATCTTCTGTTATTATTTTATAATTTGAAAATTATATAATTTTATTATTTTTATAATTTAAAAAATTTATTATTATAATTTAATTTATATCTCATACAATATTTTAAATTATTTAATTAATTAATAATTAAATATAAATATTTAAAAAATTATAAACATTGAATAATTAATTATTATAATTTATATTTGATTATTAATTTAACAAATATAATTTATAATTAATTATTCTAACCGAAACTAAATAATATTTTTACCGAAATAATTATACTATTAATAATAATAATATAATAGTATTATAATATTAATAATATAATTATAATAATAATATTAATAATATAACCTAAATAATTATTCTTACTCTAATTTAAATTGATATTAATAATGCGTTAAAAAACTCATATTTTCTTCTACTATATTTTTTAATTTAAAAATTATATAATTTATTATTTATATGATTTATTATATATTTTTATATTTATTTTATATTTTATATTATTTATATTTATTTATTTAAAAAAATTTATTATTATAATTTAATTTATATTTTATATACAATAATTTGTATTTAAAAAATTAAATTATAATTAAATATAAATATTAACCAAATTATATAAATGTTATTAATTATTTATTTTAATGTATATTTTATTATTAATTTAAAAAATATAATTTTTTTATATAATTTAAAAACATTATATAAAATGCATTATTATGTATACGCACACATTTACACATTATCTATAAATATTACCTATATATAATAATATCCAATTTATTTCCAAATGGACATATTGAAAAATGATATTAATATATACTTAATAATTATTATTATTAATCATAATGATTATTTACTTAATATATAAAATAATAATCAAATAATTAAAAAAGTAAAATAACAATTGATATCATTCTAACAAAAGGTAAAGGGATTTTCCCTTTTAGATACGTCAAGTTTAGGGTTTGGCCAAATTTAAATAGGAATTCGAACCACATCGTGGAATTAATGCAAATGCATTCTCCTCTTGCAGTTAGGGACGATCCTATCTAAGAATGATCAAATAAAAATAAAACAAAAATCTCTTTGGAAGTATGTATATGTATATATATAAACCCTTTTCCCTTTCGTACATCGACCGAAGTGAATTAAAAATAAAAAGAAATAAAGAAAGAAAGAAAAAAATGAAAAACCAAATAAATACACACAGGATCAGGTTCTTGATCCTTGTCCAATTATTTTCTCGTTGTTACCATTCGACAAGACGAAACTTATCTTATCCCTTAAACCTTTCAAAGTAAAAAAAAAAAAAAAGAAGAAAAAAAGGAAAAAAGACAATAAAAATTGTTATATATATATATATATATATATATATAAATTATATTATATTATTTATAATTATATTATAATAACTATATTATATTGGGTTGGCAAGAAAGTAATTCCGGTTTTTTAGTGTGAAATATTACTTTCTTGCCAACCCAATAATATTATATATATATATATATATATATATATGTATTTAATATAATTATAAAATTATTATTAATTATATATTTATTACTTAATTAATTTATATATTAATAATATATAGTATATTATTATATATATAATTAATAATAATTATTATAATTACATTATAATCCTATAATTTAATATATATATAATATATATTGTTCAGAGAGAGAGAGAGAGAGAGAGAGAGAGAGACAGAGACAAAAATCAGTACACATGAAAGTTCGTCTCTGAATATCTTTTGAACGCTTAATTTAATCGCCAAAACATAAGACACCATTTTTATACAGCAGTTAATTTCCTACCAAAATTTGTATTGTGCACTTTTTAATAGTCATTTATTGTCGAGTTATAAAATTCATAAACAAAAATGAAATTTTCCTAAAAATCATCACATTTAAATCTTCAATATCATTCCAATGGTGAGGTTTACGGAAAAAATATAAGATACCTTTTTTGTAGAGCATTAAATTTCCTACAAAATTTGTCTAAAACATTTTTCTGTACAATCAATAAATAATGAGGTATGAATTTTAATCTATAGGATTGAAAAAAAAAATACAAAACTTCGATGCGAAGGATCTTCCTATTAAAATTAAGAGCTCATATTTGGTGAGAATTTTTTTAAGGTGTCTAGCAACCCATTTTTCCGTGGCACTTGTAAAAAAAAAAAAATAATTGATTTTTTTGACCCACCCTAATATATATACTTACTAACGAAATTACTTTCTTGCTAACCCAATCTATAACTAATTCGTAGAATTAATTTGAAATCACCTGACAATTGGCTTGACCAAAAAATATTATAATTCAAAAATAAGAAATAAAAGTATGTATAGGTATAAGTAATTTATTAGTCATGCCCGTTCATTGTCCCTGTGGTTTTGATGACTCGTAAATGGTTTTGTATCGCAATTTATATTGCGAATCTCTTCTTATGGTTCCTGGTTCAAACCTTATAAAATAAAAGAAAAAAGAAAAATACAAAAGAAACCTCATACTGACCTTAATACTCAATTATTATTATTTTCTTTCTCTTTCTTTCTTTTTTATAATGTTTTTGTTTAGTTTGTTTTAAATTTCTCAATTACTAATCATCGTGTTACATATTTAAACATGTGCTTTTTAGGATATCATCGTTAATATAAACGTTATCAATAAATTCATAACTCATTTGCAAATAATAATGGTTATGATTGGATTAAAAAAATAAAATGGTAAGACATAGAATAAACAAGTCCAAGTTATTGATTGTTCACTTCTTATTCATTGTTCTCATTTGAATTTGATAACACTGTTCTCAAGGATTCATACAATTTGTAATTATTATTATTATCTTTTATCATGATTGATTTTAACATAAATGAATATTTAAATATATTATATACTACTGTTTTAAAGAATAAATATTTGATGATGATCCTATAAAAATATTCTTACAATTAGATATGAATTTTATTTCAACATAAATCTAATATTATTTTATATTTATAAATAATTAATGCAAATACTATTAGTAACATTATAACACTGTATTATAATATATATATATATACTTACTTAGTTGTATAAATATATATATTTATATATATATATTGGTACAACTTAAAAGGGTTAAAGATAAAGTAGAAACAAAAAAATAATATAAAATAAAAAAATTATAATAAATTACAAAAAAATTAATTATAAATAATTAATACAAATTCTATTTTTAATATTATATTATAATTGTATTATAAAATATATATATATATATATATATATATATATATATATATATATATATATTTTAAAATATTAATATTATTATAAATATTAGTATAACTTAAAGGATTAAAGATATAGTAAAAACCAAAATAAAATAAAATAAAAAAATTATAATAAATTATAAAAAAAAAGTAAATTATAAATAAGTAATATAAATTCTATTAGCAATAATATAAATCACTGTATTATAAAATATATATATTTTTAAATATTAATACTATTATAAATATTAGTATAACTTAAAGGATTAAAGATATAGTAAAAACCAAAATAAAATAAAATAAAAAAATTATAATAAATTATAAAAAAAGTAAATTATAAATAAGTAATATAAATTCTATTAGCAATAATATAACACTGTATTATAAAATATATATATTTTTAAATATTAATACTATTATAAATATTAGTACAACTTAAAGGGTTAAAGATAAAGTTGAAACAAAAAAATATAATAAAATAAAATAAAAATAAAAAAATTGTAATAAATAACAAAAAAATAAATTATAAATAATTATTACAAATTCTATTTATAATATTATATTGTAACTCTGTATTATAATATATATATATATATATATATATATATATATATATTTTTTTTAAATATTAACCCCTTAAGCAGCACGGTCGAGTTAACTCGAGCGACCTATTATTTTATATTTCTATGATTTTTTACACTCAAATATAATAGAAAATTGAAAATAAGAGTGTGAAAGTAAAGAAAAAGAATCGTTTTTTCCGAAAAATGTTTTTCTTTTTCCGAAATAGTAATTCGAAAATAAAGATTAAAAAGTCGACGTACGTGTAACATTGCAATATTCGGCTCTTCTCTGCAATATGGAACAAAATCCAAAATTAACATAAAAATATTGATTATATCTGTATTTTTTAAATTTTCTTCTCAAAACTATGCCTTTATGCAAAACAAAAAAATGATTTTTTTATGGCCGTTTTTTTTTTTCAAAATCAATGCTGCTTAAGGGGTTAATATATTATTGAACATTGTTATCACTTAAAGAGGAAAAAATGAAATAGAAACCAAAATGAAATAAAATAAAAAAATTATAATAAATTATTTAAAAAAATCATGTAAAAATGTATTAGTCATTAATCTGCATTCAAAATTCGTGCATCAAACCTAATCCTAGGTTATAAAACGGTTAAAGTGTCGGTCTCTTGCAAAAGGAATTCTTCGGAACGGAAAGTGCGGCTTTTATTGTTTGAAAAGCTTGTATGATTCACAAATGAATATTACGCGTACACTTGGTTATTGTGTGTTACATCTATTTGTTACTATAATAATGATAGTAGTAGTAGTAGTAGTAGTAATAGTAGTAGTAGTAGTAGTAGTAGTAGTAGTAGTTAATCGAGTATAAAATGTATATTTCTTCCTCGATCCTCGAAGGAAGTTAAAAATAATATTCATCGATGTGTAAAGGACTCATCATCGGATGTTTCTATTTAATCATACACATGTATATTAACATTTTATCTCTTATTTAACATTTGTCTTCATTTGTCCTTTGTTTATTAAACAATTGTCATTTCCCGATTATTATAATACGTCCTTAAAGTTAACAATTGCATTAACAATTCTAATTTGATGCATTTTAATAAGATGTTACCATCATTTCATTTTTTATTTCATTTACTTTGCTTCTTATCATCGTATTGTTTATCGATAACCAAAATTTAAGGGTATAATTGATAAATATTTTTTTTTTCGACACCCAGTACAATTTCCTTGTTTTTTTTTTTATTTTTTTGATAATTCTCAAATGTATTCTATGAATAAAAAAAAAAAAGTCTTCACTTTGTTTCAAAGTTTTTACGATGAATTCGTATCACGGATAAACATTTACAGTATTCTTAGTATTAATTACAGATAAATCTCATTCGAAATTTTTTATTTAATCGAAGAAATAATGGTGCTCGTTGTTTAAGAAATCAATTTGATCTATGTATTAAAAAAAAAAAAAAAAAAAAAAAAAAAAAGACACGTGGCAGTAACAAGATAACGAAGAAATGTTTCAACGTTTATTCCGAATTATTTTATACTTCCTCGTTACAAATAATAATAATAATAATAATAATAATAATAATAATAATAATAATAATAATAATAATAATAATAATAATAATAATAATAATAATAATAATAATAATAATAATAATAATAATAAAATAATGATAATAATAATAATAATAATAATAATAATAATAATTTCGAAATAGAAAGTATATTATAAAAGTAAAATAAAATAAAATAAAATAATAAATAATCAGAACATTATTCGTCGCGTTACCTTGTTGTTGTTCTCTTGTAAAATATTCATAAAAAATGATGAAAATATTTTTGTAGTAAAAGAAAGAAAGAAAAAATAAAAAAAAAAATAAAAAAAAAAAAGAAGAAGAAGTAGACGTAATAAAACCGTAACGTTCTTACGTCAATGAATAAAGAAATAACATATGGTAAATAATTTAAATAATAATAATAATAAATATATTATACGCGTTTAACTTTTGAATTGAATAAAATCAAATCACGTACACAATAATGTCAGTAGGTTGTAAAAGAATGAAAACATCAAAATCTCGTTCCAAAATATGATGATAATGCATTTGTAGATAATCAAATGTAAGAAAATTAAATCTTATTCTTTTTTTTTTTACGTTTACGTATTCGCTCTTAATTTTATTCCAACGAAAATTATCATAAATAATTTTTTATACATATAGAAAAAAAAATATATTTTTCATGACCAATTAAAATGATTGAACAACGATGAACTAGGAATAAAAAAATTTAGATGATATCTCGAAATTGTTGAGATGATTATAATGATCTATCAATTCCTAAAACCCACCCTCATCCTCACCCTTTAAATACAAGAATTCTAGGACTTCTTTTCTAATCGATGAATCTTATTTATGCTAATCATTTTGTCATGATCATTTGTCATTGAAAGATGGACCACCTAAGAATACGAACAATAATTTTTATCTATCATACCTTCTTTAGAAAATCAGTTTGTTTTTTTTTTAAGATTAATAATATAATACATACGTACGAGCAATAATTTTTACCTGTCTTTAAAATCATTAAAAATGAATATGAAAGTACGAGAATGGTAATAAATATATTAAAAATATATACGAAACGAATAAAATTAAATTAAATTGTAAAAAAGGACAATGGATATAAACAATTAGAAATAGAATGATAAAAAAAATGAAACAAAATTTCCATAGAAAATAAAATTTGCATCAATAATATTATTGATCTGTCGGGCTCAGGGACAGAAACAATGGCGGGATTTGGTATTTGCGGCAATGAACTTTCGAGTTTCTAATGCCAACTAATAATAATAATAATTATAATAATAATATTCTATATTTATATTAAAATATTAAATAATATTATATTATATTATAATAATATATTATAATATTAATATATATTTATATTCTATAATTATATTATATTTATTATATAAATATTATTATAATAATATAATTAATGAAATAATACTTTTAATATATTAATATATATATTATATTAATTTATATATTTTATTTATATAATAATAATACTATAATTATATTTTAATATTAAATAATATTTAATATTAACTAAATAATATTATATTATATTTATTATATAAATATTATTATAATAATATAATTAATTAAATAATATTTAATATATTAATATATATTATATTAATTTAAATATCTTATTTATATAATAATAATACTATAATATTATAATAATAATATAATTATTTAAATAATATTTAATATATTAATATTTATTGTAATAATTTATATATTTTATTTATATAATTTATATGTATATAAATAAAATAAATAATCAAATATAATAATTATTATTATTGATTGATAATAATTTTAATAAAAAATTGTTATTAGGAAATTAGATTGTTAATTAATTGGAAATTAGAAAAATGATGGAAAAAAAGTACTATGATGATTCCCAGAAAAAATAAAAAAAATTATTATTAGTTAATACAAAATTAGAAAAATGATGGAAAAAAATACCATGATGATTGAAAAAAAAAGAGATAATTCTTTTTTTTTTAAATTGAATGAAAAATAAGAAAAGATGGATTTGCAATATCGTAGATCGCAATATTGCAGTTTACGGCGCATCCTCCGTATAATGAATAAGTAGTATACCAGTGTGTATAGTGATGGTGGTGGTGGTAGAAGCAAAATGTGGTGGGGGGTTTCGATAAAAGTCACGAGCTAGGTGATTGTGATTCAGAGTGGCGGTCGACTCCGGTCCCAGCTCCGCGTATCTGCTTTACCGGCTGCGTGCGCGTATTATATATATATATATACTTATATGTATATACATTTGTTCTCTTGCTTTTCACCTTTTTTTATTTTTGTTATTATCCTTTAAACAAAAATTTGAATCTTCGTCTTCGCAAAAGAAATCAACGATCGGAATAAAACAAATTAATTTTTTTTTTAAAAGGAAGAAATAAAACATAATCGAAGTTTTGTTAGAACAAAAGTCGTTAATAGGAAGAAAAAATTAATTAAAAAAGAAAGAATACAAATAGATGGTTAAAGGTGTAAGAAAAAAAAACAAAAATTGTTAGTTTGATAAAGTGACAACCTAAATTCGTGACAAATAACAATTGTTTTCTTTCTTTCTAAATAAATATACATCAAATAATCAAAATCAGTTATCAAGTTGAAGAAGAATAAGAAGAAGAAGAAGAACCAACTATAAAAAGGGATAAAAAAAAAAAACAGAAAAAATTAGGTGAATAAGATTGAACAGATCGAATTAATTGAAACAAATCTAAAAACTAAAGTTGAAAAAATTTTCTAAATTGTTAAATCATATCCTTCATTATTTATATTCTCCCTTGAATAAAAAGGAAAAGACCAAATCATAAATTTATTATTATTATTATTATTATCATTAAAAAGAAATAAAGAAAGAAAAGAGAGTTAAAAAAAAAAAAAAAAATAGAAATTAGAAGTGGTGTCCTGCAAGATTCAGGAAGACCTTCGAACTAACTCTGTGTGTGTCACATTACTCGACGCAATCCGGTGTTCGCATTTGAGGGACTGGTATTATTGATTGACCTCGTAGGCCCAAGAGAAGGGTAGTTCCAAAGTGAGGAGGAGAAGGAAGAAGAAAGGGGTGGAAGGAAAGAAAAGGATCAGATAAATATACAAAAAAAAAAAACAAATTAAACTAAACTAAACAAAAGTACGGAATATTCTTGATTAGTTTATAAATTTACATCAACTTGAAAAAAAGCCCCTTTTTGTTTCAAGTGACTCATCGAAGAATCTTATTCATTTAAATAATAATAATAATAATTATTATTATTATTATTATTATCGTTTGACGTATTATTTTTACTGTTGACAATTGATTTTTGACTGGATTTTCTTCTTTAAAAATGGCGTATCATAATTGTGAAAAAGAAAGAGGAAAAAGTAGAAAAATCATGGCGGGAAAAATAATTAGTATAAAAAGTTTAATAATACTAATAGCTGTTATTGCTATGTTGATGGTGTACGAGAAAACTGATGCAGCACCAACCGCCAATATTTCGGATCTTTCTGCTATGGTGAGTTGAAATTTATTTTTCTTTTTTAATCATATTTATTATTAAATATACGAACATGAAAAATAATAGTAGAGATGATATTGTTTTGTTTAAAAATTTTAATTAATTGTTTATTATAATATATAGTGAATAATAAAGAGAATAATTGATATTTGTTGTATAACACAATGAAAAATCGTTAAAGAATGACACCCTTAAAGTAAAGGTCTTTACTGGGTTTTAGTATTGAAGCCTGCAACGTAGTCGATAAAGCTTTAGAGAAACCTAGACCCGCTTTAAACTCGACCTAGAACATCTCAAAGTGTTCTATTACTTTTTTTTTACTTTTTTTATTTTATTTATTATATAAATTTTACATATAACATTCGAATTTTGTGATATATATTTAATTTATAGTTTTATTTTTATTTCATTTTATTTATTTTTATATATTATATTGTATAAATATTATATTATATTATGTTTATATTATTAATATATAAATATTATATTATGCTATATCTGTATTTATTTATATAAATATATTATACTATATAAATATTTATATATTCTTATAATATATTAATATATTACTATATATTTATATATTATAATATATTAATATACTAATATATTATTAATATTATTAATATATTGATATATATATTTAAATATTATATTATGCTATATCTATATTTATTTATATAAATATATTATAAACTATATAAATATTTATATATTATTATAATATATTAAAATATTAGTATATATTAAATATATATAGTATATATTTATATATTAATATAATATATAATACAATATATGATATAGTAAATATACTATTATAATAGTATTACTATTACCATATATATAACTATTAACTAGTAACTAATTACTATTATATATATAGTAAATATAATAGTATATATAATAAATGTATATAGTATATATAGTATAATATAATATATATTTATATTATATTTATTTATACTTATATATAGTATATTATATAAATATTATATTCTATACTATATTTATATTTATTAATATTTATATATTATATATTATATAAACATTTATATTATTATTATTATATTTATATTTATATTATTATATAAATATTAAATTATATTTATTTGGTTTTTTTTTTTAATTATCTGAATAAGAGTATTGCACAATTTTGATTCAAAGATTTAAAAATTTATACAAAATATTAAATATTTAATTTTTGATTATTTTATTACATTGATATAAAATGAATATATTTTTTTTTCTAAATACTGTTGAATTAGTATTAATTTCGTAATATTTCATTATTATTTTTAATGTAATTCATGAGAGAATAATAAAATATATATTTTAAGTATACCTAAATAAATTAGCATTCATTTACGTCACAGTTCTAGGAAATTTATCGATTCAAGTATAATACCCTTCGATTAACAACCACTATATACATATATATATATATAATTTTATTCATTTCCGTGTAGGAAAATACGTCATAGAAAATAATGTTTGTTATATCTATCGAATTTTATAATGTTGTATTTTTGTTACATTATGTTACATATTGCTTTTGTATTTATTTTCAATATTTGCAATTATAAAAAATTAATGAAGTGTTTCATATAATTGGATTTTTTAGCCTTGAATTATAAAATCAAAAAAAAAAAAAAAAGAACAGCAATCCTGAATAAATAAAAATCAACTGGTTCTTTATTATTTATCTATCCATTTTTTTGTTAGTCTATATATATATATATATATATATATATATATATATGTATTACATTATTTTAATATTTCTTATCCAATTAGTTTTTGCAAATAGAAAAGGAAGAACGATGTTCTTCTTTATTTGACTCACGGGACGATTAAAACGTGCCAATTATCCATGACACGATGTTCTCGAACATGAAAAAAAAAAAGAAGAATAGTTAGATATTACAAAACGTGTGTTACTATTCTTTTTACAGTTGTAATCGCACGAACAGATTAGAAAAAAAAATCTATCTCTGATGTAAAAAGTAATTTGTTCATTTTTATCGAGTCGTGGTTTTATTTTATTTTTGTTTTATTTTTTTTTTTATAAAAGTCAGATTGAAATATAAAATAAATTATTGTGTTATAGAAATTTTTAATTTATATATATATATTTAAAATATATAAATATAATATATTCAAATAAATTTATATAATAATTAAATTATTATATTATTATATTATTATTAAAATATTTATTATATTATAAATATTATTATATTTATATAATAATCAAATTATTAATTTTATTATATTATTATTAAAATATATTAAATTTATATATTATATTATATAATATATAATTATTATGTTATATAAATAAAATATACCTATGATATTGATATTGATACCTATATATATATTAACACACACACAATATTATTATAATTAATTAATATATATATATTAATTTAATTTTTTAATAATTAAATATTAATTATATTTATTATTTTTTATTAATCAAAAATTATCAATATATAATAGTTCCATAATATTTCAATTAGGTATTCATTAGTTTTTTTGTTTCTATTTAGTCGAATAGAAGAAGAGATTGAAAAAAAGGGATAAAAAATTAAGTAAACAAAAAAGAAAAATGCATATAACGTATAAACATGACTTGTACGTGCAGTAGTTGCACGTGCTGCAAGACACAACACGTGTGTGACTACTGTAAAAAGCATAAAACTCACTCAGCACGTCAGAGTTGCATTAATTACTTTGCCGTATTGAATGTAAAAAAGGAACCACGAAGGAAAGAAGACGAGAGTGAATGTTTATAATATAAATATACTTATAATGTTATGTGAGATAAAAAAAGAACACACACACATATACACACAAAAGAAAAAGAAATACTTATTATCCATATAAATGTTCATAATTTCAATTGAAATTTGTTTAAATGTTTTTTTTTCATTTTTTTTTTTTTTTGCTTTAATTAAAATGATACGAATAATTTTTATTAAATTAAAAAAATGAAAAATGATTTTTTATGTCAGTTTATAATAATTGAATATAACTAGCGCGTGTTAGGAAGTAGTAGATAAATTAGGGTAATTGTAAGTCTGTCTTTAATGATACTTTCAAACGGTACTTACTACTACGCACGTAAGTAGTAAGTACCTGTTAGAACGTAGGCAGTAGTAAGTAGTAAAAACGTTGTTATATACTTCAATCAGACAGTAACAGACATTACAATACGAGATCATTCTTCTCACGCAAAAGATAACCTAAGCTATAAGTTATTATCATTTATAACATTATCATATTTAACATAATATTATATTTATTTATAATATATATAATATATATTTATTTATAATATATATTATTATACTATATATACATAATATAATATATATAAATATTATATTATTTATTATATAATATATAATATATATTTATTTGATATATACTCTTATATACAAATTATTGCCAAATTATATACCAATAATTAAAATTATTAAATAAATAGTTTAATAAAAAAATAAACAATTTATTATATTTTAATATAATATTATTTTTATATACAAAATATTGACCAATAATTTAATTATTAAATAAATATTTAAATATATATATATACAAATTAACAATTTATTCTTTCAATTCTATTCTTCATTTTCTATTATTCATTTTCATTAGAAAAACAAATGATATAAGTCATTTGATTTTTTTTTTATCTTCTTTTAAACGAATGATTTTTTCTTTTCAATAAATATTCTGATTAACATTATAATTCTATAAAATAGAAGAAATTCTTGAAGTAACCATAAGTAACAAATCGGTTATATCTTCTTTTACTGTTTCTTATACGTCAGTCAGAGTACAGGAAATACGTCGTTTAACTTTATTTCACGATTCTCCTCGTAATTGACACAGATTTATGTCCAAGTGGCAACGGGCCAACTCGTGGATGGATTCAAGTTTTGCTAAATATGCATATGTGCAAGTATCAAAAGTTTGACAAGAGTCTTATTCTTCTTCTCTGTGTATGTGTCATCAAATTTCAAAGCTTTGCGATATTAGGGTTAAAGTTTAATAACGAATAGTCATTGGTAATAGTATTATTGTATTTTAAAAAGAAATAAGAAAAAAAAGAAGAAATGAATTATCAAGTAAAATAAATGAATTTTTTATTCAATGTGAATTAACATTATTCTTTTCAATTCAATCGACATTGGACAAATGACAGATGTTATTTCAAATATTCAATCCAAATGATAAATATATATTTTATTTATCGATTAATTACCAAGTTACCCGTTGTTAATAATAATTATTATAATATATTATATATTTTTTTATATTATTACAAAATGTGTGTATATGTGTAACTAATATATTTGATATATTTATATGCGTAATTATAATTTTGATATAATTTATAATTATAAATTTATAATTTATTAAAATTATAATGTTTAAATTTATAATTTATAAATTTATATTTATATTTTTAATCATTATATATATATAAATACTAGAATACATTGATGCTGTGGTTTTATTATAAAATGTTAATTTAATAATATAAACTATTTAATAAATCATAACAACATGCAAAATAATATACCACAATTAAAATAAAATACATAAAATAATAATACATGAGAAATTGAAATAATTGAAATGAGACACAACGCCATTTATTGAATACTTAAATAACCTAGAGACCTAAAAATAATCTCTAAATTATAAATTTTTAAATTAACAGATAAAAAATACAAAATAATTGCGATAAAAACTATCCTATGTCCTAAGTTGAAAAAACATGAAATAAAAAAGAAATTTCATTAAAATAAGTTAAGTAATTTCGAAGTTCATTGAAAACCAACAAAATATGACACTGAATTTTTATATATAGTATATATAATATAATACGAGAATATAATATAATATACTAAAAATAAAAATTATACATATAATAATAAATATATAAAAATATATTAAATATTATAATATATAATAAAAATAAAAATAAAAATAGAAATAATAAATATAATAATAAATATATTTAATATATAAAATATATAAAAATAATAAGTTCGCATGGCTCAGTGAGGCAAATCACCATCCAGTAATGTTGTGTACGTCCCAGTAATCGTATGTTCCCGAGTTCAAATCCCGGGGGAAAAAAAAATTATACGTTATATAACTAGTAAGAAATTCGGCAACAACAAGAGACATTTTTTATGTATAAAAATAATAAATATAATAATAATAATATATATATATATAGTTAATAATATAGTAACATATAATATTAATAATAAAAAATAAATAATATAATAAAGTATATTATAAATAATATATACATATATATATAGTAATTAAAATATTAGTTAAAATTAGTATTATAAAATATTATTACTATATCTATATATATATTTATAATAATATAAATAAATATAATATAATATAATTAAAATAATATAATACAATATGTGAAAAAGAAAATAAAAATATATTATAAATAATATATTATATTATATATATATATATTATAAATAATATATTATATTATATATATATATATATTATAAATAATATATATATAGAAAAATAATCCATATTATATTATATTTTTTCTTTTTGATAATACTCTTTTTCTTCTCGTCTCAATCACGCAGATCGTACTAGGAAATTGTAAATAATGTATGTGCCTCGACACGGAAATACACCGTGTTAAGAGCTCGAATGTTGGCCTTCGTGGTTGCGTTATCCACAGTCAGAACACGAATTAATCGTCATCGGAATATTAAACGTTTTAACAAATAGGATATTCTCTGATCGTCGGCTTCGATCCGGCTCGATCGGGACCGTTTGGCATTCTTCTCCTCTTTCTCTGTCATCATAAAAGGCCTCTATAAAAGTCGTCTCTCTTGACAACAGAATTTAATAAAATCATCTTGAAAAAAAAAACGTTTCAATTTTTTACATTAAACATCTTCTCATATACTGTCAATTTTTGTTTTGTTTTCATTTACTCGACAACAGAATTAATTTTTTAATTAATATTTTTTTTTAAATACATTCTCCTTTTCTTGCATGATCATATAAATGGGGGTAGGGGGGAGAGAGAAGGGTTAATATATTCATCATAAATTAACGGTACTATAAATATTCTTTCTCATTTCTATCCTTCGTGTTTCTCACAAATCAATTAATCAGAGCTTTATCTATTTTGATATTAATTGAAATTTGAACTTGTTTTATTTTACAGTAATGAAATAATTCAATCAAAACAATAATTTTATACGAATATTTATTAATCGTATTTGTTTGCAATTTCGATAGTAAACACGTTACTTTAATCAATTTAAAATATTGTTTATGTGTATTTGAAATATATCGGTAAGATTCTAACGAAAACTTTAGTTGAAATAATAAGATGCATGCAGTGATCGTTAAAAAAATAGTATTATTATAAGAATCACGTGTTCAAATGACAATCCATTTTTCTGTTTCTTTTTTTCTTTTTTGCTTTTCCACCTTTATTCGAATTTCCGGAAGAATGAGTTCGACATTACGCAATTAAACAACGTTCATATTTAATGTACAACAAGCAAACAGTGATCATTATGCAAGTGTGTTTCATAAAATCTATGACAAAAAAAAAAGAACAAAAAAAAGAAAACACGTTTAAAGAAAGAAAGAAGAATTTAATTATTATAAAGAAGCAAACTTGTAATAAATTTTAATACCATCAATAAAACTTCATATTAAGATGAAATTTTAAATATAATATTATTTAAAATTCTATAAAATAATCTAATATAATAATAACGTAATAATATAAATAATATAAATCGTAATAATATAAACAATAAACGTAATATTATATTATAATAAAATAGAAATATATTTTTAAATAAAAAATAATATAAAAAATATTTTATATATAATATATGTCAGAGACAAAAATCAGTACACATGAAAGTTTGATGATGAATATCTTTTGAACGCTTAATTTAATCGCCAAAACATAAGACACCATTTTTATAGAACAGTTAATTTTCTACAAAAATTTGTATTGTGCATCTCATAATAGTCATTTATTGTCGAGTTATAAAATTCATAAACAAAAATGAAATTTGTCTAAAAATCATCACATTTAAATCTTCAATATCATTCCAATGGTGAGGTTTACGGAAAAAATATAAGAAACCTTTTTTGTAGAGCATTAAATTTCCTACAAAATTTGTCTAGAACATTTTTCTGTACAATCAATAAATAATGAGGTATGAATTTTAATCTATTAGACTGAAAAAAAAAATTAAAAAACTGCGATGCGGAGGATCTTCCTATTAAAATTAAGAGCTCATATTTAGTGAGAATTGTTTTAAGGTGTCTAGGAACCCATTTTTCCGTGGCACTTGAAAAAGAAAATAATTGATTTTTTTGATCCACCCTAATATATATATATATATGTATGTATAATATATAATTATTAATAATATAAATATAATATTAATAACACATAAAATAATATAATATTAATAATAAAATAATACAAATAATATTAAATAATATAATATAATATAATAATGACGTAATAATATAAATAATATATATGTAATATAAAAAATATAAATATATTAAAATTAATAAAAATGTAATATTAATAATAAAATAATACGAATAATATTAAATAATATAATATAATAATGACGTAATAATATAAATAATATATATATGTAAAATAAAAAATATAAATATAATATTAATAATATAATATTATAAAGAGAATATAAAATAATATAAATAATAAACGTAATATTATATTATAATAAAATAGAAATATATTTTAACACTTGATATACAAGATCAGTTATTTTGACTGGTTGGGCCATTTTAATTCAAAATTTCTACTTCATGTAACATTTGAGTTCTGTAAATAATTAAGCGTTTTGTTATTGAAAAATATCTATAAATCCATTTAACTATTAAAATTATTATTGTTAAACATTTTTTGTTATTTTTTAAGAATAAATAAAGACTGGAAGCCTCAAAAAGCATTTTTTTCATAGACCAGTCATTTTGACTAGTGTGGTAGAAAATGGTGGTATATCTAGTGTTAAAATAAAAAATAAAATAAAAAATCTAATAAAATATAATATAATATATAAAATTTTTTTTTTTTTTTAATGTAATATTTCATATTAAAATTACTATAGCAAAAAGAAAAAAAAGAAAATAAAAGTACATTCGAAGATAAAAATAAAATTGTATAAAATATAATATACCAAAAGATAAAATATTTTTCAATAGGACAAAGTGCACATTTAAACGATGATTTACATTGATCGTCATTGACAGAAATCGAGTTAAATACGTTATCGTAAAAAAAAGAAGAAAAAATAAAAAGAAAAGAAATAAAAAGAAGGTTAACTTGCATCTATATCGTTCATTTGAACGATGAATCATGTTAGTTCGTTCGTTCGGTTCGCTTTGTATGGAAGACAACCATACTACTATATACATTGCAATACGCTACTTCCGGAGTCGTTGAATCAGCGATTTTTTACATATACACATTCTATAGTGATTCACTTCGGTTTATCACCTTTCTCGGTTTACTATAACATCGAAGATAGGAACTGCATTTTATTGTAAAACACATTTATATCATAGGTCAGCACCCTTTCTTCTTCACTTCCATCCGTTTTAATAAGAAAGAAGAAAAGATAAAATGAAATAAAAAAAAAAAAGAATTAAAACAAATAAACTTCCTCGACTGACTAACACCAATTACAATTATCATATATATATAATATACTCGGTGACCAATAAGTAATGTTAACGTTTTCTTTTTTTCTAAATTATTTAATATATTAAGAAGAAAATTAAATATATATATATATTTTATATTTTATAATAAATATATAGTATATTTTATTTTAAATAATAATTAAAATAAATATAGTATATTATACAAATTAATTAATAATTAAATAACATAGTATGTATAGTATATTTTATTTTAAATAATAATTAATAATTTGAATCATATTTTAAATAATAAAAAATAAAAAATACACTATATTTATTTTAATTAAATATAGTATAATTTATTATTATAGTATATATTAATTAAATTTAGTAATTATTTAATGTATAAATTTAGTATATATTTATAATCAAATTTATTAATTATTATTATAGTATATATAGTATATATATATATATATATATATATATATATATATATATATATATATATATATATACTATATATTTATTTTAACTAAATTAAAATTTATTTAATTAATAGTCTTCTAATTAAATTATTAAGTAAATTATTTTTAATAATTATATTTTAATTGAATCAAAAAGTTATACGTTAATAATTAACTAATCAAAATTTTTTTGAAATAATTATATAAAAAATTGTTCTGGTATGATACATTATTTTAAAGTATTATATATATAAAGATATATCGATACTTAAATAAATACTCGATGAAAGATTAGAAATCTCATACGACTACCAACTCCGCTATGTCGAATACGTGACGATAATTCAAACAAACGATTCGTGATAAAGATCGAACGATGCATAAGATGCGTCAGAGAGAAACAACCTGGTGTCAAAGAACGATTTCTGATCATTAACAATAATAATTATCAACGAAAACGTACAATTATATTTTTTCTAGACTAATCAATTAAATTTTCAAAAAATTTCTTCCCACAAATTTTTCCAATATATCTTTATATAAATTTATAAAGAACAGTAACGTGTAGAGGTGGTGGGGGTAATGGTGGTTTTATAAATAAATAAATAGAATTTTTATAAATCATTGCTTTTGTAGAAATCAATAATCAATTACTTTGATATAATATTTAAGAATTTGATTAACCCTTTGAATGCTATGGACGCATATATGCGTTTGGTGAACATTACTAACCTTATCGTTCGAAGCATATACATGTTTGTTAATATTATTGTAAAATAATTTAATGTTTATATTAATTAATTAAATAATTTTGAGATACAAAAACTTCAATTGTTAAATATAATTTATTATTAGAATTTGATTAATAATAAACTATTTTGTTCCTAACCTAAAAAAAACATTGTAGTATTCAGCACTCAAAGGTTTAACGTTGGTACAATATAATAGTTCAATTTTCAAATTTTTTAAAGTAACGTGGTTCTGGTGGTGATGGTGATAGTAGAGTTATAAATAAATAAATAGAATTTTAAAATAAATCATTGCTTTTGTAGAAATCAATAATCAATTACTTTGACATAGTATTTACGAATTTAATTAAAATTGGATTTTATATAGGTTAGGTTCAATTTAATAGTTAAATTTTCAAATTTTCCAATGTAACATGGTACTCGTAGTGATAGTTATGGTAGAGTTATAAATAAATAAATAGAATTTTAAAATAAATCATTGCTTTTGTAGAAATCAATAATCAATTACTTTGACATAGTATTTACGAATTTAATTAAAATTGGATTTCATATAGGTTAGGTTCAATTTAAAAGTTAAATTTTCAAATTTTCCAAAGTAACATGGTTCTGGTGATGATAGTAATGGTAGTGTTATAAATATATAAATACAATTTATATAAATCATTGCTTTTGTAGAAATCAATAATCAATTACTTTGATATAATATTTACGAATTTGTTTAAAATTGGATTTCATATAGGTTAGGTTCAATTTAATAGTTAAATTTTCAAATTTTTCCAAAGTAACTATTAAATTTATAAACTTTGTTAACAGTAAAATTAATGTGTCATGGTCGTACGTTTAAATTAATTGCAATTGACTTTATTATAAAATAACGACACATTTGTCATTACAAAGATGACAGATAGTAACACGTAAATGTAAAGAACAAAAAAAAAATCGACCGTAGTTTTATTATTACAACTCTACGTGAAATTGCAATTGAGTGGTTATATTCTTCGATAAAAATTGAACAAAAGTATACACACACAAAATCCTATACACGGTGACGACGAAATAACGTATCGAAGTACGATACGATTAGGATAATTTAATGAATCGATTTTTAAAAAAAGATGAAATAAGAAGAAAGAAAATAAAAATGAGATAGAAATAAAAAAAAAAAAACGAAGAAAGATATTAAGCAAAACGTGAAAATATATTGTTAGAGGAGGTCGTACAAAGCGTCGCAAAGAGTTGACTTAGGGGGATACTCGTTGTGGTAAATTTTGATATTCAACAAACGTCTGGCAGAAGATGCGAGGGCGTGGAATACTGATTGGATCTTCTTCGAGTCGACAAAGACCTCTTCAAGGTCGGGGTCGCTACACGATGATACTCGTGCGTCTCTTCACCACCTTTTATTTATTATTTTTTTTTTAACTTATTCTCATTCTTATTTATTTATCCTTTTGTTTATACAATTTTTCTGCTCCGTTTTAGATGGTCAATCGTAAAGAAAAAAAGAACAACGAAAGATTTGAAATTGTTTTGGATATTTAAAAGAAATTTATTTTTGTTTAAATTTTATATCAAGTTTTTCATCTTTTTTTTTTCTTTTTACTCAACATCTATCCCCTCACCTTCTTCTTTTTCAAAGAAAAACATGACTCATATTTTCAATTTTCAACACGATATTCATTTATAAGATACAATGAGCAATGAGTTCTTCTTCTTTCTAGTAACTTAAAAAAAGAAAAAAGGTAAAAAGAGAAGACACATACGACGCCTACGCGTCGTTTAAATTCACATAATCGTTTATTATATTCGCGGTGAAATTCGTTTCGCGTTGTCTTGAAAGCAGCAAATCCAACTTCATTCCAACGTTATCATCTCAACGATAACACTTAAAGATAACGTTATATAGATATAGATATAGATACAGAAACGTAAAGATTGAAAAAACATATAATATATATCTGTATATGTATGTGTTATATGTCTAGTAATAAAGATAATAAAATGAAATCAAACAGTGTTCTTCTATTGAATTTATTAGGAAAGATTGAAAAATAAAATAACCAAATAATGGTTATCGATTACCCCCCTTTTTTTTGACAAATATTCTTTAATACTCAGATTAATAGTACACATTTATAGATAAATGTAATCATAGATTGATTTTCAATTATATTAAATTTTAAATTTACTTAAAATGGACAAACTTTTGTTTACAATTGTACAATTTATTTTCAAGTATTTAAAATTGCAAATTTATTTAAAATGAACAAACTTTTGTTTACAATTGTACAATTTATTTTCAAGTATTAAAAATTGCCAATTTACTTAAAATGGACAAACTTTTGTCTACATTTGTACAATTTATTTCAAATTTCAAATTTACTTGAAATGGACAAACTTTTGTATAAATTTGTATAATTTATTTTCAATTATTTTAATTTTTAAATTTACTTTAAATGGACAAACTTTTGTTTACACTTTTACAATTTATTTTTAAGTATTTAAAATTGCAAATTTATTTAAAATGGACAAACTTTTGTTTACAATTGTACAATTTATTTTCAAGTATTAAAAATTGCCAATTTACTTAAAATGGACAAACTTTTGTCTACATTTGTACAATTTATTTCAAATTTCAAATTTACTTGAAATGGACAAACTTTTGTATAAATTTGTACAATTTATTTTCAATTATTTCAATTTTTAAATTTACTTTAAATGGACCAACTTTTGTTTACACTTTTACAATTTATTTTTAAGTATTTAAAATTGCAAATTTATTTAAAATGGACAAACTTTTGTTTACAATTTTACAATTTAATTTCAAGTATTAAAAATTGCAAATTTACTTAAAATGGACAAACTTTTGTTTACACTTTTACAATTTATTTTTAAGTATTTAAAATTGCAAATTTATTTAAAATGGACAAACTTTTGTTTACAATTTTACAATTTATTTTCAAGTATTTAAAATTGCAAATTTACTTTAAATGTACAAACTTTTGTTTACACTTTTACAATTTAATTTCAAGTATTAAAAATTGCAAATTTACTTCAAATGTACTAACTTTTGTTTACACTTTTACAATTTATTTTTAAGTATTTAAAATTGCAAATTTATTTAAAATGGACAAACTTTTGTTTACAATTTTACAATTTATTTTCAAGTATTTAAAATTGCAAATTTATTTAAAACGGACAAACTTTTGTTTACAATTGTACAATTTATTTCAAATTTCAAATTTACTTGAAATGGACAAACTTTTGTTTACACTTATACAATTTATTTTCAATATTAAAATTTATTTTTCATAGTAAAATAAAATTTCTTTAATTCTAATAATAATAATAATAATATTAATTAAAAAGAAAATGAATAAAAAAATAAAAACTTAGAAATTAATCCTGACACACATAGAAATTGTCAAACATGTAAAAGAAACAAGGGTAGTGGGGAATTTAGTTTGGAGGGTTGTTGATCGATAAACGGACCTTTCTAAAGACTGAAGGGTAGATAAATGGAATGACCTGGTTACCTGTTTTACTTGGTACCAACATAACACCACACAGGTGATATATAACCCACCTCGAGTAATATACTTCAAACAAAATTTCAACAATGTTAAAACATCATAAGATAATACGATGATGACAAAGTTAAAAAAACCATCTAGCATATCTGATATCTGATAATATATTTTTAATCATGGAAAAATGTTCTTATTGTACGTGCATTGAAAAAAAAAAAAGTGTGTACATACATGTGTACATACATGTGTATGTGTGTGTGTGCATAACTCGTTAGATGAGATTAAATTAAATGTGTAAAATGTAAACGGAAACGAAGATTATTATTTCTACACACTAATTATAGTACGACGCATAAAGAAAGAAAATAGGTGATAGGGGGGAAGTAGGAAGAAGGGGGGGGGGGGTGAGGGTTGAGGGATTAGATAAAGGTGACAAACTACGAAATAGAAGTTTAAATAGAAGTTGACAATTGGTTACGACATAAAGTAACATTTCCGTGATATTTAAGTGAATTTCAGTATTATATTGAAATTGAATTTGGGTCATGGTAAGATAGTGTTTGTATGTGTGCGTTTAAAATCCGATAAAATCGACTGATATCTGAAAAACTTAGGCTTCCTTTCCGTAAAGATGCAATCACTATTATCTTTTAAAAATAAAGTAACTTTCCTTTTATATACGAGTGAACTATACTAAACTATAAGCTATTTTATTCCATGTGTAGACGTGTGTGTATGTGTCTTTACTCGTAGAGACACGTTTCTATTCTATTTATTTCTAGTAAATTGGAATCCAACTTGTTTTTTTTTTTACTCTTAAGAAAAGTAGGTTTTTACTTCCGAAACGTATTAAAGAAATAGAATCGTAGTAATTGCGCTATTATTGTATGAATTATTATAGTAACGTCTGTTTGAATTGTCGACGTCTGTCAAGTCCAATGCTATAAGGTTTTAACGCGTTTATATTCAGGAACGTATTATAACTTTTCAATACCCTACACACGTAATATCTTTTTTTTATTTTATTTATTTTTTATTTTAATGTTTATATATTTTATTTTATATATTATTTTATATATATATATATTAAAAATATATAATAATAATTAAAAAAATATATTATTGTTATAAAAAATTATAATAATATAATTTTTATTTTAATATTAATATATTTTATATTATATATTATTTTATGTATATATATATGTATAATTTAATTTTATATATTTTTAAAATACATAATTATAATTTAAAAAATATATAATTGTTATAAATTAATTATATAATTAATATAATAATATTATATAATAAATTATATAATTGTTATAATAATATAATTTTTATTTTATTTCTTTTTTATTGTGTAATATTAATATATTATATATTATATATATATATATATATATATTTATTTATTTATAATAATTTGGAATAAATATATAATAAAATAGAATAATAAATAAAATAAAATAAAATAATAAATAAATAAAATAATTATTTATAATGTTAATATATTAATAATAATAATTTATAATATATATATTAAATACATATAATTTTTAATAACATTAATTTAATAATTTTTAAATACATTATAGTTTTATATAAATACATATATATATAATACATATTATATTCTATATATATATAATATAACATTTTGTGTTTATTTTAATAGTTAGCTTTATAATAAAATTGAAAATAAATTCAACGTGGATTGTTTAAAAATAAATATCGATCGGTTTGATTGGATAAAAATAAAACGATTAGACAAAGATAGTAACGTTTATTAAAGAACTAAAGTGTACTGTAATATAATCTCTAATAATTTTGATTTTTCTTTTTTTTTTTAAACAATAACAACAAAGATATAAAATGTTTTTCTTTTATTCTCCTTTCGTTAACATGTTTTTCCAACTTAAATGGCTTTTATATATTTTTTCTAATGATACGAGCATTGGTTTCAATCAATGCATGATATAATTCTAAACAAAGAGTTCAAGGTTACAAAATCACGTGTAACTATCACGTTGTAATATTACATTATATCGAATAGAAGAAGATGAAGTTTAGAATATGTCAAATCTAGTTGCAATTATTCTCACAAAACAATGGATTTTGTTTTATTATTCTTTTTTTTTTTTTTTTATTACATTTTCCTTTTGTAAAAAAGAAAAAAAATAATAAAACAGTAATGTCATCTCCATACATCATTGTTAAATACGTGATTATTTTCAAATATAATAATTGTTCAGGAAATTACGTGCATACGTGACAACGAACACAATTCATTATTCACGTGCTGAGATTTTCATTATTATTATTTAATACTTAAACTAATTCATATATACATATATTTATATAGGAAACTACTATATGTACATAGAAAATATTTCGATCGAGAATTTGTAAAATGACGTAATCATGATAAGAAATCAAAACTACGTCATTAAAAGTAACTAACGTAAGATTGTCTCACGTATAAAAAACTCGTTTTAACATCTTACCTGTAACTATACACTCTCGGTAGTTTCACAATCTCTTTTTTATCCAACCAATCGAATAATATATGTTAAGAATCACAGGTATTTATAGACACTAAGCAATAATCATAAAAGAATTTTTATCGATTCGTAATATATTAACAAATATAATTATATAATAACATTCATTGAATTATTTCTAATAACACATAAGAATATATTCATTTAGAAATTATTCTCAATAATTAATTACTAATTAATAATATTAGTAACACAAATATAAATTTCTATATAATATATTAATATTTAATTAATTAGTATATAAATAATTTTAATATTTTATTATATAATACTAATTATAGTAAAATACTAATAATATATTATATTATTATATATTTATTATAATTTATTATATATTAGTATATAATAAAATATTAATAATATATTATGTAGTATATAAATAATTAATTTTGTTAATACTAATTACTAAAATACTAATAATATATAATAATATATATTAATTATTTATATACTATTTTGTATATATTAATATATTTTATATATTATTATTATATATAATTATTTATATATATTATATATATATTATTTATATATTATTATATATTTATTATAAATTATTCTATATTAGTATATAATAAAATACTAATAATATATTACATTATTATATATTAGTATATAAATAATTAATTTTATTAATACTAATTAGTAAAATACTAATAATATATAATAATATATATATAATATATAATATATAAATAGTATATAATAATATATATTAATTATTTATATACTAATTTTTTATATATTAATATATTTTATATATTATTATTATATATAATTATTTATATATATTATATATAAATTATTATATATATTTATTATAAATTATTCTATATTAGTATATAATAAAATACTATTATTATATTAATTAGTATATAAATAATTAATATAATTAAATATACTAATTAATTAAATATTAATATATTATATAGAAATTTATTATATATAGGGGTATCGAAAAGTAATCAACATTTCTTCGATAAGTTACATTTTAGTTTAATTAGACTTGATTAGATAGATTTTAATTAAATTTAGTTACATTTAGTTTGTGTTAATGAAAAATCGAAGAATTTTTCAAAAAGACAATTAAACAATTTCTTTTACGTAAAACAAAAAATATTAGAAAATGATGAACAAATTTTTTCTTGATTTCCATTTAAAACTTTCTTTAATAAACAAATATTTTTTTCACCTGCAAGGAAACATTTCCATTACTTTTTGGTCGCCCCTCATATAAAACAAAAATGAAATCGATTAATTAAATTTCTTTATACATTTTTCTCATTTATTTACTTTAAAAAAAAAAAAAAGAAGTTTCTTGAAATAAAATAATTCTTAGATAAAAATCTTCCGTTCACTTATCTTTATTATACTAATCTATTAACTTAATGGTAAGATTTAATGAAGGATTTACCATCATGAACGAGTCAGCATCGATTTCATGGAACCAATTTGAACGTCTGATTCACTCACGGTAGTAAAACTACTATTTTATTAAAACTAACCCACACACACACACACACACACACACTTACACATATGTCTAAGCGTATACTTGCACGTATAATACGTACGCATAGTAAACGCAGAGACGATCAGATGGAGGGTTTGGTAGGATGGGGTGGGGTGGGGAGGGTGAGGTCCATTCATGCGCTAAACACGCACGTGCTTACACATCAAACACACACACACACACACATACATTATCGTGGTTACCTTCATTCATAAAAATCTCGCGAGTTCTTGGAACACGAGCTGCGCAGGAGGATTACGAGACTTGTTAGTCGACAACTCGATTGAAAGGAAAAAAAATAAAGAAACAGAAATAAGTAAAAGAAGGAAATAATATTAAAATAAGGAAGAAATAATAGAGGAACGGGGGTGGTGGGGAAAAAGATAGGAAATATCAAAATTTTGGTAGACACGTGCGTCATATAGATAAACTGTTTTATGGTATTCATGGTTTTTTCCAGAATTACATTAATGTAATAAAAATATAATAAAAATATAATAAAAAATAATAATATAAAAATACAATAAAAATATAATAAAAATATAATAAAAAATAATAATATAAAAATATAATATAAAAAATATAACAAAAAATAATAATATAAAAATATAATATAAAAAATATAATAAATTTATATTTGTTTCAAAAAAGAAAACAAACTAAAAAGAAAAAATTTTTAGTTTTTAATTTTAATTTTTTTGTTTTTTTTCACTTTTTAATTTATAATTATAATAATTTATAATAATTTATATTTTTAATAAGAAATATAAAAAAAAAAATGATAGGAATATTATATACGATAAAAAGTTCATACTTAAATTAGTATTTTTAAATTAAATTAAAGGTAACTACAATTTATTATTTTCTTTTTTTTTTTACCTTTGTTCTTGGCAAATATATTATTGACACCTGTTGAGAAAAAAAACGTCAAAATAGAATGAAATAATTATCACCAATGATTTGATAAATAATAATACATTTCATGGATGACAGCATCATCATTGTCTTATTAACTTTGTGGCTTTCATTATCGTACATTTCCGTGGAATTATTTACACTTCTTATCTTCATATGTTTACGTGTGTATATGTGTACTTGTGAAATTAACAATAAATGAAATGAAACTCCACGTAAAGGTAATGTTCGTTTAGTGATTTCAAAACCATCTTGTCAATTTTGTTAGAATCGTTATCGATAATGATTAAATATGACAAAAATTCATTTTAAGAGAATTAATCGTTTAACTTTTTTGAACTTGAAGAAAATTATCTTAATTATACTTTTCATTTTCTTTTTCTTTTTCTTTTTCTTTTTTTTCTTAGCAAAGAGTTGTTATTATTAATAGTATGAATCATCGTAAAAAATTCATGCAATTAATTCGTAATTACATCTTAAATAATTTCACGGTCATCTTTGTTCATTCTAATTGTAAATTTCTTTTGAGAATCGTACATTATATTATACTTTTTATATCTGACCCAAAAAAAAAAAAAAAGAAAATCTTTTTGGAAACGGGAATTTTTTTTTCATCAGAAAGCATTTTTTACCATTCACATAATCGATAACTCAAGCGAGTTACTTTCTCAGAGCCACGTATAACTACTTGACCCAAATAAAATCGTGTTCTAAGAAGAGAATGTTCTATTGTACGAAAATAGGAAAGAAGAAAATGAAAAGAAGAAGAAAAATAGAATATTTAAAAAAGACATAAAAAAAATCCCTAAACACAAACGTAACGACGCTGGATATTTTTTGTTTTCTTTTTTTTTTTTTTTTGGAATACTTCGACATAAAAATGAACATAATCGTTTCGATCTATCGTCAGAATTCTTATAACATTTCTTTCAATCGAATTTACTGTTACATACGACTATCCTAACTAATAATACAGATAGATGAATTTAGTATCGTTCCCAGAATATTAATGAAACCCCCATAAAACTTGAGACCATAACTGTTAAATCTCACCTCATCGATTGGGTCACTAACCTTCAATCAACATCATCATCATCATCATCATCATCATCATCGTCGTCATTTATCTTTCTTTTAAAAAACTAATATTAAAAACTGTTTTTTTAATATTTATTTCAAACTTATTATTGAACAATCGTAATAATAAAAAAAATTTTGAAAAAAAATAAAAGTAAATATAAAATAAAATAATTAATAAAAAAATAAATAAGAATTAATAACAATAAAATAATTAATAAAAAAATTAATATAAAATAAAATAATTAACAAAAAAATAAAAATATTAAATAAAATAATTAATATAAAAAATACATAATAAAATAAGATAAATGAAATAATAAAATATATATAATATAAATATAAAATAATGATTTAAAAAAATAATTACAATAAAAGTAAATATAAAATAATAATAAAAAAAATAATAATAAAAATAAAAATAAATATAAAGTAAAATAATAAAAATAAATAAGAATTAATATAAAATAAAATAAAATAATAAAAATTGAAATAAATATAAAATAAAATAATAAAAAAAAAGAGTAAGAAATTATTTTTACAAATCCTTTACACACATATTATATATATATAGTTCTCATAACGGGTTTCAATCCACTTTTTAAATCGTTTAATCCACTTTCGTTCTTCTATAATAAACGATAGACACGGAAATCGTTGTCGACCTCGCTTTTTGGTCCTTGCCCTAAATTTCATTTGGAAATATCGATGCAAATGCAGAATAGTGTTCCCCATTCGAGTCTAGTCAATGTAACAAAAGGTATAAATATACATACTACCAATCTAGGTAAATACTTACATATGTGTATGTATTAACATGAATAAAACATGAATATCAATCGTTTCCCATTTATACTTAACTTTCCTTTGATTTCTTATTTATTCTTCTTTTTATTATTATATTTCTTTGTGACGTTAAAATCATGTTGAAATCTTTTTTTTTTTTTTTTTTACCAATTATCTATTATATTCATTCTCATTATTTATTCCTTTTTTTTATTTCTTTCTTTTGTAAAACATTCATTTCATTGATAGAAATAATCGAACGTTACATTTTGTAATACAAAGAAATATAATAAAGGATTACAAAAGTATGAAAAATTTTATAAGGAAAGTCTAATTCTTGTTTGTTTTGTTTTTTTTTTCTTTTTATCTATTATCGATGACGAATAAAAAGTCAATAAAAATCACGTTGACAAATTTACTTTAGGATAAGAAAAACGATGTACATTTATGGGGTATTAGTTTTAAAAAATTTCGATACATAAACGCAAGGTTGGTTTAAGATATAATAGAGATTAGGTTTTAAACTATTATCTTTTTATTTTTTTTATTATTTGGGCTTGCACAGATTTTTTTCTTTATCAGATTAAAATTGATTTTAATTAAGCTTAGCTAACAAATTATTTGCCAATATGAACCAAGTTGGTTTTATCGATTATTCAACTATATACAACGAAATATCCAATAATTTGTTACAATATACTAATCATACTAAGATAAATTTTCACATGTTTTATAAATTCTAACGAAGATTATATTATCATCATTATTAAAACAAATGAATTCAAGTAAAATTACAAGATTACGAGTTGAGGAAAAAGAAAACAAAAGGGAATTAAATTTAAACGACTAGATTGGTAGTTGATCAGAATATTTTATACTAATGTTTTTTTTTTCTTACATTACAGAGATACCTATCACAGTATGGATATTTACCATCCGTCAATCCTGAAAATGGTGGAATTATTTCGGAGGAATCGATGTCACAAGCTATTTCAGAATTTCAAGCACTTGCTGGAATTAACATAACTGGTAAGTTTTTCTTTTTTAATAAAATTCCAATCTATTTACTTTTCTAAATCATTATTATCTTCGACAAAATAAAGTAAAATAAATAATTATAACAAATTAAATTGTTACACAACATGATTGTAACATTTTTTTAACATTGTATCAACAAATTGACACAATGAAACGTTTTGTCAAATATTCGGAATAAAAAACAAATTTTAAAATAAAATAAACAAAATTTGAAATTAAAACAAGAAAAGATTACAAAATGATAAAACAACAACAAAAATATAATAATAATAATAATAATAATAATAAGAAGAAGAATAAATTAATAACAATTAAAATTTGTAATAAATAATTCAAATATTTTTCACCAACTCTACACTTTTTCAATTCATCCTAATACTTTCATAAATCATTTTAAACAAATTCTAAAACATTTGATTATTTATTACACAAATTATTATATACAATATATATAATAATAACAATTTACACATAAATAAGTTACCATATACGTTTTATTTCATATGAACAGAAATATTACTCTACTTTTAAACGTGTTTTAAAGAACATGAATCAGCAAACCCCTTAACGTGATCGTCTCTACATATTTTATGTATTACATACTTTAAACATATGCGTATATTCAATGTCGTATTCACATGACTCACATGGTAAAACATGTGCAATGTAAAATTAGTAAGATCAAACTAATTAAAAAGAGACGCATGAATTAACCTATTAGATCTATAATCATACATGCATAATAACTACATAAATATGTGTATATATATGTAAGTTGAATATCAAAGTCCCAGTTTCAAGTCAAGTCATTCTTTGTAATACATTATTGATTAATCGAACAAAATCCTATCTTTTAATAAAACCCATATATATATATTAGGTCGAGTCATAAGTAACTTCCGATGCGGTTATGTAGAATCTATTTTTCGTATTTACCTACTATAAGTCACCGTAACAAACGGATTTTCGATATCACTATATAGAAGAGGATTCAATTAGTCTTCTGTTAACTTTTTATGCAGTCAATGTTACATTTAACCGTTTTTCTTAACCACTGAAATGGATAGTAAAAAGTGCATATTCGACATGCAATGCTTTAGGAATTGAAACAAGGCAATAGCAATAAAGTGACAACTGAAAAAGTATGCAGCGTATACAGTGCAGGACTGATAACTGATAGGGCAGTCAGAAATTGGTTTGTAAAATTCCGTTCTGGAGATACGATCTTAAAAGATGAACCGAGTGCAGGACGTATTTCCGACTTTGATGAACCTTTTAAAGGTAATATTGGAGCAAAATCCAATAGATACGTTGAACAATTGCAAAGAGTGCAAAAAAACTTCATGAAAGGTGTCTTGCACTTATCAGCCGCAGAAACGCCATTCTTTGTCTCATGAAAAACGGAAGTTATTTATGGCTTGACCTAATATATATATGTATAAAGACTATATATATATTTGTATATTTATATTTATATTTTATATATATATAATAAAACTGCATATATTTTGAACGAATTATTATTTCCGCTAAAGGATGTAAGGAAGTAGGGAACCTATAGGAGGGACGCGCCATGTACATTGCTAGGCTGAAAATGTGGGGGGACAGCTTCCGTTACATCGCGCACCCATGTTTATCTTTAGTATGTATTAACGGCTGTGGTTAGTTTAAGTTTGGAATACTTATAGTTTTTATTGTGATATTTATATTTAATTGTTTTGTTTTTTTTTTAGTAGTTTTCTATAAGTGTAAGTTTAATTTACTCATTTAATAATTACAAATATAAATGTACAAACCTAACCTATAACTTATCGTTTGAATCATTCGCGCGTAATCACGTGACTACACGAGTTCCTGTCCCCCAGCAATGTACATGGCGCGTCCCTTCTATAGGGTCCCTATAAGGAAACATGGAGTAGCGCCGTCTAGATCACTTATTACGAAGCTTTCCAGTAGTGTCACTTTGCGACAGGAACGTGTATGTTATAGTTAGCTCATATTACAAAGCATACTATTAACTATAGTTATTCTTATTTGTGTCAATATATAATACATTAGTTTCTATCAACATATATATGTATTGCAATTAATTAGCCTGCGTCACCCTCTTCTTGCTAACAAGGTTATATGTACAGGTTCATAGGGAATACTGTTGGTAGGAATGTTTTAGAAGTTTTTAAAAAAGTTCGTTGAACACGTGCCTATAACGAAAATTATTTTCTCCGAAATTTGCGTTTATAATTACTTCTTAGTTCACATTGAAGTATGTCGGGTACATCAGAAGCTGAAGAAAGTTACAAATTAAATGGAGAAAATTATAGGACATGGAAAATGGCAGCAAAAATGTTTTTTATTTATAATCATTTGTGGCCGTATGTAACCGGTGATGCAAAGTTAAGTGCAGACGCAAGTGCAGAAGAACGACTAGCATATAATAGCAAGGTTGATGAGGCACTTGCCGCTATTGCAATGTTCATTGAAGAAGACCAACAGATACATATTGCTAATTGTAAAACTGCTAAGGAAGCTTGGACAAATCTTCAGCAGATATATCAACCGAAATCTAGACAGAGAATACTGCTATTAAAAAAGAAAATGATAAGGATAAGACTTACAGAAAATAAGTCAATGGAATCATACTTATCGAGTATAAAATTAATAGCTGAATGTTTACAAGATGCTGGGTTAAAAATGAAAGATAAGGATTTAGCTTATGCAATGTTATCAGGGTTGCCTGACTCATATGATTCTCTAGCTATGTTGTTAGCTAATTTAGATGACCAGAAGTTCACTTCAAAAGAAATTGAAAAATATTTATTGATAGAATATGAAAGAAGAATGTCCAAGGATCAGGATAAAGAATCCAAAGAAGAAGTTTCTCCTTACCAAGTGAATAAGACTGTAGGTCGTCCACTAGAGTACAAAAAGCAAGGTAGAAAGTGTTATCACTGTGGAAAGATGGGCCATGTTGTAAAACAATGTTATAAGAAAAAGTCTGAGGAAAATAATCAGACTAGGTTAAACCAAAAAGGAATAGGTACTTCATCAATACACCTCTATCATACGGAACCTCATTATGAGTTCGATAGTGCTGCTACACATTATGTACGTAAAGATGAATCGTTGTTTCTGAATTTAAGAAAAATTAAACCAAAACTATAGAGAGTTGGAACAACTGAAACGTTGGACAACGAAGGTCAAATAACATTCATGGCTGAAGGTGTAATAGGTGCATAAGTTATTATGTCACCTACATTGAGTACCTACCTACATTGATGATAATATTAATTATGACAAAACTCTTAAGGATGTCTATTATATTCCAAAATGTAAAAGAAATTTATTGTCAGTTACACGGATAAAAAAACATGTAAAAACCGTTGCTATGCAGTATGAAACTGAAATAATTATATATATATATATATGCACATGTAAAAATTATCGATAAACATTGAATCAGAAAATTGACACAATGAACGTTTTGTCAAATATTAGGAATAAAAAAACAAATTGTAAAATTAAAAAAAATAATAAAATTATAATACACATCCTATTTGAACATTGAAATATTTGTACTACCTATTTGAACCTATTTGAACATTGAAATATTTTTACTACGTTAATGTTGAAATAAAAAAAAAAATGAAAACAAATCAAGAAGAAAAGTTTGCAAAATGATAAATCTCGTTCGATCATTGTATATTATTGCATATTTAAAAGGAAAAGTGCATTCTTTGGTGTCTAGACAGTAAAAAAGGACCAACAGAATCCCAGAACTAACTTCGA
Organism: Polistes dominula; assembly: GCF_049000335.1. Classification (NCBI taxonomy): domain Eukaryota; kingdom Metazoa; phylum Arthropoda; class Insecta; order Hymenoptera; family Vespidae; genus Polistes; species Polistes dominula. Next base: position 2,812,468 of record NW_028301058.1, on the reverse strand, counting down.
AGGATTATTTTTGTTGGAGGATACTTTTAAGTAAGTAAAAAGTATTAAAAAAATTATTGGAAATAGTTGTTCGAAGAAACAACAAAGATACAAGAAGCTCTTCTCTTTCTCTGAGTAAATTTCGTTTCGAGGGGAATGAAAAATATTAAAAGAGTCGTAGAAGGTTTGTCGTGGAGGCAAACATTTTCCTTCGATCATTGTCAAGGTCATAGCCTTGACACACGAGAGAGAGAAAGAGAAAGAGAAAACAAACGAGAAAGAATAAACGAAGAGAAACTCGTCAAACAAGTTTGAATTTTATTTTAACGTGAAATTATCTTTGTACTTACATTTTGTTTATTTTTTAAATTTGACTCTTTTTTTTTTGACAAATTTTCACACTGGATACAAAAATTGCTTTTTCGTTTTATATAAAAAATAGAATATTGTAAAAGAAGAAAATAAAATTACACGGTCACGAAGTGAAATGATTCGTCAATGAAAAATGATAAAAGAGGATCATATGAAAAAAAGGAAAAAAGAAGAAAATTGAGAGAATGAGAAACCTTTAAGCTACAGGTAATTTTTCTTCGATTCATCATCATCAACGTTAACGATGACACTTTAAAAAGTATGATTCAGAGTTCGATGAAACACGTTAATGTTGTAGGTGGTAGTAGTGGCGCTTCTCCTCAACCATGATGATTCATAATAATGGTAGGGTATTACACGTTTGTTGGGGGTTTACTGCAAAAACTTGTTGCTAAGTGAAATTTGTAATACGTATAAATGAAATAATAAAACAAACAAAAAGAAACAAAATATTACAAAGTATTTTATTAAAGAAAAAATAATTCTAACCCTTTAACTGACACACCAAAATCACATGTTTTGTCCAGAATACCACAGCATTATTTTTATTGTTCAAAAAATATAATTGTGTGTAAAATAATAATAATAAATTGACCCTAGTAGCACAAAGTATTGAAAAATATTGAATACATGTGTATTTAATATTAAAAAGAGGTTCAATGCCTTTATAATATTAAATACACATGCATTCAATATTTTTCAATATTTTGTGTTATTAGGGGATGTTAATAAAAAATTTTAATTGTTCAATAGGGCACTTTTTTATTTCAAAATATCTTCTATCTATCGGTCATATTCAAATACACAAACTTTCAACTTTCATTTAATTTTTTTACAATTGTAAAAGGTTCATAAGTTTCGGTTACCAATGGCCACCGTGGCAGTCAAAGTGGTAAACACGATATTAAACGCAATAGATACAACAATAAATAGTTTGTAGTTTCTTAGTGTTGAATGAGGAAGAAAATGAGATGTACAGATAATAATGTAATTAATTTCTAATGAACCATTACTAATACAATCAATATTCAAGTGACGAGTAAATAATCTTTAGAATAATTCGCCATTTTTCTTGGAACACAAATAGAAGGAATGTTTCATACCAATTATTAGCATTGTTGAGAAAATTACAGTATAAAAACGTGCAATACGTTTAATATTAATACGTAATTGTTTTAACACGTAACACTTAAACGATTTGAAAAAAAAAAAGAAAAACAAAGTAACCCGTGGAATTTATTAGTTGGATTGTAACAAATAAAAAAGAAAAAACTTATATCATTTAAAAAAAAAAAAAAAAAGAATGGAAATAAAATCTGATCCGATGAAAAAAAAAGAAATTAAAAAAAACAATGATGTGTATGTGATTTAAAAATGGACAACGTACAATCCTATAATAAAAAAATGTCTGACAGTGAGTGAGATAATAAAATATAATAAATACGATATATCGGAAGAGGATACACAAAGTGTCTCGAAAGGAATGGGTGTCAAGGATAAATTCCACGTAAGCGTTAAGAAGGAATTAATACGAGATAAGTGAAGAATATACCCCCAAGTTTATGCTGCTAAAGATAATACGTGTATAAAATAAAAAAAAAAAAATAAAAAAACAATATGTACACGTGATTCACGAATAACGAATTGTTATCCATGGGATATTGAATTAAAATGATAAAAAAAGAAATAAAAAAAACGAATCGAAAGGAACGATTAAATAAAATATAATGAATGGATGGATATAAAAAATAATGGGAAGGAGGGGACAAAAAATAAATTTAAAAAAAAGGAAAGAGAACGAAGGTAAAACCGGAAGAATTATCCAACGATAAAAATTGTATGAATATTCTTGATTGTATATGTATAAATGTATATATATATATATATATATATATATATGTGCTATGCATTTATTATTATTATATATAAAAAACATATTGTTTGAATAAAAAACGTGATTACGATTATGACAAAAAGTTACGAACTTCCTAGATATGAATAAATGATTAAGAAATGTTTTCTTGTTCAGTCTACCGATGAAACGAGATCGATATCTTGATTTGTAATTTTAGATAAAAGACAATTGCATCAAATATTTCGATACAATTAAATTGTTTTATTTTAGAATAATTGTAAAATAATTTTAAAATATTTTTTTTATTTACAATTAATTGAATATTTAATTACAATTAATTAAAATTTTGAATGTTTAATTACAATTAGTTATATTTAAAATGTTTCATTTGATTAATAACACTTTAATTGGCGTAAAATGGCGGCGGTGATAGGCGGAACATTGGCTGTTATTTTATTTATAACTTTATATATATATATTTAAAATTATACGTAAAATTAAATTGGTTGTTTAATTGTTGTTTTTTGTTTTATGTTAATTTTTTCGTGAATGACAATAAAGTTTTTTTTACATTAATTCTTGAAAAATATTACTAGGCCCCTGACGTTTGACTGCGTACACGTGCGGCCATTAAAGTATTAAAATTAAACCATTAATGCAATCATTTATTAAATTATTTTATTCTAAAAGAATTATAAAATAATTTTGGATTGTTTTTTTATTAGAGTTAAATGAAATAATAAAAAATCAAATAAATATATTTTACCAACGCTTAAGTTGTAACATTTAAAGTAACTATATATTAGTCTAGTAATTTAATAAATTATTAATGCAATTGTTTATTAAATTGTTTTATTCTAAAATAATTGTAAAATAATTTTGAATTATTTTTTCTATTAGAGTTAAATGAAATAATAAAAAAACAAATAAAAAAAAATGTATCTTACCAACACCTATATTATCACATTTAAAGTAACTATATATTAGTCTAGTAATTTAATAAATTATTAATGCAATTGGTTATTAAATTGTTTTATTCTAAAATAATTATAGAATAATTTTGGATTATTTTTCTATTACAATTAAATGAAATAATAAAAAAACGAATAAATGTATCTTACCAAAACTTAAGTTATAACATTTAAAGTAACTATATATTACTATAGTAATTTATTTATAAGAGAGTATACGTGAATATAGTAAATATATAGGAAGATGTAAAATGCATAAATAATTGATCGAAGGATACACGCACATCCTCGCACATATGCAAATATTTGTTCAACCATTTCGTGCTGATAATAATAGACCATAAACGTTGTTTCAAGGATCGATACAAAGTCGTGCAATAAGAAACCATCATCATACAATGGATATTAAGCATATAATCCATACAAAAAAAAAATGATAATTTTTAAAAAAATGTTCAATAAATTAATCAAAAAATAAATACAAATTTAATATCACAAATATCACGAGAAAATAAATATCTATAATAAATTATAAAATTATAATGAAAACAAACTTGTAACGCATCAAACATATTACACAAAAAATTATATAAATAAAAGAATAAAAGAAAAATTTTAATTGACATTTGTAATTTATGTTTCAGGTTCCATGAATGAAGAAACGTCCTATTACATGTCCTTATCAAGATGTGGTGTTAAGGATAAAGTAGGACCAAGTTACGATGGAAGATCGAAAAGATATGCACTTCAAGGTTAGTTCAAATTTTATATTGAAATTATTTATTAAATAAATAATTTTAAATACGTTAATATATACGTTATCCAAATATTATAATCTTATCGAAGAAAAAAAGAAAATTAAATAATCTAAATATCAAACTAAACGTTTTGTTTTTTTTTTTAATATGAGAAAAATTGTTAAGATAATTATTAGCCCTTAGAGTGCTATGGACGCATATATCCGTTTGGTAAAAATTACTAGCGTGATCGTTCGACGCATATATATATTTATTTGTTAATATTAATGTAAAATAATATAATATTTATATCAATTAATGAAATTATATTCAAAAACAAAAACTTTAATCATTAAATATAATTTATTATTAATAAATAATTCCGTTCCTACGAAACATTTTAGTTAAAAATATTCAGCACTCAAAGGGTTAACCAATCGATATGCAATCAAATAAAATTTCAACACTTTCTGCACGTAGAAAATTTGTCTTTGTCATAAAAAAAAAAAAACAAAAAACATTGTAAAGCGTAACAATTATTATTTCCAAACTATTCTATCCCTGGGATATGGCATAATCGATTAGTTACCTAATCGTTTAATATGCATTTAATAAATTCAACGTACAATGATTTAAAATGATTTTGAATCGATTTATATTTAAAAAGATATTTCAAGATTTTTGTCTTATTGTTTAATAAAATTCATTCTTACAAATAATCCAATCGATTATGTTCATGTTCGTTTATAGTTTAACACGAGAGGTGTTCTAATAGACATAGGTAACAGGAGTTTCAACTTCCGGTCTCTGTCATTATCGTTCCAGGTCGTCGATGCAAACGCAGTCACCCTAAACGACTTGTTAGTGCTAATAAAAAATTCTCGGAAAAAATCTCGAATGTCTAATCGAAATTTCTAATTCAACAACGTGAAATATATATTTCTTATTGTTAGTGTCGAAAAATTTAGAAATCGTTTGAAAAAGAATGAAACAAAATTTACTATTAACAATGTTATATAATATATTATTATTATAAAAGAATATTAATTCATTAAGTATTATTTACAATTAATTTATTTTTAATTAAGTTATTAATTAAAAGTAATTATAATTAAGTAATATAATAATTAATATTAATCATTAAATTAAGTAGTAGAAAAAAGTTTAATGATAGAATAATATAAATAATTAATAAGTTAGTAGAAATGTAATTAGTGAATGTTATTATAAACAATGAATATAGTAAAATATATATATATTATTATTAGATCATCTACACTTTGTTCTAATCTTCTTTAAAATTAATATTTTAAATTAACTAGATAAAACAAACAAGAAATGATTGCATGCCTTATCATCGAAATATGTTAATTGAACAAATAATCGTGAAAAAAAAAAGAAAAAGATATGACCGACCAATAACCATGACTTTGAACTTTTTTTTCAACGATCACAGTCGTGTTTCGATATTAAAACTCGAATAAAGTTAGAACATGAACGAGATCATCGATGCGTACCTCCTCTATGCATTTTTGTTGTACGACCAATTGTATCAAAAGTTCTGTTAGTCGAACTAAATCAAACTAGAACGGACGTTGTAAAAATAATTTCAAACAATTTGTTTTTTTTTTTAAATATACACCATCGGTATTATATTTTTTATAAATAAATTTTAATTAATACATATAATTATACTATACGATTTATTCATTAAAAGTATCAATTACCCACGTAACGGCACGTTTTAAAAATGATCAACCTTACGTAAAGAAGAAAATGAAAAAAGAAAAAAAAGACAATAAATAAAAAAAAAAAGTAAAATAAGATAATAAGATAGAAAATCGTAGGATGAAAAAATCATAACGACTACGTGTTGTTTGTTATCTCATAGGTTTTCCGCTATATCGTAAATAAATTTTTACATAACCTCAACACGATCATAATTATAGCAACGCGTGCATATGAGAAACGCATCGATTGCATAAATTTAAAGTTACACGGCAGTGATGCATTGATGACACGCAAAATTGTCATTAGTGGTTAGATTCAGGGTCGACTTGATACTTAAAAAAAAAAACCCTCAAGTTTTAACAAATCATTCTCAAAATAATAAAACTTTTATAATTCTCGTATCAATTTGATTTGTTTCTACCCCCTTCTTCACCCCAATTAATTTTCTTCTTTTCTTTTTAAATATTTTCTAAATAATAATAATAATAATAATAATAATAATCAAAGTTTGTTCATATTTAATCAAATATCAAATCAAAATAAAAAATATATGTATATATTATTTTTGTATACAGGATCAAGATGGCGAGTTAAAAAATTGTCGTACAGGATAAGCAAATATCCTGCTGGTTTGGTTAGATCGGAAGTGGATAAAGAAGTTGCTAAAGCTTTTGGTATTTGGTCTCAATACACCGATTTAACGTTCACAGTTAAACATACAGGCTCGGTAAATATCAACCCCCATAAATCCTCGTTTGAAAAACAAAAAACATTTCTTTTCTCATTAATGACAATATTTTATTCAGGTTCACATCGACATCAGATTCGAAATTGGTGAACACGGAGACGGTGATCCTTTCGATGGTCGTGGTGGTACTTTGGCTCATGCTTATTTCCCAGTGTATGGTGGTGATGCCCATTTCGATGACGCTGAACAGTGGACGATAAACAGTTATCGTGGTACAAATCTTTTCCAAGTGGCGGCTCATGAATTCGGACATTCACTTGGATTAAGTCACAGTGATGTTAAAGCTGCCCTCATGGCACCATTTTATCGTGGATACGAACCTAATTTCAATTTGCATTCTGATGACATTGAGGGTATTCAAGTGAGTTTATTATAATACTATTTTAAATTTAATCTCCATTTCACATAAACATTCAATCTATTCTATGTAATTATTTACAGTTAATTAAAGATCATTCATTTATGTTAGAATTGAATTTTGAAATATGCATGAGGAAGATTACTGTATTTTTTGTTTTATATTATAATCCAAATGAACGGTTTGCTAGATCATACATTTAAACATTTATTATTGTTTGATTTTATATTAGGCTCTGTATGGAAGAAAATCAGGTTGGGGACACGGGCCAACGAATGTTCATCCAACATCGATACCACCAACCGGTGAAGAAGATCCAGAACTTTGTATGGATCCTAAAATCGATACGATATTTAATTCAGCAGAAGGACACATTTACGTTTTCAAAGGTACATAATAGAACAAGAAATGACTATAACATTTGTCATTATTTTAATAATCTTTCAATTGATAAAACTAATTCAATTTGTAGGAGAACATTATTGGAGATTAACAGACGATGGTATAGCAAGTGGCTATCCTAAACGAATTAGTAATTCTTGGAAGGGTCTTCCGGGTAATATCGACGCCGCATTTACATTCAAGAACGGTAAAACTTATTTCTTCAAGGTAAGAAGAACCTCTAGTAGTAAAAATAATAAAACAAAATTTCGTGAACAATAGAAACATCAGAATGATTGTTATTTATCTAGGGATCAAAATATTGGAGGTATATTGGAAAACACATGGACGGACAATATCCCAAAGAAATAAGCGAAGGATTCACAGGAATCCCTGATAATATCGATGCAGTTACAGTATGGACTGGAAATGGAAAGATTTATTTCTACAAAGGAACGAAATTCTGGCGATTCGATCAAGTACAAAAGCCACCAGTTAAGAGTACTTATCCAAAACCTATTAAAAATTGGGAAGGTCTTCCGGATAATTTGGATGGTGCTGTTATTCATCAAGGATACACGTATTTCTTCAAGGACAAGGGATATTACAGATTCAACGATCGAACTTTTTCAGTAAGAGTTTCATTTCTTTTTTTTTTTATATTCTTCCCTTTCTTATATTTTAATCAAAGAAATATATAAAAATAATATATGTTTAATTTGTACAGGTTGACATTGCCGAGCCAGCTTTTCCAAGGGCGACAGCTTATTGGTGGTTCGGATGCAAATCAGCCAGTAAAGGGACGTTAGGTAATATCCGATGGCAGGGTGAAAGTCCTGGAGAATCATCCCTCTTTTCCGGCATGCTGGATGCGGACAATCATGACTCGTACGACGACAATAATGATGATGATGATAATAAACATGACGACGACGTTAGCGACATCATTTTAGATGCAGGTATAACGCATAGCTCAGAACAAAAAAATGGCCTTTAATTTGCCTTCAATTCGTATCACTAAGTTCCAGATTATCTTTACTCCCAGAACAACTAATTCTAATATCTAACAACGACAAATATTTCGTTAAAAATCCTTACAAATAATAATTAAATGCATTTATAGCTAAACCAATATTTTGGTCTTTTAACGAAATATTTGTCTTAACGATAAATTGGAACTTTTTTGCTTGGGACAAAACGAAAGCAACAACAAAAATAGATAAAAACAAATAATGGCTAAATAACACACCAAAAAATTGGGCTTAACAAAAAAAAGAAATTATTTTTAATGAAGGAAAATATTTGATATCAATTAAGATAGAAATGGTGTTTCACCATCTGGCTAAATAACATACCTAAGGGCTTTAATTACCATCATATTCAAAGAGATATATGTGTATGTGTGTGTTTGTGTTTTTTTTTTTGTTTTCTTTAACTCGATTAATACATTTTAATTATTTTTATTTTTTTAATTTTTTTTTTTTTTCAAATAAATAAAAGCGGTAACAAAAAGTTAGCGAGTAATTTTCTCGGAAAAAAAAAAACAAAACAAAACGGAAGACGGACGGTTAAAATTCTCACCAGAACGGAAGAGGGTAATGTTTTCTTTTTTTTTTTTCTTTCTTTCTTTTTTATTGTAGATTATTACCAACACGAGAGACATTTATTTTACTTTTTCCGGTTTTTCTTTATAATAAACGAGAATGATATTATCATACGTGATTCGGACGTGACGTAATAATTCGAACGAATCTCTATGAATTATTATATTATTTATTCTCGCGTTCTTTTCTTTTACTTTTTAATTATCTTTTTCGTCACGATTACAACAAATTAGATGGAGAATTAAATTATTATTATTGTCGTCATAGTTAAAATTTGTTTCCCCCCCATAAAAAAACATATGATGCTGCTTAACTAACTTATTATCGAAGACTACTAACCAAAATCTGAAAAAAAAACAAAAAATTAAAAAATGAATTCGCATTCATGTTTAATTTTATTTTTTATTTTATCTTATCGTATATCGTTTTTTTCTTCAAGTTACAAAAATTAAACGAAATTAAGAAAAATTAAAAAAAAATTAAATTAAATTAATCAATAAAAATCAAATAAATTGAAATTAATTAATTAAAAATAATTTAAAAAAAAAAATTAATATGAAATAAAATTATTAAGAAAAAAAAGAACAATTAAATTAAAAAAAAATTATCTCGGAAAAGTAAATGAATAATACGAAAAGCATTACACACAAAACAAGCCTAACATTCGCGAACATGATCATATCATCGTGTTCTTGCATATTCGTGACGTCCTATTGTCCTCTAATTGTTTTTACTGTATTGTAAAAAAAATCACAAATCTCGGAATTTATGTTTTTTCTTTCCTCGTTGTAATATTTTACAACAAAACATTCATCGAAAAATTTTCTTTTCTTTCTTTCATTTCAAAATTATTTGCATAATATTGTATAAAGATTTTTGAATCTTTTTCTAAAACTTGTTTTGATTCATTTTTGTTTAGACAAATATTCAAAAATTCAAAAACCTAATAAAAGCCCCGAAGTATTTTATTAGCCAGTTGGCGAATCGAACACGATCGATATTATATTCCATCTTTCTCTTTTTCCTATCGTATTTGTTTTTTTTTTTTTTTTTTTTTTTTGATATAAATTGCAAAAAGAAATCTTGTCGAATTATCTGAAAAAAAAAAAACAAAAACATTAAGGATAATTTAAATTAAATCATGTCGTCAATGTGTCATCGTTGCCGTATCCAGTACCGGAAAAAAAAGTAAATATTTTAGACATAAGTAACTTCTAAAACAGCTTACTCTCTATACCTTTTTTATTTTTCATAATCTTTATAAAAAAAAAAAAAATTATGCTTATAGGTATGCACTATATATGTGTCTATGAATTGCATGCTAAATTTACGTATGTTTTTTTTTTCTTTTTTTTTGTATCTTCTTTTTCATGCTTTCTATCTCTTTGCAATCTTTTTTTATAACAAAACAAAAAGTTGTAGTAGCTTGTTGTGGGTTATTTTTACTTGTTTCTTTTTTTTTTATTGCACATTAATTATTATTGCAAGAATAACGTAACATAACTAACCAATAGTATTTATGTAAATTCGATGGATCATTAGGATCAATCATAGAAATTTTGAAAGGTATGTTATTCAAATGATTTGATTGGCACGTGTTACGTTTATTTACTATGCACGTATTTATTGGTATATATTATTTGCATAAGTGTTTTCTACACATGCATGTATTATTTGTATATTCTACACTACAAATGTTCTATATCACGTATGTGTGTATGTACGGTGGATTGGCATAGTAAATCACAGTACGAGGTCGATAAAGGAAAAAGCAAAATTATATAAATATTTTCTTACTTACGTATGTGCAGCAAAACGTGTGTGAAATCAAAGGTGGTGCATGGTTTAAAAGAATATTTATATATATATATATAAAAAAATATATATTAAACCATTTAAGAGGTTGACGGTCACGTTGTTTGGAACTTGAACTAATCTTATTAGGGAAGAATCCATCTTGTATTTCTTTTTAACAAATCACAATTCACTTTCACTTATTTATTTTATACGATTTATTTATTCACTTGTATTTGTTTATTTGTTCGTTGAATTATTTTGATTTTATGGTTTTATGCACCATCGCACACTTCGTACACACATTTCGTATTTTCTTCATTGCACGTTATTTCATTATTAATTTTTATTTATTTTTTATAATCATATGTATGTTACAATTTTTATTATTTATTCTTTCTGCACGATCATTTTCTTTCGACTGCGTATGGTGAAAGGCCAAATTTTACACGTAAATAAAAAAAAAGGAGATAATCAAAAGTGTAGTTTTGTTTTAGAGGGATCAATCATTACGCAGCATGTGTTTTTTTGTTTCTTTTCAACTTCTATTATTCACTACTTTACTTCTTTGTTATCACTCTTTTCTAATGAGTTCTTCTTTACTTCCGCCATGATTGTTTATTCGATATATATCGATTACTTTCCGCCATCTTGCTTCGATCAATCACGAACGGTAATCGAAGCAATTGAAGCAAGATGGTACTGAATTTGTTTTTCTTTTTTAAATTCGATTTTTCAAAAATCTTATTATTTTTTATTATTAATTATTAATTATTAATCGGAAAATGATCTTGAAATTTGTAACTGTACTTGACAAGATAAATCTAACCTTATAACACATTATTTCTATCAATTACGATCTTAGAAAAATAATTAATCTTACTTGCATTTTACTTACTTCGAATTAATACATATGAGTATAATGCACATATATTAAAATAATTGATCTTACCAATACAATGGCAAAACTATTATTAACTAATCTATGATAGAAAAAATGTGATATAAATTCACACACAAAAATTACATCTCGATGGTACAGTAACAAATTTCTATACCATAATGCAGATTCGATAAATAATTATTTATATATTCTATTTTGTTTTATTTTGATCGAAATACCATAATGTCAAACGCATAAAATAATCATTATTCATCAAAATTCATTCGTGAAATTGGTTATAAATTTTGAAGGAAAGTACAAAATGCCAACGTAAATAAAAATCACCGAACCATTTGTCAAAGCGCTCGCGCGCACTTGCACACTTTATGAAAAGAAAGTAATCAACTACGTTAGTCAAAAGTTTTAAGTAAGATAAAAATTAATCCCGGAAAATACTGTATTTCCAGAGGACAACAACTTTCGTCTCGGATCGAACGGATTCGAGAAAAAGTGAGCGGCAACTGAATCGATAAAACGGCCAACGTTAATCGATCGCGATACACGTGCCAAAACTATCGCAAACCAAAAAATAATACACGCATACGAAAAGAAAAGAAATATGTAAGTTCCAAACAACGACGAGTCCAAACAGCACGATTGCAAGAACGATCCGAACGTTTTGAACGACGTTTATTCGCGCGCGCTTTTGCGCATGCACCATGGATGCGCGCGCATACACCACGGATGCGCGCGCATACTCAAAGGGGGAGACAGCAAAAGCGAGAGACCTCTTGCTGCACGTGACTCGGCCAATCATAATCGATCGAATTCATCCCTTATTACTATCCCCTGATCACATCCCTCGAACCAATCAAAATCCTTCATTAAATCGCACGTGGATATAAATGCACGAATGAGCGCGCTATTATTTCTTTTTCCTTCAATAATCAACAGGAGGAATAGACGAGCAATTCGCGACGCCATCCAATCAAGATCGTATGGATTCTGGATCGCATAGTATTGCCAGCGGATCGGTTCTCATTAGTATTGTGACGGTGATCATAGCGAGGTTCGTCGTTGCAACATAAAGTAAATTACTTCGAAATACGAAGATTATGTTTTCAACTGCGTAAAGGAAGAAGGAAATCTAGAAAATGACATGGATTCTTTAGAAATGGATAGAAGAATTATTGTCAAGAATATAAATCGAAGAAACACGTAGTAATACCAATCATCGTCGTGTTGAAAAAAAGAAGAAGAAGAAGAAGATATTAGAAGAATGTGTGTTGGTTATGCAGGTTTCATAACTCGAAACGAAATGAACGTTCCCGCGCACACGCATTTTCAAATGCGTTCCTTATTATTATTATTCTTTATTATGGATTCTCATCATTGACCTACGACTGGCTATCGTTAAATAGTGAAAGTGATTAACTTTAATATGCGTGTTAAGGGGGAGGTGGCGGGCGCGCGCTTCTCTATTATTGAACGATATACGTAAAAAAAGAAAGAAAGAAAAAAATAGAGAAGAGTTAAACGCAAACTGCCAATAAAAAACGTGTGGTAAATCGTCTTGAATAGAAATTCTTTATTTTAGCTAATTAGTTCACATATCGTACAATGACGTAAATAAGTATGTAAGTATTTTTAGTTGTATGACTTTTGATCAAAATAATCCGAAAAATTATAGACTATTATTTATATATGTGGTAGTATTATATTCTTTATTATTGACAATATTATGAGACATTTTATTCGTTGTGCGCATGCAAAATAATTTAATATAAAAGGGTGCTAATTCATGTGATATTAAAATACGATATTTTGAAGTTAAAATCATTGAGAAATTTATTGATTTATTGCCAATTTAAATTGTTTATTTTGTTCTATTATTAAAATATATTATAGGTCTTTTTTTTTATTTATAAAAATAGGTAAATTGTATTACATCTTGCGCAGACCCCCTTGCGCAGACCTTCCTGCGCAGACTGTCTTACGCAAATCAGCTTGCGCAAATCAGCTTGCGCAGAACAACAAACATCTCATTTCATCGATTATAATCTTTAATTAGTAGGAACTGACAATATAATATTACTGCACATATATAAATAGGTATGTAAAAAATTGAGCGATCATTAAACAAAGTTTTTTATGGAAATAATTTTCTAATTAAATTTCTTAAAATTAGATCAATGAAAATCAAAAGGAAAATTAAAATTATATTTTCTCATTCAATTGATTAAGTTTTAGTATGTTGTGTTAATTAATAAATTGTTTAAATTTTCGCTCAATATATTATTTCGGATATTTTCGGAACACACGTAAGCCTATGTATTAAAAATTAAGTTTTGAAAAAATGTTCATACATTATCTCTCTCGATCGATTATTACTGTATTAATCGTCTTCTAGGGTTTTAAACTCCAATTTAAAAACTTTTCCATAGCAAATGTGATTATGCGATGTGTAATCCTTTTTTTTTGTCTAGATTTTAAGTATTAGGAAATGACATGACCTTCGAATTTAATAATTTAAAGATCTTAAAAAAAAAGATTCATTATGAGTATTTTTCCAAAGTACGCTTTCATGTATTTCCTGAATGTATATCGCATAGTATAATTTTAATAGATAAAGTTTAATGTCTTACGAAGGAGAACTAATCTATTAATAATATTATATAAAATATTATATTAAATATTAGAGATAAATTGGTTTGGAAGAATTCTCATATTCATATCAATATTATTAAATTTATCACCGTTCAATGTTTTCGTGCTGGACCCTTATTCACACACTGCCTATCTATTGATTTGTACATTACCTGCGGAAAGTCTTTCTAATATCGTTAGGCACAATTTGTTTTGGGTCTAGTATGTTGTAGCATTTCGCACAAATTCAAAATATATTTCTATATTAAAAAGAAAAGAAAATATATATTTTAAAAAAGAAATGAAATGCAGCAATAAAACATTGCAACTCCCAGACAACTATACTATGATTAATAAAAAATTGCTATCAAATTGTTTCTCATATAAGTCGACAATACAATATTGTCTAAAGTATTTGTTATAGAAAAATTAAGATGTTACATGAGTGTTCTATAGTATTTTAAATTATATTATTAAAAAAAAAAGTTATATATTAATTGTTGGGCGATAATAATGATGGCAAATGATATAATGTTATTTAACCATTCAACTGTGTTGTGAAGAAGAATGTTGCGTAGTTGCCTATAGACGTCATTCGCAGTCAAAGGATTAAAAGAATTAAAGAAGAAGATTCAACATGCAGAGTACGCAAATCATAAAGTTTACAAACAAACCAATAATAACTTTATATCCAACAATAAAAAAATGAATGAATTTAAATCACAAATAATATATATTCATATTAAAACATTCGCTATAGTACTCATGTCTCACGACTATTAATTTACTATTATGTTTAAAAAGAATTGTTATTTTGCAAGTGCCTTAAAAAATATTTTTGTAACTTATACATTTGATATCTATGACATAAAAGAGAAAAAGAGATGAAAGAAAAGAAAAGAAAAAAGAAATCATATTTTTGTAATGCATACATCTCATATCTTAATATTTGTCTACGCATTTGCAAAGAGATACGTGCTTTATTTTTCCATGTAAATTAATACTATAAATGAAAGGAATTTAATTTATAAAAATATGACGTTCTTTTTCTTATTCTGCAACGTTGTTTATTTCCTCGTAATAAATGCTTCCATATTATCGTCAATACATTAAACGCTATATTTTCATCGAATGGCAAATTATATCTCATTATAATAAAAAAAAAATAAATGTATCTATGTGCAAGAACCAAATACTGTGTGGTTTTCAAATAATATCTGGAATGTATTGATCAAGTATCACAATTTTTATATAGTTTAAAAAAAGAAAATAATACTTTGTAGTTATACTTCAATATTGACACGCTAAAACAAAACGAATAACGACAAAATTCAAATATATATTATTGACCATAATGTATTATATATATATAACTATTCAAATTGATAATTATTTTCAACCAATAATGCATTTTCTTATAATTCAATAAGTCTTTAAGTAGTTTGATTGTGTAAGTGTTTTACCAGTACTTAAGTGTTAAGAATCATTTAATATGTATGAAGTTACACTATGAATGACCCTGTACTATGATCAAATATTTATTATATTATGCATTTGCTAGATTATAAATCTATTTTTGTTTCCATATTAATATGACAATATTTTATTATGTTTGAAAATAGAAAATTAATTATAATAAGAGCATAGTATGAGGTCGTTTTTTGTGTTTATTGTAACGTTGGAGAATTAATGATTCACTTTGAAACTTGCCACATAGCTGTGTTTTACTCCAACTAAGAAAAAAAAAAGCCTCCATTGTAATATACTTTCCACACTATCATAAAAAGTAAATATTATTATTATTATTATAATAAAAAATACATGTATATTTTATCTAGTATAATGATTATACTTATTGTATAATATATATATTTTTTACTTCAATTATTGATCAAATTAATCCATTATTTTCGTTCTATTTGAATTAGATTTTGATCTAAAATTGGTTTGTACGACAACACTTTCCCATAACTCTGTAAAAGTTTTTTCCAAAAGCACGTTATATCTTTCATTCTTAATTTATGCCAAATAAAATCTCTGCCGCGATTAGCAATTTTTTCTGACAATGCATCATTGTCTATCGCAAATTGTATGAGTTCTCTGAAAAAAGAAAAAGAAAAAGAAAAAGAAAATAAATGTTAACGTAATTAATTGAAAATTATACTAGAGATAGAATATATTAATAATAATAATATGAAAAAAAAATATATATTAATTTCCAAAATTAAATATGTCACACATTAGTATTTAAGAATTTATTTTAATGATGTAAAAAGAAAAAAAATGTGTTGAAAAAAAAAAAATAACATGTGTTACGAAATAATAGTCATCGAATCTTACTTTAAATTAGTTTGAGTAGCATCCTTAGGAACAGGAATAAAATGAATCCATGGTTTCATAGCGTCGTAAAAAAATTCTGTCCATTCATCGCCAACGTGGAAAACTAAGGATCGACACAGGAACAAATGTTTATATCGAAAAGAAGCTGCTACTCCACGATAGTTGAATAAATACTTATACGCGCAATGAGATTCTAATGGAACTTCAGAAGCCGGAGGTGCATGTAGAGTATCCTAAATATAAACATTAATAATTAATGACAAACAATTGACATAGATTATTAAATGAAAAAAGAAGAAAAAAAAATAATAATAATAATTAAATTAACTTACTTCATCAGACTTCCACGCTTGATTCTTTGTATACTGTGCATCGATTAAGTTAGGATTTTCACGGCTCAATAATATTAAATTATCGCGTTCGGAGCTAGTCCTAGAGCCACGAAAAAAGACCTTTTCTTTTTTCTTATCCCATGGTATATCTTTACTAGTTTTATCTAATAATTGACGGTGTTTATCCCACCGTCCAAGACCACGAGGATACAAAGATATAGCAGGTCCTCCTTCCCAAAATGCCCATGCTGGATACATAATATCATAATATTGTGGTGTCTATAAATATTGTGTAATGTGCTGAATTTTAACACAAATCAAGACGATGTCGAATCGAATTAAAAATTCTTTATATTCTATATATATATATATATATATATATATATATATATAGAAAAAAAGTAAAATTTGAAAAATATTGTTCCCTGTTGCGTATTCTGTATATAATTATATTATTTTATATATTATTATTATTATTATTATTATTATTATTATTATTATTATTATTATTACCTTGCTAAATGAAAGTATAGGTAGAGGTTTTCCAAAATGCTTATTCGATTGAGGATAATCTCTAGTGTTAATAACTAAATCCATGTCAGTTAAGCTATCAATTATCTTAAAAATAAAGTGTTCTATTCCGGCGCATCTCGACGGAAACATGCAATCTTTTTCTCTGTAAAGCTTCCTCCAATTATTTGATAAAATGTACCTCTAAGAAATAAAACAATATTATATTAGAGTGAAATAATAATAATTATCAACATGTATACAACGTGTTCTGTAATTGGTGATACAAGTGAATACAAAAATATTTGAGAATTAAGATGAAATTTATCAAACTGAAACTGAATCGAGTGACAAATTTTCAAATTTATTTTCCTCAATAATAAAATCTTATATAAACAAATATGATTCTAAATGTTTAATTTAGGTTATTTGTTTTATATAGAATCACTCTTTGTTCAATAGTATCACTAGTTACAGGATGTATATAAACATTAACATCGAAATAAAATATTTATGTATACCTGGTCTTTGCTATATCAATCAATTCTTTGCTTATACCATTTTTCTTAAATGGTTTTAAATCTCTTATTATTATATTTTTATAACATTCACATCTTGTAGCGTTGCATTCTACGTAATTTCTTTCAGCCTCGTCGATAGCTTCAATATATTTTTTATATTTTTCATTAGAAACTATAATAATAAAATACAAACGATTAATATAATATTCTTTTAATATAATAATTAAACATTTATTTTTTTATTTTTTATTTCATCTATATGCAAATGTAAATAAAGTAAAGTAAACACCTTTGGTATATTTATAACCTTCATCTCTGCCTTTGCAATTGTCTGCATCATCAATTTCACAGTATTGTTCGTTGCAATGTCCTTTTAATAAAATTATTAATAAGACAATTAAACTTAAGCACTTCATTCATACGCCGTAATTTTAATTTAATAATATAAATAATAATAACAAAGGGGGTAACTTCGAATAATGGATGATGTATATTTTGACGAGATTAGAAAATATTTCTTATTAAATATCAGCACTAATTGAACAATATTTTATATATATATACATATACATATGTATAATAGAATTAATTAATTATTTTTAATATATTGTATTTATTTTCTTTTATTATTTGTTAATGTTATAAGTGTTCATCAAATTAATTGATTAGAATTTGTAACATTTAACATCATTCAAATTTTCTAAGGTTAATGGTCACCAAATGAATCTGTGTTTGATTTTACACGCATACTTAGAAAAAAAGGAAAAAGGAAAAAGAAATCAGAACTATACCTTATATAGAGTAATTTATTGAGGTGTAAAACTAAATATAATTAAAGAAAAGAACAAAAAATCCGATCATTAGAAGATATAATTGACTTATGTCAATGTAATCTTTTACTGATAAATATTTGAAAAAATTTGCGCTTTTTTTAATATAGAAATTATTTACAATTCATACGTCATAATAACCTATCTTTAAAAAACCTGAAAGTGGCGACATCTATAAATAAATTTTGTCATCCACTTTGAATTGATTGGCTCACGTCAAACTGAAAAGTGGCGACATCTATGAACGAATTTTGACATATACTTTGAATTAATCGTCTCAGTAATAGACTAGTTCAAATCTTCAAACATTGTTTCGTCAGGAACGGATTAGAAGTAAAAATAAAATTGTAAGTAATAATAGCTTATTTTAATTATTATTTTATATTAATTAGATGTATGACATTCTATACGTCATTATATTTGTTTAATTATTCTAATCGATTAATAACATTTACTAATATTTGTAATTATAATTGCAGGTAACCTGAAAAGCATTTATCTTAAAAAATGGCTGCCAACAATTATAAAAAAGTAACGCATTGTATTTTTGATATGGATGGTTTATTGTTAGGTATGATATATGTTTATTTATTATTAATAATTAAATATTAGATAGTTCTATTTTTATATCATATTATATTGTCAATCAAATTCTATTTTACATTTAATGAAATTGTTTCAATATGTAAATACAAATTTTATTGGTTATTTGTGTTTTTTTAAAGAAATAGATATAATTAATTTTCTAAAATATATATAAAGTATAATTTAAAATATTTATTTTTATAATTATTCAGATACAGAGACTTTGTACTCCCAAGCTTTCAATCAAATTTCTCAAAAGTATGGTAAAGATTATACTTGGGAACATAAAATTAAAATAATGGGATTTAAGAGCAGCGAAGCAGCTAAAACTATTGTTGAGATGTTAGAGTTGCCGATAAGTGGACCAGAATTTGAAAAACAGCTTGCCGATATATATGTGGAAATTTTTCCAAAGTGTAATTTAATGCCAGGTATTTATCAATTTACTTTTTATAAAACCATTTGTATTAAACATTAACTATTTGCACTATAATAACATATGAAACTCATGATACACTTTGTAGCCTAAACATGAGAAACATAAGTCCTATTTGTAGCGAATCTTACGGGCTAAACATATGAAGCACAAAATGTAGCAGCGAATATGGCACGCATTATTAAAATATATAAAAAATATTATGTATTATTATACAGGTGCAGAGCGCCTTTTAAAACATCTGAAAAACAATAATGTTCCAATTGCACTTGCGACAAGTTCTAGTAAAACAACCGGTGATATAAAAACTCAAAGATGGGAGCACATTTTTGATCTGTTTCATCATAGAGTTTATGGTGGTACGGATCCAGAAGTTAAAAAAGGAAAACCAAATCCAGATATATTTTTAATAGCTGCTCAACGATTTCCCGATAAGCCTGAACCTTCAAAGGTCTTTTATTTTATATATGTAATATTAAACAAAAGTAATATTACAATATTTTACTCATCAATGTTATTACAGTGCCTAGTATTTGAAGATTCTCCTAATGGAGTAGAAGCTGCCGTAGCTGCAGGAATGCAAGTTATAATGGTGCCAGATCCTATGTTGGATGAAAAATATTTTAAAGGTGCAACTATTGTATTAAAAAGCCTTGAAGATTTTCGTCCAGAATTATTTGGTTTACCGCCATATTAACTAGAACCAAATTTCAGTAGACATGAATTCTTCTGAGCCTAATTCTTATTCGATTTTAATGAACGAGGATTTATTGAAAAAGGTAAAAACTTATTACACGAGATCACAAAATTTTCAATATAAAAAAAAAAAATACAGATTAACGTTCTATACAAATAATTTGAAAATTAGTGTAAAAGAAAAAGAATCATCTCGTGAAGTTTTATGAAACCTTATTCATAAAAATCGATCAATAATTATCTTTAGGAGAATTAGATAATTATATCGTAAACTGTTGCGATGTTGCTATATGGATTTATCATGTGGTTATGCTTGTGTCGTTATGTTACGGCCATTTGAAAAAAAAAAAAATCATATCCAATAATCGGTAAATATTTTAATGAAATATTTACTATGTTGTTTGAAAGAAATGAATAAACTATAGATTTCGAAGAAAACATTCAAACGTTTAGATATTTAGATATATTAGATATATTTATCGTTATAATTTTTAGACGATATATGTTTTTTGTATATATGTTTTTTATTATTATTTATTTGCACAGAACGTACTTGATACACGTACATAAAATATTCCATTGATCAAATCAGTTACGTAATCGTTACCAAGAAGTAATAAATGTGATAGGAAAGATACATTTCTTATTTTTCACATCAATAGATAATATTTAACGCGATTTATCTTCTTTTGATATATTTAAACTTAGATAATGAGTAGTAAAAATAATCTTAATTTAGATACGACAGTATCTATAATCCTATTTTACTGATAATATTTTATCTTTATTTTATTGTCACTTAAAAGATAGTATAGAAATTCGAATTTATTTTTTTATACTATTTCTTTTTTTATTTATTATATTATTATTATTTAATAATTATAATAATACCAATGATTTTTGAACATTATTTTTATCTAGCTTATGTAATGAATATATATATATATATATATATATATAGTATTCGTCATTTAATTACTATACTTTTTAAATAGAATTCCATTTATGAATCGTCTTATTGTCAATTTATTTTCTTAATTAATTCTAATGACATGAAGGGTATAGCATACTTGCACAAGCATACACACTGACACATGATAAACCTAGAAAAAGAATAATGTTGTTATTAACGTGCTTTTAAATTTTCTTTCATTTGTTTTTCTTCTGAACTCGTCACTGATTTAATATGCATAATTTTGAGCAAGATGTGATGAACAGCCTTTTGGAGTATAGTCAAATCGTAAAGTAGAATATAATACATATATATATATATATATATGAAAATCTGCAGGCAGGTTTTCTATAGGATTTCGCAGTTCAAACATTTAGATGAATTTTTTTCTTTTGAAATCTCTATTAAAAATTTATATATATATATATATATATATATATATATATATATATATATATATATATATATTTAAAAAAAAAAGAAATATATATATACACACATATATTTTCTTAATTATCGTTATTCATATAACGATAACAATTATTATGATAAACTTAAATAAAAAAAAAAAGAGAGAAAGATATAATAATGAATACCATATCCTGCCATATATTTAAGTATTTCTTTTAAGTTATTTTGTACGCATTTCGTATAAACTTTTTTTTAGTATTATATACATACAAAATAGATCTTAATATATTTTTTAAATTTCATTTATATCTTGTAATTTTTACAAGCTTGATATCAATTATTTGTGCTTTAATTTAGTACGTATATATATATACACAATAATTAAGTTTCTGTGAAAATTGTTCCTATAAATGAAAAATGAAAGAAAAAAATATTATACTTTTTTTATTCATAATAACTAAGTTTATTCGATAACTAAACAACAATTATGTGATATACATATCTATTTTACAAATTAGAATATATTCATGGTTTTGTAGATACAAGATTTTTTAGCCTTTCGAGTATTTCTTCTGACTTTAAACCATTCAATGATATCTGTCGTTCTACTCCGTATTCTGAAATATTGTAATATTTCAAAGATTAAGATACCAAAAATATAATAACTTATGTATTAATTTTGTCTGTGTCAAGGATTTTTAATTGATATTATTTTTTAATTATAATCTTAAAAATATTATTCTAAGATTTATGTAATTAATATGACAATTAAATTAATATTATTAATTACAACTTACCATAACGTGCAAATAATCTTGGCTCGGTTAATGAACATTCCCGAATTAGAATAGGAAATTTAGGATTATTTTTTTTTATAGGAACATACTGCTGTTTTATGAAATCTCTGAAAAAAAAAAAAATACAAACATATTAAAATACATTTAGGTTAGAATTTGAGTCAATCAATTATTGTCATTGTAATTAAATCTTCTCAACTTTATATTTAATAATTTCTTTTTTTTTTAATAATAACTTTAATTTACCTAACTCCTTCGCTTGATTTTGACGTTTGACATAAAAGAATTCTTAATTCTTTTAAATGTGAACCAAACTTAATCGCAGCCATCTTTAAATTCCTCTACTCGATGCTACTACTACTTACATCATACGAACAATTATGTCACTGATAGAAAAAATAGTAGTTTAATTTAATATTTTAATTTAAAATAATATATATTTTTAACATTATTTAGTATTATATTAAATTATTAATTTAAATGACAGATAAAAAATTATAAATGAAATAAGGCCCGCGAACAATTCATAAATTCAAAATTGAAAAAGAAAAATGATATATATATATATGTATATATATATATGTTCTTTTTAATTTTAAACTAATAATACTTATGTATATATAATGGAATAGAAACGTTTAAGTTTATAAATTAGTATGTAAAATAGGTTTATTCTGTTAATTTTTGTATGTAGTGACACTGTATGACATATTCTTAAAGACAGACTATAATGACATTACAAATTATCTTCATAAACTAATTCTTATGTATCCTTATAATCAACGTTTTTTTCGTAAAATTGTTTCACTGAAACTACTACTATTTTATAATTTATCTAGCTGTCAGATTTATGTCATATATATATATATATATATATATATATATATATATAGTATAGAGAAGCACTGATACCGAAATGCATAACTACATTTTTATGTATATATACACATTCACATTTTTCTTATATTTAATTTCAATATAGCGTTTGACATTAGAGCTTTCTTGGCAACAATTTTGCTTTATATTAAAGAAAATAATAATAATAATTTATATATATATATATATAACATCTACGTAATATTACGTATATATGAATATTTAAATAAATTTCAAATTACATTCCAAATGTTACCAAATAAATAATGTTCTTTATAACTAATTGTTTCAAATCTAAAATAGTTAATATAAACGAATACGTACCAAAGAAAACTTATAATTATCAACATAGAACATGTAAATTTCCATGAGACCAAATAATTATTGAGATCCGCTTGTAAATTGAATATATTTTATATCTAAAGTGTTCAAGGTTTTTCCTGTCAAACTGTGTCAGCTTTTTAATAAAATTTTAAGTGATCTATGTATTTATAATATATTTCTCTTATTCTCATGCATAGGATATGCTTACATAGTTTGACTAGAAAAATCTCAGACACTTTGTATATATATATATATATATATATACATATATATAAACTTAAAACGTTTGTAATAGGAATTAATTACTATAATTAAAATCAATAACATTCAAGTAATTAATATTACATAAAGAATAATCTTTTACTTGCTTTTTACAATGAATTACATAAATACTAAAGATTGAGTATACTATTTCAATAGATAAAGAAGGATTATAATAAAATAATATATAAATATATATATATATATATATATATATATTTTATACTATCTGCAAGATTAAAAGAAAAGATATTTTTTATGTTTTATATAAAAAGAAAAAAATGTATACGAATTTTATGATTTACATTTATGTTATATCTATTTTCACATTTCTTCATTGTTTCTTTTATTATTGCGTTAACACAATATATAAATATAACAATAAATTAATAGATCTCCGCATCCTTAAAAAACAAAGTAGGTATGTATGTATGTATGTATGTATGTATGTATGTATGTATATACGATGTTGATACAATTTTATGAAAACAATTGCAATTAAAATGCATTACATATTAGTTAGTAATTTTTTGTACTAACATTTGGAAGTGATAAATATTTGGTTACAATTGCTCGAATAGATGGATATATATATATATTTAATTATATAGATGAAATTCAGTTCTAAAAAATATAATTTGTAAGTCTTGGATACATAAGATTAATTCCCTCCAGTACTTTAATAAAATTATCATCTATATACTACTATTTACAATAAATCACCTAAACGTTAGGCAAACGATCATATACTTAATATCTCTTATTTTATTTTCTTTTTTATTTTCTATAAAATTTAGAGGCAAAATAAAAATTACAGCCATATTTGCCCCAAAGGTTTCAATTTTGTATTATAATATAATATAAACAAATTGTACGACTTATATATATATATATTTATATATATATAAGTATATATGTATGTGTGTGTATAGATTATTTAATAATATTTACACTATATTGTATTATATTATTATATAATTTAACATTTTTTTCTTTTATTTTACTTTTTATTTTTATTTTACTTTTTATTTTTATTTTTTTTTCATCATTTTCTAAGAACTAAGATAATTCTTCTTTTGATATAAGAAAATGTTGAATGTGTTTTGTTTGTTTGTTTCTTTTGCGCACGTTTATATTAAAAAAGTGGAAATGTCGGTATGTAAAATAGTTAAAATATATGTAGCTAAAATATGTGTGACTTTATTTTAAGTCATCGTATTTACAAGAGTGGCAAGTTTGTTGTCTGAATGTTTTTCTTTCCATTTTAATTTCGCTATGTAATTATATATATACATTTTCTTTTCAAAATTTATTTTAATTATTCCATAATTTTTCTATATTATCTAACTGCTTTTTTTTTTTTTTTTTAAATGTACAACAGCTTCACATTATATGGCGGATAAAAGAACTTTTTTTTTTTAATATTTTTTTATCTACACATCTTTGTACCTATATATTATTACTTATATTTTTTATAACCAATCAAAAATGATAAAGATTTATTACATTTACTTACACACCGCATATAACAAAAACAAATAATCGCCAAAATATATGTATGTTTATATATATATACATATATATAAATATTTACCATAAATTTACTTTTTTAATTAAATAGTTAATTGTACTTTTATATCAAATATTTTTCTAATTCTTTTCTTTTTTCCAAATACAATTTATTTATTATATTAAGAATAAAAATTATTACGATCTATGATAAAATTTCAAAAGCATTATAGTTCCATTCGAACTTAGTTTTTTTATTCTATACACACAATTAGACTTAATTGTTCGAATGATTTCAATTTTCTTTAACAATCATAATCTTTAAATAGAAAATAAAACTTTTTTTCATTGAATATTAATTAAATAGCAATTCATTTAATTAATTTGTAATTAAATAAAAATATATAATCATGAAAACATTTGTTTGTTATTGATGCTGTTGTACAAAATTCATTTTTTTCATTTCTAAATTATCAACTATTAACCGTTCGAGTCCCGGAGATCTTTTAAAAACATTACATCAACAAGTACCAAATTACAGATTGCGTTTCAATAATGTAGTACTTTCTGACAAGAAATTTGAAGAGCATGATCATTAGGGTGGGTCAAAAAAATTACTTATGACCCTAATGATCATTCTACTTGGGCCTCAAATGATTTACCCTTTCGTTACTATGGATATCAATCATAATCAATATAAATATCAATGTTTTGTCTCATTTAACAATAGCATAGCAATAATTAATTCCATCGTAGCGAAAGGATTTATGAGAATCAGAAATAAAAAAAAATTGTTATTTATTGTACAGATAAAATAGCTTAACGACTATCATATCGTCTTAAGCTATTTAATTGAAATCAATTCTAATGTACTATTCGCTTAACTATTAATCTTGTCATGTATAGCGCATAATTTCAGTTTAAACACTTTGTCACACATCAATTTGTATATCACTGTCTTCGGCTTCACTTTCAGTACTAACTATAGCGTCTTCTCCTACCAATAATGCTGCAGGTAAATTTGGTGGAACATTATCAATATCGAGTCTTGGAGTAGAATAGACATTTAATACTTGAATAGTTGTAGGAGACGTCGATAAGCATTGCGACACAGATCCTAAAGGATCCGAATTTAATTCGTCACAATCTAAAGGAGTTGATAGTTGTAATTGTAGATTATGAAGCTCCGGTATATGCGGGCGGATCTGTAACATATATACATAGATGTATACAAACATATACACATTTAATAATGAAACAATCACTTGAAGTATAAAATATGAATGGTAAAAAGTCTTTAAAATAAAGTGATAATTAAAATAACAAATACCTTTAAACCATCAGCTGTATGAGGATTTCTACAACCTCTACATCTGCATTCGATGCATGGTTTACTTTCAACATAACATGGACATCTTTGACCGCAACACGTTAATTTTCCAGGTATAGCTGTAGCATTACCGCATCTGCATCCTTTTCTTTTGCTTCTGGTAGAACTCGATCTTGGCTTTTTAAAACTGCCCGACGACTGTGAGGTATAACAAAGCAAGTTACGTTATTATTAATAAATATATAACAATTAGAAAAGAGTTAAAAAAAATAGTGTAGATTAATGCAGAGATGCATTTACATGTATTTTTCTTTTTTTATTATCAATGCACATGCTTTTAATTGGTTAAAATGAAAACAGATTATGAAATAATGATATCTGCATTAATCTTATTATGGGACCAAGCATAATATGTAAATAGAAAACCTTTCTGGGACAAATGTTAGTATGGACTAATGAATATGGTATAAATACGTATATATATATATACGTATTTATATATACATATGTATATACATATAGAAAAGGTTAAATAAAATTAATATTCACAATAATTGGTTAAATGTTATGCAAATTCAATGAAATTATTGTACCTTACAAGTGGCATTAACGAAGATGCACATCGTTTAGCGATTGATATTAAAATTATAGTGCAACGTATATATTTCCTGTAAGGCATAAGATTAACCGAATATCTATTGAAATTACTTTGCTGCCCTTTGAAGATTTTTTCTGAGAAGGGGGCCCATATTTAAGTTGGGTAGATGGAATGCATTTTACCCCTCCTACAGAGCCTTGTTGAGTTCCATCCAATTCCTGCTGTCCGACTTCTATTTCTTCTGTGGCTGCCGCTTTACGTTTAATTGTTATTTTGTTACCAGACCCAGCGTACATCACCGAATATATAGAAGATCCATTAGAAACAGTACGGATAGTAGGAGACTCTAATAAAATAAAATAACTTATATGAGAAAACTTATCTTTGTAAATCAAATTGTATAATTAATCATTTGAATCCAAAGCAATGAGATCATATTGTTCAGATTTTTTAGCAAAAGTATTTTTTTTAAGATTCTTTGGATTTAAATGTTTGTATGTTATGCTATAATCATTGCAATGAATGCAATCTTAGAACGAACCAGGTATGTTTGGTGACATAGACTCAGAAGTTGACATAGTATTCCCTTGTGTTTGAGTAGAGGTAGTACTGGTATAAACACAAGGTAAAATACTATATGCTGATTTAGATAAACCTGCAGTACTTTTGAATTCATCTTTAAAACCGGTTCCTTCTTGTATGAGCTCCATAAGACTGGTAGCACCGATAGCTGATGGACCATTGCTTGTTGTATTGGAAGACACGGAGAGCATTAAACTCCGATAAATATTAGTGCTAGTCAAGTATTCACATAATTTTTTATAACACTGTAACAATATCCGGAGTTGGACGTTTTCAACATATTTATCATAATCCTTGCACCAACTACACGATGGTTTGAGTTTTTTACGACCACCTCTACAACCACGACACACATGATGTTGACAGTTTGTTTCAGTCGGTGTATGCGGCTCGATCAACAAATTCGAACACACAGTACAACTCAAGCTCTGCCGCAAATACGGAACTAGCCTATACAAGTCTGTCCAAGAATTAGGATCTTCAGCATCCGCTTGTAAAACCAACCGACATGTTGACACGTAAAGACTCGTAGCGTTCATTTTACTCTGTCCTAAGGTGATGAAAATAATATTTATTTTATTACCGCGATAAATGATCTAAACATAGCCCTAAAGTATAATCATTTTTACACACAAACAAAACATCGGCCATGTTTAATTTTAATAAATATTTTTTTATCAATTTCAATAGATGTCCTCGTAATCGTCAACAACCTCACGTGCCATCTAGCGTCGATTAATAAGATTAATCATGCATGCAGTAGAATTCTTGCATAGATACTTTCCAAAGTAAAAATCGTCTTTAATTTACTTAAGTTTAGCAAGTGAAGCCAGTGAAAAATAATATCTCTATCTTATCGTCAATAAGCATCAAATTATTGATCTATCAAAAAACTATATAACCTTTTAACAACTTGTAATTAAATAGAATTTAGTTATTACTTCAATTGCTCAAATGTTTCGTGACTTTATCAAATCCTTTTTTCGCGTGTTAGATACAACGTAGACAACGAATTTGTTGTTGCGACGTATTTGGAATATCTTGTATGAAAAAATAATTAACAATTATCGATAATCCGTACGTTGCATTTATTATCTACATATATAAATTAACGCATTAATATCTAATATCTATGAGTTGCATTAATCATCATTTTCATACGATTATTCTAGGTTACGTACCACACTTTACAGATGGCGGATAAAACTATAATGAAGGTATAAAATAATAATTTACATTTGAACACTTTTTACAAATTTTATTTTATTCTTTCAATGTTTTTCATTATAATGATTGTTTGTAATTCGTAGCAAATTACTGAGCAAAAGCTCAAAGCATTCTCCATTGGCACCATGGGGAAACGTCCATTGAGTAAAAAAGAATTGGAGGAACAACGTAAGAAAGAACAAGAACAGGCGGCTGCACAAGTATGCATTCAAAATGATTCATAATACATTTTTATTAATATTGTTTTATTTATATATATCTATAATATCGTGCAATATTACATAGGCATTTGAAGAATTTGTTGCAACGTTTCAAGAGACACCAAGTAAAACCACAAGCAAAGTTTGGGTTAAAGCTGGAACTTACGATGCTGGCAAAAGACGTATGTTTGTTTGAATTATTAGCCCCCTTGCATTATGATTTAACTGCGTGCCATATTCTGTGGTCTTACACATTGTTATAGTGCAAGGGGTTTATTCGAAGATTACTCTTAATCATTATTATTATTAATTATATAATATGTAACGCAGAAGAGGATACAAGAGAGAAAGGAAAATTGTATAAACCGCAATCTAAAATATCTGAACTAGTTGAAAATAGGTCATCCGCTGAACAAGCTCAAGAATATGCCAGACTTCTTGGTTCAAATGAACGTAAACTTGATAGATTGGGTAAAAAGAAGAAAGAAGGGGAGAAGAAGAAAAGTAATCTTGAGTTGTTTAAAGAAGAGCTTAAAATGATACAAGAAGAACGCGAAGAAAGACATAAGTATAAGGGTGTAGTCAAAACTGTTATATCTACACAATCTGAAGATCCAATGATGGCTGCATTAAAATGCGTAGAAGGTATTTATAAATATTACATGATGATAATATCACAAGAGAACTTTTCTTTAACTATTATTGAATTGTTGCTATCATATTATTTAATTAGAGTCATTTATTGGTGAATTTTTTGATAAGTTCTCGGTATACTTAAAATTTTAATAGGTGGTATATCTTCATATCCAGATCCACGAAAAGCTAATCTACGTAACTTCATTGATGATCCTCGTCTCCTTGCCCTGATGTATGAGGGTAATCCCATGCACCTCTCCTCCTTCCTCTGTATATTAAATTTCATTATTTTTCTAATTTAATTATTCATTGAAATATTATTATTTTATAGATGGCTCATTCGATAATGGGGATCCTAACACGACTAATCTATATTTAGGAAATTTAAATCCTAAGGTAATATCTTATGTTTCGATCGTTTATCCAAACTACAATGAAAATAATAAATGTTAATCATTTATATATTCGTAGATTACCGAACAACAACTTATGGAAATTTTTGGCAAATATGGACCATTGGCTAGTATTAAAATTATGTGGCCACGTAGCGATGAAGAAAAAGCCAGACAAAGAAATTGTGGTTTTGTAGCATTTATGAGTCGCAAGGATGGTGAAAGAGCATTGAAAAATTTAAATGGTAATCATTACATCTCAAATATATTTATTTCTTATCAAATTATGAACTAATAATAATAATAATAATAATAATAATTGATTTGTTGTGTTTAATTAGGACGAGATATAATGCAATACGAGATGAAATTAGGATGGGGAAAAAGTGTACCGATACCGCCATATCCTATTTACATTCCACCCGCTTTGATGGAAATAACACAGCCACCTCCTCCATCGGGTCTTCCATTTAATGCACAACCTCATCGCCGCGACAGACTCAAGGTACATGAATTAAACCAATTGAATGGTGCGGTTAATAAAATAATCAATCTCGTTTTAACGAATTTCGTTTTATTATTATATTACAATTACCCTTTTTATCTATCTCATGCATATTGTTTGAAAAATTGATTTATGAAGTATCAAATATCTTTCAAAAGATATATTTTTTTACTTCTTCTATATACTCCATACATATATATTATTATCGTAAAAAAGAGGAAGATTTTTTTTTCAATCATATTAAAATTTAATATCACGATAATAACAATAAGAATAACAATAGTAATAATAATAATGATAATAAACAAAAATAATAATAGTTATAATTTTGTAGACTATTTTCCTGTTTTACGTAGGTATTACATACATAAATTGTTGTTTTTAATTGTTGAACACACGTTTCCAATTGTTAAATTTAAATTTTATAGTATAGATAGATATTTGGTTGTGTCAGCTATATTAATATATATTTAATATAATATATTTTAATTATATATAGATTAATTTTTCAATATTTAATTTTATCATAATTCCATCTATTTGTATATTTGTTACAAGCGGTAAGAGACATATTTATTGCTAAACGAAAGCAATAAGTTATTTATTTCTGTTATAAACATACATATATATATATATTCACTTATTTAGTGAAATAAGATTATTCAAAAGAAATGTTTATGACAATTTTTTTTTCACAAATATTAATTAGAAACATATAACCATTTTTGAAACATAATCTCAGATACCACGTAACCGCAACCTCCAGAGCGCAGATCCCCAGGAAAAGGAGAACTTCGAGAAGGTAATAGTATTTTAATGTTATATTATTGATTTTCTTAGAATGTATTTTGTTATTGCAGTGTAGAAAATATTATAAAAAATAATATTGTACGGTAAAAGAAGAAATTTATGCCAAAGCAAGTTTCTGTAATATTTATTATAAAAACTTGCTTCTAAAAGTGAATTGCTTTCAATAACGATAAAAAAAAAAAAATTAACTTTGATACAAATGTTAATATACAATAAAATTTCAATACAAAAGATACATGCCTTCAGTAAACTAACACAGTAATATTTGTTAATCTTCTTTATTAATATTTATAATGATCCTGTATCACTCAGTTATATAATTTTGTAAATGTAATGAAATTATGAAAGCATGACATCTTTGGATAACAAAGTTATAAGAGCATTTTAAATAAATGTAACTGGTAAGTGTTGCATATGAACAAAAAATAAAACAATCCCAGATACATTTTGGCAAGTTAAAAAAAGAAATAAAAAAAAACCATATACATATATATGTAATAAAATTAGTGATAAACATTTATAAATGTTCCAATCACGATAACAAGATATCTCTAATCTACGTTTAAAAATTGTGTTATATTAATTTGTTGGCGACCATTCTTGGGGTGCACATTGTGGATTGGAACACTTCATCGACTGTTACTATTACACTGTGATCTGGACTGTCACAGGTTTTGCAGAATGCGGTTGTCAAAGTGGTTATTCCAACCGAAAGGTATTTGTCGTTTTTAGTTGATTCTGATTTTTCTGTAAGTATACATGCAGGAAATTTAAACACAACCTGAAGAAGATAGACCCTGCTATTTCCGATTTGTGAAAACACGTATTTAATAAAACTCTGCGTTATAGGAACTTAGTCATGTTAATACATAGAATGGTGGAATTTGTAATTCGAGAAGGTCCAATGTTTGAAGCTATGATAATGAATCGAGAAATAAACAATCCGATGTTTAGGTTTGTTTTCTTATAAATTATACTAATTTCATTCTACATGTTAAATGTGTTTGAATTTATTAATTGATAAAGACAAATGTTTTTTTGTTAAAAGGTTTTTGTTTGAAAATTATTCACCGGCTCATACATATTATCGTTGGAAATTATATTCTATTCTGCAAGGAGACGGTCAAAAAGAATGGCGTACAGAAGATTTTAGAATGTTCAAAGGTGGAAGTGTTTGGAGACCTCCACCTATTAATCCATGGACACAAGGTATGCCTGATGAATTAATTGAAATGGAAGAACGACAGGAACCAAGAAGAGGTAGCTTATCTAACAGGTAATTTTCTTCTCTCAATTACTTTTATTATATATGTATATATATTTATTTATTTATATATTTATCTAATAAAATTTTTCTCCATTATTTTCTATATAGTCAAAGAGATAGATTAGAAGATTTATTGAGGAACATATCACCGGAAAGAATAAAAGTTGCAGAAGCAATGGTTTTCTGTATAGAACATGCAGAAGCAGCAGAAGAAATTTGCGACTGTATATCAGAATCGTTATCAATACTTCAAACACCTGTTAATAAGAAAATAGCAAGGCTATATCTTATATCTGATGTTTTACACAATTGTGGCGTCAAAGTTACTAATGCTACTATTTATAGAAAAGCGTAAATATTTTTATATATTATAATAATTATAATATATTAACACATACATATATATATATTCATTAAATTTGTATCTCTTACAGATTTGAAACGCGTCTTCTTGATATTTTTAACGAAGTACATCAAGCTTACAAACAATTTGACAGTAGACTAAAAGCTGAAGGTTTCAAAGCGCGTGTTATGAGAATGTTTAGAGCGTGGGAAGATTGGGCAGTTTATCCGAGAGATTTTCTTGTTAAATTACAAAATACATTTTTTGGCCTTGTAACGGTAAATATAAAATATTTCATTAAAATCAAATTTAAGTGGGATGTATTTTTTCTCTTGTATTTTATATTTTAGTTAGATGAGCCTGAACCAGAAAACGAAGAAGACATAGATGGAGCACCTTTATCTGATGTTGATGGTGAAGGTGGAGAAGATTTAGATGGTGTACCTTTGGATGGTGCTGCTTTACTTAAAGGAGCAATGAAACATGGGCTTACACCGCAAACAACATCCAATTATGACGATATCGATGGTGTACCCAGTAAGAATATTTTATTATTTACATTTAATATACAAGATGTCTAAAATTTGTCCAATCAAACTGTGTCAATATATTCTATAGATCATTTAATGCT
Source organism: Polistes dominula (assembly GCF_049000335.1). NCBI lineage: Eukaryota > Metazoa > Arthropoda > Insecta > Hymenoptera > Vespidae > Polistes > Polistes dominula. The sequence goes on along the minus strand of NW_028301058.1, from coordinate 2,778,508 downwards.
TTATTAATAAGTATATACTAATAAATATTTTATTCTATTGTAATAGTGGATGAAGATATCGATGGTGTTCCTATGGATGATGAAGATAATTCAAATTTACGTAATAAAGAAGATGAAAAGAAACCAGTAATGCCAGCTGGTTTTGTACCTTCAAGATGGGAAACAGTAGACCCAGACCAGGTTTTTAAAAATTCTTTGTATTTACAAACATATATATATATATATATATATATATATATAAATATATTAAATTAGTTTCTTCTTTTATTACATAAAGAAAACTATTTAAGAATATACATAAAATATATGAAATATTAAAAAATACAATTATATAAATGTACTTTTGATTTAAATATTAGGTTGAAGCACAAGCTATGACTACTAGTAAGTGGGAAGAATTAGGTCAAAATGATGATTCAAATTCTCAAGATGCTAGTATGGATTCCAGGTAATATATACACCCTAAGGTAACAGCATGGTCCAAGTATCGCGAACGTTTCAAAAGATTAAACTGAAAATATGTTGAGAATTTAAAGTTATATATTCATCAAACACTGTATATGTCTATAGTAGTAGAGATTACAATGAAGAAAGGCGTAATAGGTTACGTGAAATAGAAGTTAAAACTATGCAATATCAAGATGAACTTGAAAGTGGTAGGAGAACATTAAAAACTGGTATGACTATTCAAGGACAAGTTGAACATTACAGGAGGAAATTAATAAGAAAGGTAGTATATTATTTTCTCTTTACATTTTTTTAATATCCTTTTTAAATAAAACTTTATTATTAATATATATATGTATATTTATTATAGAGCGAAAGAGAAATGAAGGACCTGAAAACTGATGACCGAGAAGACGATAAAAGGAGGGAAAAGAAACGCAGTACAACACCGGAATCTCCAAGTCATTACAGAGATCGAAGAAGATCATCGAGTCCTTTATTTAAGAGCAACAAATACAGGTAAAATTTTTATTTAAGAAAATAAAAGTTTTTATTTATTATTTATATTTTCATTATTATTTAAATGAAAAGACAAAAACATTAAGAAAATATCTATATGTATATTATTTTATTATATTTACATTATAGATTAATATTTAAATTATTTGTTCTTTGTATTATCTATATTTGTTTGCTAAATTTCAAAATATTTATAATTATATATATATATATATATATATATATATACATGTATATCGTAGTATTTAATTTATATATAACGTTATATATAAATAATATATAATATTATATATAAATTTATATATAATTTTAATATGACGTTATATATAATGTATTATAATTTATATTAACGTATATATAATTATATATATATATATATATATATATATATATATATATATATATATATATACATATACATGTATATCGTAGTATTTGAAAAACTATTGCATTTATTGAACAATATAAAAATGAGATGCTAGACAAATATTGATCAAATAAAACAACAATATAATTATAAATCTCTTTCTTTATCTTTTTTCTTTTTTATCTAAAATAACATAGACTAATATTTAACAAGCATTAACTAAAATCAATTATAACATTTATCAACGACAAAACAAAAATATATATATATATATATATGTATGTATGACGAATGAATTAATGAGGATTTATAATGTTTTAGATCTCGCAGCAGATCACCGCGTAATAAACGTAGATCACGATCACCACCATATAAAAAAGCGTGTACCAACGACTCCATCACCACCTCGTATTCGTCGTACCCCATCACCATCACTTTCTTCATCTAGAACATCGTCAAGAAGATCACCAGGCAGTGAACGTAACGATAGAAAAAGACGTGCTGCTAGATCACCATCCTTATCACCTCCACCACCACCACGTACTTCTTCCTCTTCTAAACATAGAGCTAATAGTCCACCATCACCTTCTCCACGCAAACACAGACATAAGCATAAGTATTAATTCGATTATACTTAATGCTTAATTCGTTATGTTGTCTGTAAAAGAATCATAAGTTACAATTATACATACATATATATATTTATATATATATTGTGTATTTATATAATATATAATATTATATAAATATAAATATATATATATATAAATATATAAATGTATATATAATAATTATATGCAATTTTACATTACTCTAATAGGTCTTACATAACAAGAATTCTCCAATATTTTACTAAAAAATAATATTAACGACAGATATTTTAATACTACAATATTAAGTAAACAAAAACAAACAAACAAACAAATCCTCTAATTGTAAGGTTTCAAACTTTAGTATTTTATATACCATTATCTCCATTATTATATTAAATATGACGTTAAGATATTTGCCGCATAAGAGAAATTATTTATGTTTTTCTTTTTTTTTTTTTTTCAGAAATATGTTGTGATATATATATATATATCAATTATAGATTTCAAATCTGTCAGTTTAATTCCCATTTTCTTCTCCATATATTTACAGATCACGATGCTCAAAAGTTTAACAGAAATATTTAATTGCTCTTTTATTTCTTAGTATAAAAAAAAAAAAAAAAAAAAAAAAATAACAACAAAATATATATATATTTAAAAAAGTGAAAAGAAAAATAAATATAAAAATTATCTTTATCATAATTGAGAAGCAAAAAAAAAAAAAGAAAATTGTTATACCTCAAATATTATGTGGTTATAAGATGTATTTACTTATATACACATGTACATATATTTCTAGTTGTAATAAATAAAAATAATTCAGCTTTCATTGATAAAATATATATATATATATGAGACGATTTTATGAAATATTGGGGGAGCATCGCTATTGGATATATCGTATTAAACAATAATAATTAAATTAATTAATATGTTATATGATGTTTATTTGAAGTAACATTTTTTTATTAAGTTTAATTGGCCAATCAATAATGTCCGAATTTGTATTATTTTAGTATTTAAACGAACATTAAAATATATAATATTTGTTAATCAAAATTCCGACTTTATTTATTGGCCAATTTAATGCTACATGTAGTATAATATTTTGTTGATTTAGAAAAATCAATTTTTAGAAAAAGAAAAAACAAACAAAAAAGAAATATAAAAAATACTGTCGTTTTTTATTTAGATATTAAATAATCTAAATAATAATAATAAAAAATTACTTATATATTATCCGACCTAATATGTAAATGTAAAAAGTTTGATATATATACATATATACACACGTATATATAATTAATAATCTTACCTAATGATGTCACGATTAAAATCACTTCTTAAAATCTCTCGATGAAAATACACATTTTGATTGAAATCATATAATCATTTCCCTCTATTATTGTTTTTTAATCCTTAAATTGTTATATCGTTGATTTATTTTCTTCTAATTATTATTTTTCTTTCACCTTTTAACATTAATAATCGCAATGACAGATTTACGTGTTCTCATTTAAAATTATAAGAAATCATAATTGGTATTTTATGTATGTGTGCATATATATATATATACATATATATATATATAAACACATGAAAAAATGATCCATGGAAATAAATGGATAATGCTAAGAGATGGATTACAGAGGGTGAAACTTTAATCAATTTCCTATAAAAACAATAAATAGAAATTATTTCATTAATTTTCATTTTAGCATTTTTTATAAAATATTATTAAATATTATACCAACCAGAGGTATTTCTCTTTCTTCGTATATTATCAAATCATCCAGGCTTGATAGATTTCGAAAATCATTTATTGATTTACCACCTTTCGATGTAGAAACTCCTTGTTTAGAACTAATCCCAGATTTATCAATAGTTGCAGGTACAGATTTAGATGGTCCTATTGGTTCTTTAGGTGCTTTTATACCTGTCAATAAAAAACAGAAAAGAATATTAATATACTGCTCGATGGCTAATATATACATACAAAAGCTCTAATGGCTAATGTATCATTAAATTAATTTATTGATTTACATTTATTTAAAATGAAGCAAACAGAATTTAATTAAAATCTAATCTCTCGACGTATGTAGATTTTCTTTTTGTGAAAAATATGATATGATGATAATGATAATGATACACGTAAAAGCATTCAATGAATATTAATAAAAGCACAAAATATAAATGATCCTCCATGCTCAATGTATAAAACATATACGAAACGATGATACTTGTCATTGCGTAATAGCAAACAAGATTATTTACATTATTCTTGTATACGATACTTAAAATAATTATGATTTATTTAATTAAATCATTGAAATGAAAATAAAACAGAACTGAGAGTAAATAATTAAATAACGTGTATATATATATATAACGACAAAGATATGTCAACATTTCATTGAATTATTAATTGACACACTCTGATCAGGAGGGATTCATAACGACATACAATTTTGAATATGATTTATTATTTACGTTTCCATCCTGTTATGTCCTCGTCTTCTATTTCCTCTTCTTCTTCTTCCTCTTCATAATCATCTTCAATCTCTTCTTCATCTTCTATTTCATCCTCAAGCTCACTGTCTTGCGGAGTTGCCAATTTACCATATTTTGCCTCTAATCTGGCAACCAATTCCGAATCATCGACATCTTCTATTTCTTCGTCAACTTCTTCCTCTTCATCTTCCAATTCCTCTTCGTCTTCTTCTTGTTCTTGTTCTTCTTCTTCATCATCTTCTTCCTCGTATTCTTCACCACCCGAAACACGTTCTCCTTCTGATGTCTCTAATTCATCATCAACATCTTCCGTTTCTTCTTCTTCGGATGACATAACTTTCGATTGTTGTTTCTCTTTTACTTTATCAACCCCTAAAATTCATAAAATTATGAGTCAGACATTTTTTTAAATAGTGTAAGACCAAAGTGTGATCAGACATTTTTTTAAACCGTCATGAAATTTTCTCAGTTATTTCATAATCTTACCTTGTATTTTACGTGCAATCAAAATTTCTTCTTCCAATTGATTCGAAGTTTTTTCTAGAGAAACATTTTTCGGTATATCGTCATCTTTTAATTTTTCATATTGCGATCGTAAAGTCTCATAAGTTTGTTTCTTCTTTGGCGTAATTGTTTGCTTGTTATCCTCTGTTTTTAATTTTCCAGTTTCTTTAACCGATGGTGGAACTATTATAGTATTCCGTCTGGTTAGATTAATCACTTCGTCGTTATGGGAAAGTCGAATTAATTCGGCATCGGCTGAAAATATATTTATACATTTGTTTTATTCATCAAAAAATTCACACTTTATTTTTTTAAATAATAAGTACATTTAACACAAATCAATTTTGAAAAAATATTATAATAATGTTTATTATCAACAACGACATATATATAATATATTATTTACTTACCTAAATGATATTACTTACATTTATAAAATCTATAATTTATAAAGATATATTATTTTTCTTAATTAATCCTTTCGTTACTAGATTTTACCCATATAAGGGTCGTATATCATGCAACGATACGCACTTAAAAAAAAAACGAATTTACATGTAACAATACTTACATTAAAACATGCTATAATGAAAAAATATTAAACATTATTCTAAATAGTTAGTACAATTGCAATCACATATATGTGTTACATGCTTATAGGAATAAAAAAAAAACATAAGTTAAAAAACAAAAACACCTACATACATACAATTAAAACATTCAAGTGTTATAACATTTTTTCGTTATAATTTATAATATATGCTGCTATATACGATTTTATTCATTTCATTATTATTTATAGTTATAACGATAAGAAAAAGATACGGACGTTGATAAAATATATAATTAAATTTACCGTTGTTCCATCGCCTAACGAGAACAAAATGTGCAGCAATGATAAGTGCAACACCAACTCCGAACTTCACTGGCACTGTAACCATTATACATTGTATTTCTGATTTTTTTTTATATTTTTGTTCGTAGTTGAACACATGCATATATGTATAATACATAATATGTTTCGATAAACGCTGAGATTGTAATTTCATTTCATATATAATTTATTATCTTGTTACCATTTCAAAATTAAAGAGCATGGAGGATTATTCCTGATATATAATACATGAACCTTTAATATTTGAACTACGTAGTATTCCAAAGTTTGGATATTTTATTCGATCAGTATTTTATTAAATCAATATATTAAATAAACGATCAATATTTCTAATAATATATATAATTAAGTTTAATAATGTAAATTGTAACAATTGTTCAACGTATCAAAATTAATGAAATTAAACAAATACGTTTGATTTTAATTTTGACACTTATAATTATTTCTTCAAGAAAATATTTCTATTGACCATTTATTTGTGTAACATAATATATTTATTATTAAATAAAAAATACTGACCAAATATAATACACATAAAATATACATTCTGTATATGAAACTTACCACTCGTAGATTCTTCTTCTTCTTCTTCTTGTATTTCTTCAACTTCCGGTTCAATGTCTACATCATTCACATCTTCTTCGGGTTCTCCATCCTCTATCTAACGATAAAATATAAACTACCAATAATCAAAAAGATAAAAGAAAAATGAAAATGCATTGCATGTGTATACTTTGATAAAAAAATATGATAGAAACAAAATTTGGGATATCTTGTAAAATATATTTACATAATATATATATAAATATTTAATATACCTCTTCCAAAGGTTCAGCACTGTAATCGTCCACTTCGAGTACACCTGGTATAGCAACAAATTCCTCAAACACCTCATCTTCTTCTTGTCGTTCCTCAGAAACTTCATCAACAATTTCTTTACTAATGTAATAATTATTCGTGTCTTTTTTTAAGATACTATCCTCGACATCGTTATCATCATCATCATCATTATCATTATTATTATCGTTGTCGTTATTATTATCATTATCTTCGTCACTTTTATTATCCATTTCTTCTAGCACATCAGTGTCATCAAAATTTTGTTGATTTAAATCGTCGTTGTCATCTTCCATATCAGATTCTCCACGATCGACACCCTCATCTTCAATATATATACATATATATATACATATACATATATATATATATATTTAAATAATTTATTATCATTAATATTAAATTCACACAAAATTTCGATGATAATGGTGATATTATATATTTATGTGTATGTGTGTAATTTTGTAATAATCTTCGATCCATTTTTGCATTTAGAGTTGTTCTTTATGATTTGCGATGACAAAATTATGGGGGGGAGGGTAGGTCTATTTAATTTGCAGAAATATATTATTATATATGTATGTATATATATATATATAAAACAAAGCTTTTATAAACAAATAACAACTGTCCTATGCATTTCTATGCTCTATAAAGCTTTAATCTAATATATCAAATATCAAATATCAAATATTAATAATACGTATGTACAATATTTAGCTTTGTTTTAAGTTGATATTTTATATCTATTTACACGATTTAATTACCTTCCATATTGGATTCATCTTCGTCAGCTTCTTCCTTTGAAATTGTTGTTTCTTTATCATCTTCTTCTTCCTCTCCTTCTTCTCCTTCATCATCATTTTCCTCATATTTATTCACTTCTTCACTACCTAAACCTTCATCCTCATTATCATCTTCATTTTCTTTAACAGTTTCTTCCCCTTCACCCTCTTCTTCCTCTTCACCCTCTTCACCTTCTTCTTCCTCTTCTTCCTCTTCTTCTCTCTCTTCTTCTTCTTCTTCTTCTTCTTCTTCTTCTTCAGTTGATTTTGTTATCGCATCAACTGTTTCTTCTTCCTCCTCCTCCTCTTCCTCTTCTTCTTCTTCTTCTTCTTCCGTTCTTTCTTCCTCTTCTTCCTCTTCTTCTTCTTCTTCATGTTCTTCTTCTTCTTCTTCTTCTTCGTGTTCTTCTTCTTCCTCACTACCTTCTACTTCTTTTTCATCATAGGATTCATCCCCATGACTTGGAAGGGTATCATCAACCCATCCATCAAATATACTAGCCCACCTTGATTCAGCTATTGGTGTATCAACTACAATTATTATTATTATTATTATTTAATTTATGCATTTAATTAATTATATTTAATTTTTCTTTTTTATAGCTTACCATCTGTAGTTCCTCTATGCTCAAAAATAATAACTCCGGTTAATGCAATTAATACAGCAAGTAATATGAAAAATATAATACGCGCGCACCAATGGCCACCCGTACTATTTTCTTTATAAATATGTATGCTAACGTTATCTATCACACTTTCAGATGTATTCGTCAACGTTGGTGGAGGTGTACCCGATTCTTCCTCATCTAAATAAATTAAATATAATAATAATAATAATAATAATAATATAATATCGTTACGAAATTATAACGTGTTGCGTATTAATGGCCGAATGCAGTTGTTTTCAAATATTATTTTTTATTTATTATTAAATAAAAATGGAAAAAATAAATTTAAAAAAATAATATAAAAAAAATTTTTTAAAAATGATAAATAATTTGACGAAGAAATGCTTTTAGATTGGATAATACAAGTAAATCTATTTTTGAAAGCCAAAAGCCAGCCTGGCAGAGTATCTAAAACCCACATTTTCTAACTTAGGTGACACTGCCAAACCTGCGCCTGGATTTATGTAAATTTTCATATACATGCTGATTTTACGTTAAAACATACAATGCTACTCTTTCTCGAATAAAAGATACGCGTTAGACAACGTATTTTAACGCGTAATTATTATAATATTAATTTGAAATTGTTTACGTACGTTTAATTTATATTAAATATTTAATATTCGTAAATTTTTATGAATTTCATTTCTAATAAAAGTTAATTTTTTTTTTTCATTTAATTCTATAGATATCTCTCTCTCTCTCTCTCTGTCATGTTTTATATTATATAACTCGTATACCTCGTACTATAAATATATTTATGTTATCCATACATTATGAATTCTCGATAAAATATTTTCTATTTTTTCCAATTAATTTTTTTTTTTAATTTTTTTAATTTATATACAAGCGATTAAATGTAATATTTTTTCGAACGCCATTTTGATATTTATCGAAAAAATTGATATGTAAAATTATTTCCACACACGTATATCTATATATATATATATAGATAATTTTTATTTAACAATAAGTTTATAAAAATTAGAGTTAATTATTTTACTAAACATTTTAATAGATTTTTTTTTTTGTTTTTCTTTTCTTTCGTAAGTATTGCAAAGAATTAAAATATTTTGTACATAAAAATTGATCGTTAAATTTGATCATTCACGATAAGATAAAGATTATAAAATTTAAAAGTATAGAGAGATAGATCGTAGTGTCTAATTATAAAAAGAGAAATACAAAAAAGGAAAGTTAAACGATCAGAAAGAAAATTGTATTAAAATATTGATAAATTGTATTCTCTTGGAAAACAAAGGGCCGCGCGTTAATAAAACACCAATACGCATTTTCCAAAGACAAAAATAAAAAATAAAAAAGGTGAGAGAGAAAGAGAGAGCGTTGTGCTAAAAATAATCTTTCATCTTTAAGTATCCAAGTTACGAAAGTCTATCAAAGACTAATTCTTTAATAGTATAGATTTTACCTTTCTTGCGTCTCCTATCTTTTCGCTTTCTTGGTTGTACGTCACCCGACATTATTTTATTTTCAAATTTTTCACCTTGTTGGATGATAAATGATTGAAATTTAAAGTTTTTTGAATGTCGAACACTCGCGGCACCACATTCACTTGCATTAGATTTACGAAAACGTATTTAACGGTAGGACAGTTCTACCAAAACAAGAAAATCCGCTATACGTTCGACGAATTAAATGAGTCACTAATTCGAATTGCGCGCCAATATCAATCGGCGCGCGTATTTTGAACGATTTAAATTTTAAATCAAATTTCAATAAAAAAAATAAAATTTATAAAAAAAAGAGGGAAGGATAAAAGTAACAAATTTCATCAGAGGACATATTCGTTTATTGCAGTAAACGTATGTACAATATTAATAAAAATACACGCAGAAGGTGTATCATATATTATTACAGAGCACACCCTCCCTTTCTTCAAATTCTCAATTGAAAATAAATAATTAATGAAATATAATCCTCTGTAGAGATTTAAGAAACGTAGTTATTATTTTTTTTTTTCAATTATTTTTTCGTAGGTCCTCGAGAGAAATTTAAGGCACAGTCTATACTAAGAACTTCTGCAAGATAACAATAGTTACTTGGTGAACACAACGAAAGAGTATACAAAAGTGTTATTAAATTACTAATACAATAAAATTAATATAAATAATACCGCTGATAAGTAGAATTACCATGTTCATCTGCATCGATAAAATTCCAACAAAAATATCTAATATACAATATATGTATGTATGCATGTATGTATGTATATACATATATACATATATATATATTCAATGCAGTCACATAATATCCTCTTAATAAATTCCCATTACTATTATTATTATTATTATTATTATTATTACTACTACTATTATTTATCAATTGATCATTAAGCGATCTTATTATTATATTTTATTTCATACGACAAAGAAAATCATTACGAATATATTTTCTTTGTCATTTACAATTAAAAGAAGAAAAAAATAGACCCAAATCTACGTACGCGTGTATAATATGTTTAACAAACAAATTTTCGTATCGTTCGCATTATATATAATCATCGATTAACAATAAATTAGATAATTAATTAATTAAAAAAATGTACAATTACAATACGAAGAGATTTCATTGATTATTCGTTTGAAAATAAACTTATTAATTTGATCACTTTTTTTATTCAGAAGATTCTTGCAGTTTAGAAGTCATAGAGAGAGAGAGAGAGAGAGAGAGAAAGAGAGAGAGAGAAAGAGAGAGAGAGAAAGAGAAAGATAATTCAATCCTCTGTATTAAAAATGAATATTTTGTTTGCAAAAAATTTTACGAACTTTTTTGTTTCACTTATCTATAATTTTATGCCTCTACATCATAATTTACTTATTTATTTATTTATATATTTATTTATACATTGTTAGTGTCGATGATTATCTTTATTGGACAATAAGCCAAACGCTATTATTATAATAATCCTATGCAATTGAAGGCCTTGTACGGATATGTCAAGTTTTCTCAAAACTACATTTTCAATATAAATTTGTAGTCGTGAAATAATTAAATAACAATATTGTTGTCCAATATATATAAACACTTTGATTAATCTATAAATACTTACTAACAATTATATATCTTAGATATTTATTATTATTATTATTATTATTATTATTAATAATAATTCTAAACGAATTTTTAATAAAGTCACATTCTCTAAAACATGAAAAGTAAAAGCAATCTGTACACTGTACACTGTAATATTATATATTATTATCGTAAGAATAAGGAGTTTAAAATGATTTTTTTCTTTTCTTTTTTTTTGTTGTTGTATTGTTTTTTTTTTTTTTTTTTTTTTTGTAAAACTACATAATATCTGCAATAATTAATTAATAGGCCATAACAATTAAAATCAACTGTACATACATTTTTTTCTATTAACAACTGCCACGTTTTTTTATTTATGACTTTATTTCACATTCGTTCTACTATACATCTCTTGTCTCTAATAGATTTTTTTTTATTTTTTGGAGGGATTTTCTTTTTATATTATTCGTAATAATATATTATTAACTTAGAATTGCGCGATATAAAAAATGAAAACAAGAAACAAAAAAAAACAATAAGAATACAAAAGTACACTATTCCTTGATCGCGTACCTTTTGTTGTTTTGTTTTTTTTTTTTTTGTTATTTTATACATATATATACATACAAATGAATTTTCAAAGTGTTATGAATATTATATTCGAAGTAAATTTGCACGAATTTTAAAGAAAATTTAATTAAAGCGTAGTATTTTAATTTTTATATATGCGAATACCAATAAAAATGACCAGCAAAAGCATTGAAATCGCATATTCAGAAATTGTTTACTTTCTACGTACTTCATCTTTTTTTTTTTTAAATAAATTATATAAAAAAAGATAAAAATGTAGAGAGAAACAAATATTTTTGTTTGCCTCTATTATATTTTAAGTTTAATACTTTAACAAAAAATCTAATTTATTTTCTCTAATTGACCAATTTTATATGCATATATATATACATATACATATATAATTTTTCATTGCATGTATACCATGTGTGGCAATCTTATTAATAATAATTATTAATATTATTATCCTAAATATACTCCAAAAAAAAAACCTCAGATATATTTTTGTTATATTAAACGTGTCGTAAATTTAACAAATATATTTGACATGTAAATTGCAAAGAAATAATTAATTTAATAATGATATACAAAATGTTAGTTTCTAACTATTTTCCTTGTGCACCACACATACAGAGACGCACACGCACATTTTTACAATTATTATTATTATTAGATATTAGTTTAACAAAATATAATTGTTGATTCTTAATAAATGCCAATTGTCTTAACAATTTATTTATTAATTAAAAAATAATATAAATATAATACATTTATTATTACACAAATATATATATACATATATATATGTGTGTGTGTAATAATAAAGACAGAATATTATTGTGATGAAAAAAGATAGCAGTCTCATTTGTAAAAAAAAAAAAAAAATTTAAGATCTTTGTTTCATTTTGTTTTTTTTTCCCCCTCCTATACAGGGGATGGACACATTTTTTTCTTGTAAATAGCAGATCAGATCAGCGTATTCTTAATTATTTGTTTTTCTTGACCTCTTCCAAGTTATAAACCTAATGAGAAAATTTTCATTTGTTATTAAAAAAAGAAATATAGAGAAAATCTTCTAAAAAGTATCTCTTATCATTATTTATTATTCATTTTTCGTCTAATATTAAGTAAAACGAGATATATATTTGTTTAACATTTAATCGACAAGCCATCAATTTATTAAAATTAACGTGATTATCATTATTTTAATATCTTTTAAATAAATGCACAATAGAAAATTATTTAACATCTGAATATAACGTGGAAATTAATGATATCGTTTTGATTGTTAAAAATAATGTAAGAATAATGATGAAGAAAAAAGAAAAGACAAGTAAAATATCAATTTGTCATGAATTTTCAATGCTTGCGTATATATGATCATTGTTTTTGAATTTTACTTATGGTTTCATAGTCATGATGATAATCATAACAACAATAATAATAATAATAGTAATAATAATATTAATAACATTAATAATAAAATTAACGATACATGATAGAAATAATTTAACATATCAAGCATTTAGCAATATTTCACAATGCTGCTAACAGTGATTTGCAAATATTTCAATTTAGAACTGTTTAGCACTTAGGCCTCTTTGGAATAACAAGCTTCAATTTTGTTTAAACATTTCTTGTATTATTCAAGCAAGAATCAAATTAATTTCATTTAAATTGACATCTATTTAAATGTCAGATTTAAAATTAAAAAAATTAAAAAAAAAAAAAAAGAACAACTGTATGACAAATATTTTCGATTAATCTGTTTACAGATATTTATATCTCTTTTATAAATTGATGGAATTATGAATGAATAGAAAAAGAAATAATAATAATAATAATAACAATAATAATATAATAATAATAGTAATAATAATAATAATAATGATATTAAATATATTTATCTAAAATAATATAATTAAAAATAACTATCATGTTCCCTAAACATTTATCAGTTAACACTGGCGATGATTAAATATCACCAGTCAATGAGATTATAGCTTATGTAATTAATAACACACATTGTGTTATTGCATCATGTTAATGCACATACATTATCAGTTTTTTATTTGTTTAATGACATGAAAATAAATAAATAAATAATAGAAATTTATGTCTTGTCGTAATGAGATGTTCATCAGTTTTCTAAGGCGTGATAAGAAAAAAAAAAAAAAAAAGATAAGAAACCCGAATGGCTTCTTTAATTGAAAAAAAAAAAAAAAAAAAAAAAATCTCTTAATATTCTTAACTTCAAAAGATATTTTGTACGCATAAAAAGAGACAATTAAAACTTATGTAGTAATCGAAGAAAAAAAGAAAAGTATATCGAAATCGCGTGTATTAATTAAGAAAAGAAAAGAAAACAAAACAAAAAAAAAAAAAAAGAAACAAGATGACCCCCTCTATTACACAAGAGTCAACAATATGTAAGCAAAAGCAATATTACATATTATTAATAATACGCGCACACACACACATCATATATATGAGTGTGTGCACGTATATATATATATTTATATATACTTTTTTGTTTGTTATATTGAGTAGTAAAAAAATATAGCCTTATATTATTATAATCGGAGTTTGAATTCGACTGCCATCTCTTCTTCTTTTTTTTCTTGAAATCTAACTAATGCGAATGCACGGACAAAGTTTCCTAAAAATGTGTCCTAGGAACGTAGAGCATGTATATTCTTTATATTACACAAGAGATAAATTAATGATTGCCACGTTCGCTCATAGCAGTACAGGATATGTCACTTATGTCGTCCCTTATTCTTCTTGTCAATGTACATTCATCTAGTTTTCTAGTATTATCATAATTATTTAACTTTCTTGAAAGTGTACCCGACAGATTAACACCGTCTATCGCCAACAAAGCCGAGTTATCAAGTCTTTTACGATTTTCCATATTTTCATTAGCATTTCTTTCAGATTTATCAGATCTTAACGTATTGTTTAAACTATGATCAAATTTTTTGAGATCATTTTGTATACTTTTAATAGTATCGGTATTACTATCGTACCGCCTTAACAAATTACTTTCATTCTCATACCTACGATTGATGGAGTCTGAATCTAGACATTTCCTTAGCGTATCGTCGTATCTTCGATCTTCTATTCGTCTAGAAAATCCAATATCGTAGCAATGATCTGAGTCCGTGCAACTGCGTTGATTCAAACTATCCGTTTCGTAAGCACGTTTAGTTAGCTGACTATCGAAACCGGCTCTGGCAGCTAAATGGAGGTAATTGTCGTCGCCAATTGGTGCTTGTCTAAAATAAAAATTAACAAAATATATATACATAAAACAAAAACGAAAGAAATATTTTAAAATAAAATATATATATATATATAGAACTCACTTGCTTCCATATTTGGTGTCACGAGCCACTCTTCTAAAGTAAGCCCTATGTTCGTGTTGCAAAAGATATGCTGCATCTCTCAACGCATTTAAAGTTTTAAAACAAGATGGAACGTCTTCAATAAGAGATCCTCCACCTGGTATCACACACATATCACTCGCCCCATACACTGCCTGACACTCACATGCACTCATTAATGTTTCAAGACGAGGCATATTGGTGAAAATCAATGAATGTATCCTTTGTAAATCTCTGTCCGGATCTAGAACCATACGTAAACCAGCTTCTATACCTGGTGACACTTCACTACATCCTGGTGCTACTTCTGATGCTGCGCGACAACTATAATCATCAATTGAGAATAATATTATTTATAAGATAATTCAAAATAATATTATACTATAATATATTTTACTTACCAAAGCCAATGACCATTGATATACGCGCTAGGATGATACTTTTCTAATCGATTACTATTCGTGTGACATATTTTTGTGAGTATGTCGATCCATTCTTTTTCTTCCACGCAATTACCTGCTTGAACGTACAATGCTCTTTGAGGTTGTACTATTTGAAACATATTCTTCATCTTGAAAGAATCTTCGTGTAACCTTTCAACCGCGAGTATTTCCTCTAATGGAATTTTACATAAAGGTTCTTTACCTGTCAAAATCAAATTACAAACTTATTCAAGTATTTTTTAATAATTTGTTAACGTCATATCAAATGTAACACAAACAACCTCGGCATATTTCTTTACCTTTCGTTTTGGAGTAAGTTAAATCTTGAGTAGTTAATCTGAAGTATCTTTGTTTAAAATTTTTTCTACCAAATCTTTTTCTACCTTGAGCCCTTTTGATCATTATTCTGTAATAAACAATAATATATTAATTATTATAAATATAATGTAACAAAACTTTCTATAGACATTTGTTTTATATATTTTTTTTTAATTTTTTTGTTTTTTTTTTGTTCGCAATACAAACCTCTTACAATCGGTAATATGCACAAAAAGGAAATATATTCTATTAGAAACATATAAAAAAGATAACTTCAATTATATATAATTTTATCTTATTAAAAAAAAAGAACAAAAAAAAATTCGATATAATAAATAAATTAAACTTACCCTTCTTTTAGCACCACAGGTTGTTCTTGCAACATCGTAGGTCGTTGTTTCGTAGCACCGCTACTGCTACTAGTCGATATTAGTTCCAAAAATTGTTTAACAGCTTGTATATGTCTTTCCGTATAAAATTCTCTGAAAAAATGAACTAGGAATTATACTAGAAAATATGATTCATTTTCCATTAATTATTATGTATTTATTTAATACATATTTATCATTGATTACATACCTATATACACATTCCATATATTCTTCTTTACAAACACTACCAGCTCCTCCTCTGCAACTCACTAAATTTCCTAAACTTTGTATTGTTTTAGATATCAATGTTAACGTTCTATTCGTTTGAGAATCCTGTAAATTAATATATTTAAAAATATATTTAAAAATGATTGTATAAATTTATAAAAATGATTATACAACAATTACTTACAATTTGTTCCGTAGTGATGTCAAACAATCTTGGTCCCAATATCGCAGGTGCGAAAAATCGAAGAAAAATAAAACCACTTATAACCGAGTAACGTACTTCTTTATTCTTTGGAAAATGAGTTGCAGCGAGTTCTCGTAAACACCAGAACATTTCGCACATCAATGGCGGACATCTTACACCGGATGTTGTTATAGCCGTGAATACTCTTTCTACGTATTCCTAAAAAATGACGATTCATTGTTTATAGGTATAGAAAAAAGAAACAAAATAAAAAGACAAATTAAGAGATTTCATTTCAATTAAATTGAAATGTCTATGTCAATCATTTTATTACCTTTAGATTTGCTAAATTTGTTTGTATCGTATTTGCATCCTTTACTCTCGTAGGATCTATTTCGCACGGTTTCCTTTCCAAAAAAACCTGTTCCATGGCAGGTCTTAATGTACTATGTAAATAATGAAGACCAGCTAATCGCATTCCTTCATCCATCATTTTACTGACTAATGTGTTACCGCGAAAAATAGTTGTCGGATCTCTGTAAAATAAAATAATAACTCTACATTATATATATATATATCGAAATGTAATATATATACATATATATTTTAAAAAGGTAACTTACGTTAGTTTAGAAATTTCATGACTTGCAAGTGCTCGCATCACAGATACTAATTGTCCATGATGAACTAACACTCTAACTAAAGGTTGTGCAGCTTCCATTTTAGAAGCCACAATTTCACCCAAAATATATACAGCAGATGATGTTATTGGTTGAACATTAACACTTTGTAATAATAACGTTCGTAATCTCTCATACACTACAGAAGGGAAAACATGATCGGCTGTATAATGTATTTTTAAACGTAAAGATCCTAATCCTGGAAGAGTACCAGGTGGAGTTGAATTACTTGAAATTTTATTTGGTCTATGTTTTGCTGCTCTTGGTTGAAGGAAATACCTAATAAAATAAAAATTAAGATTAGAAATAAAAAAAATACTCAATGTAACAAATTAAATAGATAGATAGAGATATAAAATCAAGCATACCAAGCAGTCGTTGTACTAGTTGGTTGCTTTTGAAGTCCTCTTAATGTAACACGCACTTCTCCTAAAAATGCAGGTTGTTCTCCCATACCAGGAGACGCATGCCATAAGCCAACAACAACTTCACCAACTTCTCCTCCATCGATAGAGTAATGAGATACATCTTTGTCTTTATATTCCATTAACTCTGGCTGTAAGCACAGTACAATTATAAAACATATATATGATAATTAATAAATAATGAAATAAATGCAATCTTACAAAAAGTATACACACCTCAAAAACAAATGTCTCATTGAAGTAGGGCGATACAGTTTTTTTCTTAACTTTAGTACGCTTTGATATTTGTTTGCCATTACTGTAGATGACGGTAACAGTTGCGAATGGATCACAGCCACCATTTTTAATAGTTAAATCGTTACATTCTATTACTCTGTAACATGCACAAATAATTAACATTAGGTATAATAATAGATCAACTCTTTAAATAGAGTCAAGAATGTTGATTTACCTGACTGTAAGTTTAGGTTGAATGTGTCCAACTTGTGGTTGCAAAGCGAGTTCTAAATGAGCTTTGCCTTGTACTTCAGAATCAGCATCAACTGGTTTTAATGGGAACCAATGTTCTTTATTATGATACGTAGTTAAATCTTCTCTCTTTATTGCTACTTTTCCCAGAATTTTGTCTTGTTTTAAGTGCCTATCTCTATCGTAGACATAAATACCAAGGTATCGAAATTTGCGGGGTACCTCGAACTGAAACTCCTCCCCGAAGAAAGGACTGCATAAAATGAAATGCTTTTTTCAATATCCAAAGATTGTGAAAAATTAAAAGGGAATAAAACAAAAGTTTCTTTCTAAATCTTTGATCATCTCAAATGATATTAAAAGTATACTTACTTAAGCGTCCTTTCCATGGTCGTCGTTCTGAATATTTCTTCCTGGTCAAGAGACAACGCACAGTATACATCTCTAGTACCTGGAGATCCATGACTTCTACTTTGTAAATTTTTTGCTTCACCTATAAATAATGATAAATAATATATATATATATATATATATATATATATATATATATATATATCATCTTAATGATATGCGTATAAAATTATTCAATAAAATAAAACAACAATCTTAAACCACAAAATTACGTCAGTATTACTTTAAACGAGACAGATAATACAAGTAATAATTGTAACCATTTTTAAATGCAAATGACACATATTAAAGTTAAATACACTCATTGTCAGTTTTTCTAAGAATGAAGAGAGACGTCGTGTATTATTATTATTATTATTATTATTATTATTATTATTATTATTATTATTATTATTATTATTATTATTTTCGATGACGCGTTTAAATCGTTTAAATCGAAAAATACGAAACTAAAACAATGGAAATATGATACGTGAGAATGAGATATTTGTATAGTCAGATGATTAGTATATAAATGAAAGAAAATAATTTATACCTAATAGAAAACAAGTTTGTGAAATTATCAAAAGAAGCAGAAAGGATTTGTTTGTTCATTAAACAAAACTGTATAAGTAATAAAATATTATCACAGAAAGTAATACAAAATCATAGAGAGAGAGAGAGAGAGAGAGAGAGAGAGAGAGAGAGAGAGAGAGAGAGAGAGAGAGAGAGAAAAGAAAATCAGAAAAAAAATTAGAAAACAAAAAAATATTTAAAAACAAAAAAATAAAAAAGTAGGCGGAGTCATAAGGTTGTGTGTGTGTGTGTGTGTGTTGAGTGCAGTCCAATGATCTAAAAGTTCATCCTCCGATTCGTTTTCCATCGAATCTTTTGAACGAACATCCTGTCTTCTCTTTCTTCACATCTTTCGAAGAAAACCGAAGCAGGCAAAGAGGGGAAAAAGAGAGAAAGAAATATATATATATATATAAAGAGAGAAAGAGAGAAAGAAAATACCTCACTCTTCCCCCCTCTCTCACTCTCTCTATTGGTAGACCGCGCGGTTTGCACGCGGAGGAATTTTATCGTCGTGTATACGCTTCTCAGCCACGATTTCGTTTCCTGCGATCAAGAGAGAGAGAGAGAGAGAGAGAAAGAGAAAAACATACACACATAGTCGTAAGAACGAAAGAGAAAAAGGATAGCGAGATGCAAAAAAAAGAGAGAGAGAGAAAGAGAAACACGCGACACGCTGAACGCATACTGAAAGAAAGAAAGAGATATATATATATATATACGCATACGCGACAGGTACACTGAGCCGTGTTAGACATATATATACACACACACATATTACATATATATAAAGTATCAAACATAGAGAGAAGAAGAGGAACAGATAAAAACTTGCGTAGGAACGCACACATGAATAAAGAGGAACCACTACCACCACCACATACAAACAGATACACACACATATATACATATATACACTTTGTAGAAACGCATACACACAATAAAGAGGAACCACACTAATACAAACATAATCATATAGATCCATATATATACACGGTACGCACATTGACTCACACACACACTCTAATCGCGCACAAAGAGGCATGCTTCGCGCGCGCACAGAAACACCGACGCGTGGGAGTGAGAATGTACGTATACGTATATATATATATATACATATAGGTTGATTGAAAATTTCAAGGAAAGGGTTCGTTCGTCGCGTTACAGGGAGACGGAAACACCGTGTCCGTCCCATCCCGTTTGCTTCTCATTCTCGTCCTCGAATCGCGCGTGTGACTCCGATTAAACAAATATACACACACACATCTTTCCTGTTCATCGACCACATATACAGCAGCAGCAGAAGCAGGCAGACACGCGCACGGACGACACGAAACAACGAGAAGAAAATTTCATTTTATATTTGTAATATTTATCATAAACACGTTTCGAAAAAACATCAAATCAAATAAAAATCGAATTAAGTGAATATCCTCTAAGCATGATCGATTAATAAATAATCGAACTCGAAAAACTCTCCTTCTTAATTTTTGTTCATTCGTTTTATTCACTCACTCACTTACTCACTCTCGTTTCTTTTCTTTTTCTTTCTCTTGCTAGCTTCTACGTTCGTTTCGTTTCGTTTCGTTCGTTCGTCCGTTCGTTCGTTCGCTTGCTTGCTTGCTTGCTCACCCACTCTCTCTCTCTTTCTCTTTTTCTTTCTTTCTTTTTCTCTCTCTCTCTCTGTTTCTCTTTCGAAGCACGAAAAGCACGTTAGTCGAAGTATCGAAAATAAATCGTAGGATTAATCGATAAAAATTCGAACCACAATAATAACGATTAACCTCCTAAAACAACGATTAAATTGAGGCTTCGAAACTAATCCTCCTACCGATTTTAATCCTTAGTCTCTCTTCAACGCGAACTAGGCGCGTCTCCTCGGCCATGTTACCTCCATGACACTACTGAGTGACTACACGAACGGAACGCAAGCGGTTCGTTCATTCTGTGAATGGGTTCTAATCAGGAGCGTATCGTTCTCTAGTGGCGCCCCACGCAACTGACTTTACTTTCCCCCACTACCTTTCCTACTAGACTTTTTTTTCCTACACTTTTCTTTCTCTCTTACTCCCATCATCGTCGTTTCTCTCCTTCTCTCGCCCTATCCCCTTCCCTCCCTCTTTATTTCTTTCCCTTTTTTTTTACATCGCCTCTTACTTCCTACGTACCTTTTTGTGCAACGACGTACCATTCGTTACGTCGTCCCGAGCGTGAGAGAATGTCTTCTTCTTCTTCTTTTCTTTTCTTTTTTTTTTCTATTTCTTTTTTTTCCTTTTTTTCTTTTTTTTTATTATTATTATTATTATTCCTCAACCCTTTTTAACGCTTCGGCGCTACGCAGAGAGTTTGCGCGTCCTGTGTGGGCATCGGGGGAATATTAAAAGAATTTTTCATATCAAAGAATTTTTATTCACATACCTTATTGCCTCTTCCCTTTCCATTGTCGTGACACGGCACATGAATATGTATATATATATATATATATCTCTTTCTCTCTATATATATGTGTGTGTGTGTGTGTGTGTAAGTATGTATTTCCGTTCTCTCATAATTGGTACGGGTCAAGAACGAAATCAAGGTGAAGGAGGAGAGGTTGCATTCTTCGTGTACTATTATTTTCTTAGAAAATATGTTCCATTTATTTCTAATTATTCAATTATCATTATTATTATAATTATTATTAATAATCATCAAAATAAGGTTATCCAAAAAATTCCAAATTAACCAACTAAGTCCAATCTTTCAACCCATGTATATATGTGTGAATGCATGAGTCATGATTTATTAGTTACTTGATATAATTTATGAGTGAATCGCGACGATTTATTGTATCTTACTACACTATTTATCATAGCACTTTAGTTCACTCACTTAGTTTAGTTGCGAGTCGTTCGCGATTTAAAAGAGACCTCTTCTCTTAACATGTATGTACATATATGTATATGTATTTGTGTGTAATACTAGTAATACTACTTGATACTTGATACTTGTTAGCTTGTGTAACTTTATTTTTTTTTAAAAAAGCAAATTCGTAATAGGCGGAACTGGAGAAAGAAATTCTTATTTTGTTCTTACAATTATGTTTTCTTTCTCTTTCTCTCTCTCTCTCTCTCTCTCTTTTCTATCTCTATCTCTTTGTCTTATTATGGTCGCGATTATGGCTCTTTATTGACGTACAAGATAGTGCTGAGGAGGACCAACTCGTTACGATAAGCCACTGGGTTTCATTGATACTTAAACGTTTAACGTAATAAGTTATTTTTTTCTTCCTAGTAGTCATCATTTACCAACATTGATATTGTTTTACTTCAACGTAGATAATAGTTATTACCTTCGTTCGTGATAAAAAAGAAAACGAATCATTAACCAATGGGAAAACTATTTCATTCATAATTGTGTTGCGTTCTTCAATTGGTTTTATGAATGATTCGATTGATTTCATTGATAACTCACGTAACAGATTTATGAAAAACAAATAAGGTATAATATTGATGATACAATTTTTCCAATAAAAATTGTACATTGATAATTTAACAATTTGAATGAATATTATTTAAAAATAATTAGACAAAATTACTTATAGAAATCTTGCTTAGTTCATCTATAATTTCGATAATAACTTCGTCAAAATTAAATTCAAGGGTCTAACAACCCCCTACAATTATTATTACAAAGACATAAACGTCGTACATTTTAATACAGAGATCTTCTTCCCATTTTTCCAAATCACAAAGGAAGACTTTTTAGAAAGGAAACTGGCCAATTTAACGTAGGGTAAAATAATTTATCTTTGGTAAATTTCCAACGCGGGAACGTTTGGTTAGTAGTTATGAGTCTTTTAGAAAATTGCGGATGGGGGGATTTCGAAGAAAAAAAAGATGAAGAAGAAGAAGAAGAAAAAAAAGAAATGTTGGCAGTGACGGATGATAAAACCGTCTGGACTATCGTTAAACGTAGTCCGTGATAATTAGGGATGTGCCTCTGTCGGTGATTAAGCCAACCCTGAATTGAGAAATACACGCCTACCAAAGGGGCGAGGTAACCTAATTCGCTGTACTGGGGCTATGAGTGGCCATTTTTACGGATGACACGCGTTATTATTTCTACTGCATAAATCATTTCTTTTTTTTTTAGAAAGAGCATGGATTAAAAGAAATATTGCAAAGAATTATTGTACATCCGTTTGTGAACGTGTAACATATATACATAAGAGAAGTAAATTATTTGCGTATACAAAAGAAGTAAAAAAATAATACGATACTCGTATTAAAAGAAAAAAAAATCCAAGAACGGGAAACACAATGGGTGATGTATATTTGCTACAGAGACGAGGACACCATACGAGAATCCGAAGCCAAAGTCGACGGAAGAAAGCGGGAAACTAAACCGCGGGAACTCTAAGAACAGGAATACAATCGCAAATCACAATTTCTCGTTCTGAATTTAAAAGCCTACGGAAGAAATTAAGTAGATCTTTAAGATGGATAAGAACGGACGACCCAGTATATTTAAGTATATATATATATATATATATATTTATGTGTAAATGTGAAGAGAGAATGACGCACGCTATCGTACTATATAACATAACATATATATATTTTTCATCATTAGATTTAGTATAATATAATATTGTGAGTATACCTATACGTATCGTTTACACAATGTGTATTTTAAATAAGACAAATTTTAATTAGCGAAGAAGAGAGAAAGAGAGAGAACAAAGAAGGAATATAATAGATGACGATGAAGAAGGGAAAAAAAAGGGGCGGGTAAAAAAGGTAAATAAGACATATGTAAAAAGAAGAGAAAAGAAGAAGAAGAAGAAGAAGAAGAACGGCCGGTGGGTTAGCGCCGTACGGATACGGGCTTGACACGTACCGGGTGTCCCAAATGTGTCGCGGGCGAGAACGCTCACGCACACTCACGCATTTGCTTGGTCGTCACATAAGTGCAGGGTTAAACCACCGCTCGCCATCGGACGAGCCTCTCTCATTCCCATTTGAGCACCCCCCCTCCGAGTAGCGTTCATTCGATGGTTCGAGCGCCGGCACTGTGGCCACTACTACCACCACCACCACTACTACTACATTACTACTATTTAGAGGCACGGTTCCTATAATATTCTCTCTTCTTATCTTTCCTGGCAATGCGTTTAAGTTGTGTGCGTGTCTCTCTCTCTCTGTCTTTTATACTATTTCCTTTCTTTTTCTCTCTTAGGATAGAACGTGGTCGGAGTTAAACGCGCGCGCGCGCACAAGCGTGCGTGTCGCCGGTTAACTCCGCGCGTGTAAGTGGTGAGCCACTTCCTGATGGCGCAATGGCCCGCTTCCTCTCCGCCCCACTCCGCCCCTGGACACTGTAACTGCCACACCGAAAGAGTTCTGTGAGTCGACTATCCCCACCACTCGGAGTTTGGCTACTCCGACCACTGCTACACGCTCCTCCCCCACTCTCACTCTCTTTCTCATTCTCTCTCGTTCTTTGGGTTCATCCCTACCGCTTACGTACGTACGTACGTACGTACCTTATACCTTCTCCACTACTATCGTAAATCGCTACGAAATCCCAGTGACGTATATTTATACGAGCGTGGCCCGAATTCGCGAAGGGCCGAGTGCCGCAAGTGCAAGGACGACGATTGTGCTTCTCTTTGCCGTCTTCCTCTCTCTTTCTCTTTCTCGATAGTGCTACTGTTCTTCTTTCGTTCCCTCCCTCCCTCCATTTTTCTTTATCTCTAGATATATATATATATATATATATATATATATATATATATATATATATATATGTACTCTTTTTCAAGCTACATGAAATGCGTCGGAGTAATTTCAATGAAAAAAAAAAACCATAAAAAAAAGGAAACACGCTTAAAGTTATAGTCGTTAACGTGGGAGTATCACGGAAAGGATGCCGACTAGTACGAAGACGATGACTATAACGATGACGATGATAGTAAAGAAGTACGTATTTCATTTTTTAGAATGACAGGAAACGGATGGATGCTACTCGACCATGATGGCGATGTACCAAATGTTACATGTCTTTTTTTCTATTTTTCTATCCTCGCACATATATACAATGATAATTATCTTATTAATAATAATCAATAACAAAAAAAATATTCTACTTTGTGCATTTCCAAGTTGAAATTAATCATTTGAATTAATTGCATACACGTTACGCGTACGCGCCATAATCAAGTTAAAGATTATGAAAATAATTTGATATTCGTGGATTATTTTTTTTTTTTACTCTCGATATCTTTAACAGGTCATCGAGCCTTTGCGTAAACACGCTAGTATTACTACGATTAAAAGATACGATCTATCTTTTTCTTTCTCACAAATAAAATTACGTAAGTCCGTTTCGATTTATCGTAGCTATATCTCATAGCATAATGCTTCGATTCATTTATCGTGAACGATAACGATCGGAACAGGTGAATTTATGTTTGTTATCAAGCCCGTCCCTTTTATTTCTCTCTTTCTTTTTGTTTTCTCTCTCTTTGCTTTTTTTTTCTTCTACCTTTTTTCCTCTGTTTTTCCTTGGCTTCATTTCCTAAACGCGATAAGCTCATATCCCGTATTTCATTAATTACGTATACGTACTTACACATATTCAAGAAATTACATATATATACACATTTGTGATTCATTTTTATAAAGTTTACATTTTATTTATTTAACACTAGATATACTAGACTAGTCATTTTGACTGGTTGGGCAATTTTAATTCAAAATTTCTACTTCATGTAACATTTGATTTTTGTAAATAATTAAGCGTTTTGTTATTTAAAAATGTCTATAAATCCATTTATCTATTGAAATTATTATTGTTCAATATTTTTTCTTATTTTTTAAGTGTAAATAAAGACTGGAAGCCTCAAAAAGCATTTTTTGTATACACCAATCATTTTGACTAGTGTGGTAAAAAATGGTGGTATATCAAATGTTAAATACTCTACATCGTGACGTAAAATGATTTCAATAATAAAAAATAAAAAAACAATAAAAATAAATTACAAAAAAAATCAGACGTCATAATTGTTGATGATAATAATTAATTGTGTAATTGAAATTTGAAAATTAAATAAGGAAATTGCGTGATTCCATTTATGAGTATACACTTTACGCACACGTGTGTATATCGGCTCAAATTCACCATACAATCTATACAATTGATTGATCATTCAACCTTTTTAGAAAATATTTTTTCTTAATATTTTTTTTATGATCGATACGAAAAAAAAAGAAAAAGAAAACCTAAGTTCTATTCTGAAATAGAAAACGTTATTGCAACTAGGCGCTTACGCATGTTCTTCAATCATTATGACCGGTAATGGCCGGTAATCGTGCACACCAACAGAATCATTTTACGGTGCTATTTTGCTCGCAAGGGAAACGAGGGCCATGCCACGTATACGTATATTTCTCTCTCTTTCTCTCTGTATATGTATGTATGTATGTATGTATGTGTGTACGAGGATTTAAAACGTATCGTAAAAGTTGTTGAAGGAGAGGTAGTCAAAAATATTTAACGTCGTTTTATGATATGTTATCCGATAGTATTGACGTTCTATGTTGAGTACCATACTTTTTTATATATACACATATATGTATATCTATATATGTATCAGTATATATATACGAGTGAACACACCCTTCCCTCTTCTTTATCACCGGAAATGAAATTCTTGGGCAAATCCTTCGAATCTTATCCTCCAACCTATCGTGCTTCCTTTCGCACGATAAAGAAATAAATGCGTTCTTTATATATGCGTTTTAGAATTTTATTTTTAAAAAGTATAGAAAAATTCACAAAGAAATAAAATATATAATAAATAAATTAGAATAAAATAAAAATGAGATCGTTTGCATATATATATATATATGTAAGTATGATGATGAAAATTATACAAGTGTTAATGTTTCGTAAAAGAAATAACAAAAATTATAAAAAAAATTTTGTAATAATTGTCGTTAAAAAAAATAAAAAAAAATAAAATAAGAAAATGCAATTCTTTCTTTGTTTCTTTCATTTTTTGTATTTTCTTCATCGATGCGAAAAAAGTCGAACGATTACATCATAATTGTTTGTATACACCGTTCCTCGTGTCGTATGTTACTTTTGCGTGCATGTTCATTGATAATATAAAACATTACAGGAATGGTTTACTCTTATCGGTGGTACAACGAAACTCTTTTATAAGTTAAGGCACGCGACTTATCGGACGTTATCTGACGCATTATGAAAGGATCGAAGATAAGTGGGTTCATGTATGAATATATGTATACGTTTATAATATATCTATATACAGACGTATGTGTAGGTGTGTGTGTGTGTGTGTGATACACAAGGATGGGCTTGATAAAGCGCTAATTTATGCAGCTAATAGAGTATCGTGTGCGAATTAGTCCTTGAAAAATATTTTAACGCTTATACGCGAACGCTTTTTTCTATCCTTCGGTGTGTGTGACTTTTTAAAAATACATTTATTTTACAATTAGTATTTTTATTTATAACATTAAATTCATTTCTACAGTTCTATATTCTAATACATATATTAAAAGTAGTATTATTAATAATGTATTTTATATTATTGGATTGAGACTAATAATTGTTTTCGTCTCTAAACATTTTTGTAAAAATATACATTAAGTTTTTATATCGAATAATATAAAAGTGATATATAACGAAAATTTTTGATTGATCTAAATATTTTTAAGGGATTCAAAAAGATTAGAAAAATTTCGTGAATGTAATAGAAAAAAAGATAACCACGTTAGATTACGTGATAATAATTTCTAGTCACGGTATATAACACAACGTGTATCACAGTATATTTTTGCGTGTATTATATACGACGGGGTATAGGATGACGACGTAGAGAGGGAGAGAGAAAGAGAGAGAAGAAATATCGTGGCGAGGACGCAAATGTGTTAGGATTATCGGTGATAACCAATCGAAGAGAAATCGTGTGCAGAGTTGTGTGTTACTACAGCAGACAGCCCCAGCTCGATCAACCGTACGCGTGAATGGAACTGGTGTGTTATGTTGTGTTGTGGTGGAGTAAAGTGGAGTGGAGTAAGAGTGGAGTGGAGTATAGTGAAGAGTAGAGAGTGGAGTGTGGAATGGAGTGGAGTGGAGTGAAGTGAAGTGCTGATGCTAGAAGGAAAAAATATGAATGAACTCGTGGTAGTGTGACAGTCTCAACGGCGTACGTACTCTTACTTATATATATACATACACACATATAAATATATACATCCATACATAGATACATCATATATATATAGGTGGTGAACAAGTTATGTTGTGAATGCGCATGCGTCCTGACGTAACGCACGTAGCACGTGCATCGTTCCGTGCCATTCAGCGATTCACGCTTTAATGCTATGCACGACACGACACGATACGACGACTATGACTATGAACAGAGACTATGAAGACTACTATTACGACTATATAACATAAAACTACGATCATCGTTGAAGGTGAGATCGATGGAAAAACTACGACACTCGTGTGTAACGCATTGCGTATACTTGTGTTGAATTGTACATATTGCACTATACGTGTGTGTGTATGTGTACATATGCCTTTTTACTTACTTACTTATTTACTTACCTGCATATATGCATAGAACGTACCACGTGCTCTTAGAAATTTCTCCTTGACCGATTCACTGGCTCAACGCAAACGAGCTCGACTGGAACGACTAACAGTTGGTATTTTTTTATTTTCTATATCTCTTTTGAGACATGTAATGATTGGGGTTAACATTGTATTATTACTGTTACAGGCTATACATCATACTATTGGAATAATTTAGAAAAATATCCAATTCCTATCATATTTGAGGATCTTCTAAAGTTTCCAGGTACTAGGAGGATTATTAAAGGACATACAATGGATTATCAACATACAACAGCGGTTTAAGAACAACGTATTACATTCTTTAGTTCTCTTTTTATAAATTAAATATTAATTAAAAATTTATCCACATTTTAAAAATCCAAATTTAGAAATCAGATCCACATTAAATAAATGTAAAAAGAAACCTCTATACGGGATTGAAACAAATAAAATATATTTAAATTCAATTTTAATAATTAGTTAAAATTATTTCTAGTATATAAATACAATTCCTAAACTAAAAGTTGTATCATTAAAGTAAGTTATATTATTTTATTGCAACTTTTTATGTGTGTTTAAATACATGTTCTACAATATATAATTAAACTTTTTGCAGTAGCTCAGTGCTAGAGTCACTGGCTAGTAACTGCGGTATCGTGCGATCGAGTCCCTCTGGGCGCGAAAATATTATTTAATTTTATTTTTCCTCGGAATGACGTCACGATGACGTAGTAATAGGCGGGGTTAGGGTGAGGGTGACCACGTGGCACTGGCCACACCCCCTGATATTATATGTACATTACGTATATGTGATTAGAGGGTTGGCCATGAAAAATAGTTATCATCCCTGGGGGTAGCATGATTTAAAAAACAAAACAAAAATATAGTGCGTGCAACTTCCTACACATCATGTGATCCTGATAAAAATCCAAGTTTTTGTAAGATTTTCGAAATTTTGTCGGAAAATTCGATTTTCTAACAGGAGCACATGACGTCACAGGAAGTAGCACGATTTCAAACATTACCAAAAATTTTCGAAATTTTTCCAAAAATTATACCATTTCTTGGAAATACTGAAATCGTGCTACTTCATGACGTCATGTGATCCTGTTACAAAAACGAATTTTCGACAAAATTTCGAAAATTTCCTGGAAATTTGAGATTTGTATCAGGATAACATGATGTGCGAGGAAGTGGAACGCGCGATTTTTTTTTTGGTTTTTTTAAGGGTTCATTCTGGTTTCTACGCCGAAAAAAAAGGCTATTTTCACGATTTTTTTTTAGGCTTTGTAGAATACTTATACATATGAAAGTTGTTGGGTATGATAAATACACTCTAGAAGTACAAGAAAAAAATTTTTTTTTATTGTTTTTAACGTTTTTTGACATCCAAAATGGCTGACAAACGTGAACCCGTCAAAAAAAGGTATGCTGTTGGCGGGCATCGAAATTTGAGAACGGGTGGTCTAAAACAAAAAAATTAAACGGTTTTAAATTTAGTATGACAATGGCTATCGGGTATGCTAAAACTATCAATTTTTATGAAAGCAAAACAAAATGACAGCCATTTTTCGAAAAAAAAAAAATCGTTGATTTTTTTCGCAGTTTTTTGTGAAAAAAAAATAGTAAAAATTAATATTTTGACTTGGTTGTAGCATGCGAGATAGCCATTCATGTGTAGAGTATGTGGTTAAAATTTCAGAAGGATCGGTTGAGTAGTTTCGGAGATATCATGCCCGCCAACCGAAAAAACGTTGTTTCGAGAAAAACGCGTTTAAAGTTTCTTTTAACAAATTTTTAAAAAGTCTGACTCTACCTTATTCTGCGATGCCTGCACCATACAGTATGCCTTCTGCTTCTTCAAAATACTCATTTTCTTCAACTCTAACCTTTTTTCGTTGTGTCCTGGCCTCTTTTAAAGATTCTCCGCTCAAACGATTGGCTGAACGCACACGCGTGTTGTCGAGGTGACTAGCGTAATTGACTGCGATAGGGCCAAGTTTTATCTCCAAAACGTGCATTATTTTTAGTATTGGATCAAAACCTTCGTTAAATATACAAGCTGCCAATTGACAAGCTATTTCCACAATTTTTTTACCATTAAATAGATGTTTAGGCACCATAGCCCAAACGCATTTGTTGAAGCACTCATTATTATTTTGAGTGTTGCCACCTAAACATCTTTCAAGCATTTCTGGTTTTGTCAGGTCTTCGTACACTGGCTTTAATACTTCTTGGACATCTTTAGCGAGAGGAGGAGGATGTTTATAAGTATCAAGGGTTTTAGCTGCCTCAACTTTACGATACTTACACCAGTTGCTAGAACAGTATGTATGTTGCGGGTCATCATCAGTAGAAATTTTTCGATAGTACCCCGCCCAAATTTCCTTTCTCATGTTCTCAATTGAATTTTTATTTCTTTGAACAGCTAACCCATAGTTAGTTGACAATTCCTTCATCAACTTTATAGTCAATCGTTGAATTTTAATCACTGGAACACTTTTTTTAATAACTTTTTTCTTTTTTACAACTTTCTTCGGTCCTTTTTTTGCAGCAGGTTTCTTGGCTTCCGCTTGTTTCAAAGCTTTTTTCTTTTGAATCAGTGCTTTTCGTGCTTCATTAGCACGGTTGAAAACTCGTTTGGCAACATGTAAAACACACTCTAATTTTTTGATAACAAAATCTTCGCCGTAGGGAAAAACATTTAGCAACATTTGAAAAGTTTTCGTGTCGCCATCGCCGATATAAAAACCATATTTTACGGAGAACTTCTTGAGTGATCGAAGAAACATCTCCACGATACCATCAACCTCCATCTTCCCGGCACTACCTTCATGGTTTATCGTACAATGCGTTTTATGCTGTTCGTACCAGGCAAGATAGTTTATTTCCTTCACTTTTTTTTTCCACATCTCACATCCCTTACAGTAAGTTGACCTTATAGAAACGTCGACAATTTTTCCACTATATTTTAAAATTAGAGAAACTATTCCAATCAACGAAGAGAATCCTCTTTTGGCCCAAGAGCCGTCGCCAGAAACAGACAGAATATCCTCTGGTTCTCCTCGTTTCTTGTTTTCGAGTTGCTCTTCGGTGACGGCTTTATGCGACACTACATTAAAAACAGCATTGACCGCGATTAGTATAGAGTCAACGATTCCATAATATGCAGAGATACTTAAACCTTTTCCGAGGTCCATAAGATTGCAAAACATATTTATACCATGCACACCAATACCAAGTAGCCCTCCTAAACTTTTTTTTTAGTCTCTGCATAGAGTTTTCCTTTCCAAAAAAAAGAATATAGCGAAAAAAATTGAATACTAGTTTTGTTTTCCTACACCACTCTGAATAATATGCAGAGACATTTCCACTTAAACAACCGTTTATGGTTCGTCTCCTCTCTCTGTAATATCTCTGTGTTTGAGTCGCAAAATAATATACTTAGACTGTTCGGATCGTTCTAAAATTTTTGTATGATAATTCTACATATGTCTACTTTCGAAAAATGCAAAAAAAAAAAAATTAATTTTTTCAAAATTATAAACCAGAATGAACCCTTAAATCAAGATTTTCAGTTTTTGGAAAATCTTCATTTTTTAGAAAAAATAAATTATTTTATAACATAACAATAAGATAATCCTGGAGCATAGGAAACGATTTACATGCTAAATATACTTACATGCTAGAAATAATTGTAACTAATGATTTAATTTAATTTAAATATGGGCCGCCTATTTTGAAAGTGGCCTATCTCCATTTATGTTCAAATCGAGATATCGAAGGGTTTGCGTTTCAATGTAATTAAAAATATACTAACGAGTTATACTACTTAAGTGTATCTAAAAGTGTCAAATTTACAGTTCCTATTAAATTAGTGCCAATTATATGCGTTTTCTAACAACGAATGGAGTTAGGCCACTTTTAAAATGAACAATCTGATTTGTTATAAAATTTCGAATGGACCCAACTCCATTCAACACAATTTAAGATGTTTCAAATTGAAAAAAGAAAACAATACTCAATTTATTAGACATATCTTTAAAACACTTCAGAAACATAATTTATGCAATTGAAAACATTTTTTAACTACATAACGTACAAAATTACAAACATAACCTACAAAACAATTTACTACTCATCTACATTTTGTGTATGTGAAAAGGATTTGAAGAAATCATGATGTTCCGGTGGTATATATCGTAATAGGTCAATTATGTCCTTGAATTTTGGTGTTGTAATTTGTCTGATATTTTTGTATAGTGGTGTCAATGCAATATTTTCGGATTTTCTTGGTCTACCCCGACGTGATAATAAATTCAGGACTTTCAAATTTTCATTCTCATTCATCGATGTCTTATAGAAAATTTGATACGGTTTCATTTCTGACAAAACGCATCCAACATATTTTTAACCAGTTTATTGATTCTTCATCAAAATTCTTGAACTTTTTCAAAATTGCGTCTTCTAATAATTTTGTTAATACAAAATCTTCTTGTCTCATATTATTTACAATAAAGTATTATCATATTTACTTGGAATATAAGCAACCTCAAATGTTTTATTAATACATAACATGAATAACCAGGTGCAATTGGAAAATAATAATTGACAAATGGAGTTAGGCTACTTTCAAAATAAATATTAAATATTATTAATAAATTAAATATTATAAGACTTAAATTATGTATCTATCTGTTATCATTAGTCTAATGAAACATTGATTTGATATATTTTTTTTAAATTATTTTTTAATGTGTATATAATAATCTCTTCTTTAATGATTACTTTTAATAAATGAAATATACAAATAGAGAGAGAATATCTTTTAATACCTATAAAGATATATTATATTACTTATTTTATCTTTATTAGTGAGAGAAATAAATAAACGGCGTGGAAAGTAAAAAATTTCGCGTCACACTTTCTTAAATCTCGTACATCGATCGTACCTTTCCATTCGACGGAAAGAAAAGAAAAAAAGTAATAGCAAAGATTAAATGCAATTGCAATGATTAACGTATATCTTACATTAAATGAAAAGGAAACAGAGTGAACATTGTACTACCACTGTTACCATTACTACTACTACTACTACTATTGCAATCAACAACACATTAACACGTGTTAATCCTCGTACAATTAAAATAAACGCACGTGCGATTATTTTGTGATAAAAGAAATAAGAATGATAAGAAAGTGTATTTTGTTAATTTTAAATTAAGCACACACAAGTATATAGATAGATAGATAGATAAATAAATAAATAAATAAATAATATATCATTCAAACAAAATACTTATCAATAAATAATTATAATATTATCAAATGAATTAAAAAATCTGTGCTGAGTATTACGCGTTTGTTCTGCGATGATCGATGAAGAACGAACGTTTTTCTTACGTATTTTAAATACTAACAAACACACACACACACACATACCTATATATATATATATATATATATTTGCTATCATACATTTATACACACTTACATGTGTAAGGATGACCGACGGTTTCTGGTAAATGTCCGTAGTGAAAATGCATATCGTGTAAATCGAGAATAAAAAAAGAAAAAGATAGACGACCGGTTGAGCCAGCATTGAAAAAAAAAATATTAAAAAAAAATAAAAAGAAAAAAAGGGGAGAGGGAGGAAGGAGGAAGAAAAAAAAAAAACTATGTTTCTTCTTCTTCCTCTTTACGTCGTTCCATTCGTTTCTTAATGAACGTGAATGATACAAGACCACAAATCATTTGTCACAAGCTTTTCTCTATGTTGTACAAGACAGACAGTCAGACAGACAGACAGGCAGGGTTTATCTCTTATGTCGACGAGGAACACGTAAAACTATCTTTTATTTATCTTTTTCTTTTTTTCCTTTTCTTTCCTTTTCCTTATTTTTTTTTTTGTCATTTATTATTTCATTCGAATAAATTGTTCGATAAATGAAAAAAACATTATTAAAATACTTAAATGTATAATAAATATAAAAATGAATGAGTATTATTGATCAATCATATATTTTCAATGGATTAAATTGAATCAATTAATTAATTTTTCAAAATGAAAGTAAACGTTGACGACGTGTTGATTTTTAACGTGTGTGTATAAAAAAAAAAAAGATATTAAATGGTGCATCTCCATCCGTAATACGGGAACATACGAAAGGGAGAGAAGGAGAGAAAGAGAGAGAGAGAGACTCCATCGTGTTGGAGAAAAATGAGCTCGCTGAATATTGTGGTTCCTTTTAATAGAATCAACGGAAGTAGGGAACTGGGATACGAAGTAAAAGATTCTAAAGAGAGAAATACCCCCACACCCGGATATTCCCTTTTCTAATCTTCCAGTCAAATATAATTAAACGTTTTACTAATAGTAATAATAGTAATAATATTACTATTAGTATATTACTTTAGTATTAGTATATTATTTCTATTAGTAATAATATAAAATATTAATAGTAATATATTAAATAGAATAATATTAAATAGTAATTCTACAAATAATATAGTAATATTAAATAATAATATTATTAAATATAAATTAGTAATAGTAATATTAATACTATTAGTATACTTTATTACTATTAGTAATATTATATAAAATATTTGTATATATAAAATAATAATAAATAGTAATTTCACAAATAATAGTAATATTAATAGTAATATTAATAATAAAATTAAATAGTAACTCTACAAATAATATAGTAATATTAAATAATAATATTATTAAATATAAATTGGTAATAGTAATATTAATACTATTAGTATACTTTATTACTATTAGTAATAATATATAAAATATTTTTATATAAAATAATATTAAATAGTAATTTCACAAATAATAGTAATATTAATAGTAATACTATAAATACATTATTACTATTAGTAATAATATAAAATATTAATAGTAATATATTAAATAAAATAATATTAAATATAAATTAGTAATAGTAATAATAATACTATTAATATATTATTATTATTATTAGTATAGTAGATTTTTGCTTTTATTATTATTACTGTTACAGTAATTATTTTACTATATACTATATAGTATTAATATAATAATACTCTAGTAGTATAGAGTAAATTTTTGCTACTATTACTAATAGTAATAAAATAAAATCTACTATACTAATAGTAATAATAGTAATAATATTGCTATTAGTATATTATTACTTTAGTATTAGTATACTATTTCTATTAATAATAATATAAAATATTAATGGTAATATTAATAATAAAATTAAATAGTAATTCTACAAATAATATAGTAATATTAAATTATAATATTGTTAAATATAAATTAGTAATAGTAATAATAATACTATTAGTATATTAGATTTTTGCTTTTATTATTATTACTATTACAGTAATTATTTTACTATATAGTATTAATATAGTATTAATATGATAATACTCTAATAGTGTAGAGTAAATTTTTGCTACTATTACTAATAGTAATAATAGTAATAATAAAAATAATAATAATAATAAAAATCTAAACGTTTAAAAAGGAATAAAAAGTAAAATATTTTCTCAATTCTTACGAATACGATTGAATATAATAAAACTTTACAAATGTATATGTGACAAAATACATCTTGGAAGAAAGTAGCGGAAATAATACAATAAACATTTCATTCATTCCAAATTGAACAATGTGGAAATAAATTTCAATGCAATCAATAAAATAATACAATTGAAACCATGTTGTTAGAATAAACATAAAAATGAAATATTACATCGATATATTGATGAACCCAAAAAAGAAAAAAAAAAAAGAATACTATTCTCCAACAAAATACTCTTTCTCTCATTCTTATTCAAAAGAAATGAAATATTAAAGAAAAAAAAAAAGGTAAGATGTAAAATACGTTGTATGGAATGAAAGATAGGAAAGATCTTTTAAAAAGATATTCAATATATATATAAAATAACAAGAAGAAGGTGTATGGTTAGAAAAGATTAGCAGGGACATTTTCGAAAGAGACAAATTTAAACCATGAAACTCTTTTTTCCCTATAGAAATTTTCGTCGGATCCTAAGTCTCTGAAAAACGTCGTAAAGGGAAAGAAGAAAACGAAGAAGAAGAAGAAGAGGAAGAAGAAAGGGTAGGTAGAGGAGGGGGAGGTAAGAGGGTGTTCCGGATGTGGCCTGATCTCTATTCCCGGTTTTGTTCGATGGTTAAATTCTAAATATAAAATCGTCTCGATCTGTTCGCATTTTACAGTGTGTTAGTGTTGCTTGCTTCGAACGATGCGCGCGCGCGCGCGCTCACGCACGTGTAAATGTTTCTACTACTACACGTGTATGTATTATTCGAATAAAGTTAAACGAACAAACGAGCTGAAAGCCAGGTACTAAACCGAAGGATTCATCCTAACCGGAAGTCAGTTCCGTCTATTCGAACCAATTTTTCCGCTTACCTGTTCCTATACATATATATATATACCTGTTCATTTATATCTATAAATATACTATGTTAAATTCTTACTGACAATGATAGAAACACGATGACGTTTCTTGATTTTGCATTAATAACAAGCTTTCAAATCGTTTCAATAGGTTGTGTGTATGTATGGGGATTTAAATGCATATATATATATATATATATATGCGTATGCACATGTATAAGTACATAAATGCATGTACAAAAGTATAAGCGTAGGTGTCAACCTTCAGGCTCCTGTACAAACCTAATCGTTCAATCTATTCAATGTAAAACACTTTGGATATTGATCGGTGTTTTTGTCTTTTCTCTCTACCTGTATATGTATATGTGGGTGTGTTCGTATTTTTGTTTCCTTTTTTCTTTTTATTACATTATTTATCACTATCATTAACTTATCGTTGTGTTGATTAGAAATTATAATTATAATTATTTTGTTGATTAGAAAATATAATTCTTGTATTTGGTTATCCATTATGTGTTTTGTGTATTGATTTGTTTAATTTATTGCAAGGATTATTGTAAATAATTTATGTTAATTTAATTATTAATAGTAGATATATCAGACCAATCATTTTGACTAGTCGGGTCATTTTAATTCAAAATTTCTACTTCATGTATTATAACATTTGATTCTGTAAATAATTAAGCGTTTTATTATTTAAAAATGTCTATAAATCCATTTATCTATTAAAATTATTATTGTTAAATATTTTATCTTATTTTTTAAGTGTAAATAAATACTGGAAGTCTCAAAAAGCATTTTTTTTTTTATACACCAGTCATTTTGACTAGTACGGTAGAAAATGGTGGTATATATCTAGTGTTAAATATTCCTGTATATATTTGAAACATATTTTAATAAAGAATATATAAAAAAAAAAAAAAGAAATGATGAATTCGTCATAATAAAGGACACACCTTGAGAAAATACACTCATGGTCGAAATATTCTAACAATAAGGACACCCTGTGAACATTTCGTATATCCTAGGATTGAAAGAGAAGAGTGACCGTATCGTTAAAGTATGAGAAAGGGAATGAATTCTTATGATATGAGCAAGAGGTATTTTATAACAGATTGATGAAAGAACAATGAAGAAAGAAGATATTTTTTTTGTCTTCATCTTTTCTTTAAAACGAATGATACATTCAATTATCAACCATTTTTACAAACATTATCAAACATAACTTAACAATAACAATTAATTTATAATAAATAATAATCGAATTATACATATATTCGAATAATATATATATATATATATATATATATATATATATATATATATATTATATGTGTGTGTGTGTGTGTGTATTATTCGATTATATTATTATTTTATTATATTATTATTATATTATTTTATTATATTATTATTATATTATTTATTATATTATTTATCGATTATATATATATATATATATATATATATATATATATATATATATTATGTTATTTAAATGATTGCGAAGAAAAAAAGAAAAAACGAGTTAAGTGGTTAGAAATAATTTTTCTTACATTTTTTAGGTTAGAAAAAATAATTGTTGTTGAATCAGAGTTGTTTGTAAGTAAAAGAGGAAAAATCGATGGGGGATCGTATAGAGACGGAGAGGGGGGTGGGGTGTATGGGAGAAGTCTACCTCGACTTCCCAAGCTAAGAGGGTGGGGGCGGAAGAAAGAGAGGGGGAGGGAATCATCGAGGGAGGAAGCCCATCCGTCCGGAGGGGCTTTTACAAAACCCTATTCACTGGATAAATGAATGAAGATGAAAAAGAAAAAAAAAGAAAAAAAAGAAAAGAAAAAAAAAAGAAATAATAAATAGATAAAGAAAAATGAAAAGAGAGAAAGAGAGAAAGAGAGAGAGAGAGAGAGAGAGAGAGAGAGAGAGAGAGAGAGAGAGAAGATAGAAAAAAAAATCGAATAAAAAAGAACACCAGGACGACCCATAATTTAATTATAATTAACTTCCGTCGATATATTACATTATATAATTCAATTCGTTGCCCACGCAATAGGCTCGCTCCTTTTCCGGCATAACTTGCCACGACTGGTATTAACGCGTTGAAGAAGAAGTTAGAAAGAGAAATAATAATGATTATTAGAATGAGATGATAAATTATAATGAAATAGCTCAAGTAATATAATGAGTTAGAATACTACTACGTCAAACTTGTTCACTAATCATTCATTGATGCTATTTTACATTTATTACATTTTCATATTTTATATGCTACTTCTTTTATTTACATAATTATACAATATGTATATAAGAAAAAGTACTGTAAAAAAATAATATTATATAGTATAATATAGTATAGGTAAAATAAAAATAAAATATTATATATAATATATTATAATATAATATATATATATATATTAATAATTATTAATTATTTAAATATTTATATATTATATATTAGTATTATATTTATTATAATACTAAATAGTATTAATTATAATACTATTATATAATAATAGTATTGTAATTATATAATAATACTAGTATTATACTTAATATAATAATATATATATATATATATATATATATATATATATATATATATATATTATATAGTATATAATATTTTTTTAAATATTTTGTTTAATATTCTCTATATTATATAATATCTAAATTATATAATATAATATAGTATAGAATATATATATATATATATATATATATATATATATATATATATATATATATATATATATATAATAATATAAATATATATCATTTACGTTTAAACAAAAGTCATTGACCACATTATCATTTTTTTTCAGATAAGAAAATGACTTTCTTTTTTGAATTGACTAGCAATTACTTTCATTAAAAAAAAAAAAGTATTGAATAGTAATATGTGAAAGTATTAACAAAAAGTATTAAATTCTCTTTCTCATATCCAAGATATCACTTATAATAAAATATTGATTAAATGAAATTATAAATATAAAAGAAAAATAAGAAGATTGAGATAAATGAATAAGAATCTCAAGTGTGATGATTTGTAATAACTTTCGAAAGAAACAATTTGAAAAAAACGAAGAAAAAAAACACGAAAGAGTAAATACCATCTACGAAGCGTGTAATCTCGATGAATAATCGGAATGAGAGAAAGGATTATAATATACTGAGAGAATTTTTGGTACGGATGATGATCGTAAACCGTGACCGAGGTGAAGGAAGAAGAACACGGTGGATGATCGCGATTCGAGGAGAGGAGGAACATAAAACATTCGCACGAACATAAAACCGCAACGTGCTTTTCGTCCTCCGTTTCCTTTTTCTTTCTTTTCTTTCCTTTTTCTTTTTCTTTTTATTTTCATTAAAATAACGAGAACAGATAAAATATTCTTTTCCATTGTATTCTTTTCTTTATATCTTTTATATATCACTTTTTCTATTTAATATTATTATATTCAAAATTATATTGTTATATTAAACGTTATAGTTTTTCTTTTTTTTTCTCTTTTAATCTTTACATTTTAACACAATTGTAAATTATATATAATATAATACAATTACATATTAATATAATATATATTAATTTTAATACATTAATACAAACATTATAATATAATATAATATAATAATATAATCTCTTTTTCTATTTAATATTATTATATTCAAAATTATATAGTTATATTAAACGTTATAGTTTTTTCTTTTTTTTTCTTTTAATCTTTACATTTTAACATAATTGTAAATTATATATAATATAATACAATTACATATTAATATAATATAATATTACAATAATATATATATAATATAATAATATAATAATATACATATATAATTTATATATATTATTATAATTATATACATATATAATTTTATATATATATATACAGAAGGGTGGTTCATAAAAATTGTGCACCTTTATAACCTCTAAAATGTATGCATTGAACATACGTAGTGCATTTATTTGTATTACAAGTGGAGACGTTACAAAGACTTAAAAGTTAACTTTGTTTTTTTTTTTCAATAGAATATTTTTAATATCAAAACACGTGTATAATAATCTGGAATTGTGAGAAAAAAAAATTGTCTTCACGTAATATCCAAGTATGATAAGATTGAATATATATCTTCCTTCAACATGATGTTACGTGAAGAAAATAATCTATAAAAATAAACTGTTATTATTACGTTTAATTTTCAAGATAAAGATATAAAGATAAGCAATATTTCGAATTAATTTACTTTATGGGGAGTGAGGGAAATCGTGTTAACTTGGTTTTGTTCGAATATTTTTTTCAACGTCATTAACATCGAATGCCTTCTTGGTTCCCGCGTTGAGAATGCAACAGGTGAACTCACTTGATTTTACATTGAAAGCTCTCAAGAGGAAAGAAAGAAAGAAAAAAAGAAAGAAAGGAAGAAAAAGAGAAAGATAAAATAAAGAAATCATTTTCTTTTTCTTTTTCTTGCTAATTACTCATCACCGATTTTCACGCTTTGTCCATGTTACATTTTTTTCTTTGAATAGGTTAATTAAACGCTTCCTAAGATATTATTTGAAGCCATAAGAACCCTCTATATAAATACAAATACAGTGGCAAACAAAAGTATTAGACTTAGATCATTTAATTTTTTTATATAACATTCTTTGTAAATTTTTAACGCTAGATATACCACCATTTTCAATATACCTATTTCTACTACACTAGTCAAAAAATAACAAAACTCTTAAACTGAAAACTCAAAACACTCGTAAAAAATAAGAAAAAATGTTTAACAATATAATAATTGTAATATATAAATGGGGATTTATAGACATTTTAAAATAACAAAACGTTTAATTATTTACAAAAATCAAATGTTACATGAAGTAGAAATTTTCAATTAAAATGGCCCGACCAGTCAAAATGACTGATCTGCTATATCTAATGTTAAAGAGAGTACAAATTTGTATTTATCTATTTTTATCGTAAAATATATCTAAGTTTAAATATATATTGGTAAGCTACACAAATGTAATCTCAACGATATGTAATATATTTTCTGTGGAAAAAAAAATAAAATAAAATTAAAATAAAAAAATCTTCTATGAATAAAAACCATATTATTTGAAAAATATTATAAACACTAGGGAATATACTTTTGTTCGTCACTGTATAATACGTTTATTTATAAATGTATATATTCTATGCGTAGGAGTAATTACACGACGGTTTTTCCAACTGTTGGAAAACAATAGTCCGAGAAAGGGCTCGTCCTACTTACTTAAAGCGAATTCACGGATATGTTTAGTTAGAGAACTCATCTCATAAAGTTAGCAAAAGAACACGCAATTATACATATTATATTATATATATATATATGTGCCTTTGTCTTGTTTCGGGGTAACTGCGCAAACGGTTGCTTAAAAAAGGGGTTACCTTTCAAATCTCTCACAGTTTCTCTCTTAAGTTTTGTAATTTTCCCGCGTACTCAAATCATCGCAATAGTCTACCACTTGGAAAATGAACACTGGTTTTTCCATAAAAGATGATTATTATTATTATTATTATCTTTCGTTTTAACCAACCTTTAGAAATCAACGAACACAATGCAATTGTCTTCTGTTTAATTACCTGCGAATAGACAAAACTCACATTAATATTAATATTATAATTATTATATACATTATATTTAAATTATAATTCTTAATCGTTATATACTTGTAACATAATATTCAATTCGATATAAATAATTTTATTTTTTACAACGAATGAACGGTCAAGAATAATTATTCTTGTCCATTATTCGATCGATGACGAATAAACTGATCGTCACAAATTAATACTAAAATCGTGTTATCGTTTTTAATAGAATCTAATGTACCATATACTTACACCAATGTAATCAATCCATAGAGACATGTTAATTGCCGTTATTCGAGAAGTATTGGAAGAAATAAATGAAGTTATTCCGTTAATGGTTTTAACATTTGAACAAGAGTTGATAGCGGGAAGTCCAAATGACGAGGAGCATGCGTCGTCATTGTTTGAACTAAATTAAAAAGAAAAATTTATTTTGACGAAAGACAAAAAGGAATAAGGATCTTTATCGATATTCTCATACACTTCCGTTCTCATAGATTATATGTTAGATCGTTTTAAAACCGGAAATACATATATACATTTATTCGGTACTTTGTATTGTCTAGAAAATAGGTCTTTTATCGACCATAACCTTTTCAACATTTGTTTTGTTCTATATAAACTGTCATTGAGAAACTAAATTTATAGAAAATTTGAATTTTAGCTATTTTCTATATTACAATTTTCGGAACTTTGAATAAAAATAAATATAATTAATTGTAGAGATTATAAGAAACAAATACTTCCTTTTTAAAAATAAACTATAATTATGCAACTATTCTTAATTGTTCTATTAAATCTTAATTGTTACTAATGAGATTTAGAATTAATTTAAGCGATGTAA
Source organism: Polistes dominula (assembly GCF_049000335.1). Classification (NCBI taxonomy): domain Eukaryota; kingdom Metazoa; phylum Arthropoda; class Insecta; order Hymenoptera; family Vespidae; genus Polistes; species Polistes dominula. The sequence continues at coordinate 2,734,777 of NW_028301058.1, read as the reverse complement.
CCGTACTTTTTGAAATACACGTGGTATCGCCATCTATTGGTGCGATGCGTAAGCGCATTGTTGCAATACACCATAGTTATCACCGGCCGGTAATATAGATATTTAAATAATATTTTTAAAAAATATAAAATTATATTTAGTAATGCAATTAATTAAATTATTAGTTCTTTTTATCGTTGTTTTTCAATATTAAAAAAAAGAGTAATTATAAAAATTCTATAGATATATTCTATATTCTATAATACTCGTCTATACTCGACTATACTCTATAAAACTCGTCTATACTCGACTATACTCTATTATACTTGAGATAATGTAGTCTAATATAGAGATAATGTAGTCTAATATAGAGATAATTATATATTATACTCATCTATGCTCGACTATACTCTATTATATTCGTCTATACTCGACTATACTCTATTATACTCGTCTATACTCGACTATACTCTATTATACTCGTCTATACTCGACTATACTCTATTATTCTCGTCTCTACTCGACTATACTCTATAATACTCGTCTATACTCGACTATACTCTATTATTCTCGTCTCTACTCGACTATACTCTATAATACTTGTCTATACTCGACTATACTCTATTATACTTGTCTATACTCCACTATACTTTATTATTCTCGTCTTTATTCGACTATACTCTATTATTCTCGTCTCTACTCGACTATACTTTATAATACTTGTCTATACTTGACTATACTCTATTATACTTGTCTATACTCGACTATACTCTATTATTCTCGTCTTTATTCGACTATACTCTTTTATACTCGTCTCTACTCGACTATACTCTATAATACTTGTCTATACTCGACTATACTCTATTATACTTGTCTATACTCAACTATATTTGACTATACTTGACTATACTCGACTATACTTGATTGTATAGACATATAATTTTCAAAATTTGAAAAGCTACTTGATATTAGATATTGTATTTTTTGTTTGAATTAATAATATGTTATTTTTTATATGTATGATGTGAATTGGCATCTTATAAAGTTAGTGAAATGTATTGCAATTATTAGACATTTCATTTATCACAATTATCATGTACCGTAAAGTAAATTGTTCATTGATAACAATTCAATGTTATTCATCATTCTCTTAATGAATACAATTTTAATAATAACAATAAACTCATAATATTTATACATATATTTTATCTGAACTTTGTTATTTTCATAAGAAATCATTGTAAATAGTTTAATATTAATAATGACAATGATAATGATTGCTAGTCGTAATATATAATGATGATGATAATAATAATAGTAATAATAGTAATAATAATAATTATAATATAATATTAATAATAAATATAATAGTTCTGTTTTTCTTTTTTTTCCTTTTATAATAAAATGGAGTTTAATGTAACATTTAATACTAACAGAAATCTAAATGTTATAAAGATTATTTAAACATCGCTATAAATATATATATAATATATCAATTATTTCAAAACGTTTTCTGATATTTTATAATATTTTATAATATTTCAATAATGCGATGTTCGAATACTGCATAACTTAAATTTCTGACCTGACAATATATTTACGAGGAAACTATCTTTTGACAAAACAATTAAAAATTTTAGAACTTCATTTATAGTCAGTATAAAATAAATAAATAATTATAGAAATTACATTACTTTTTTTACTTTTCTTTTTTACCTCTTTTTTAATCGTTTTTATTATTTATAAGTTAATTCTTATTAAGATAGCGATTGTAAGGTAGCTTTAATTCTTATCTTTCATTTTATATATGCGTTAAAAAATTCATTAATAGCTATACTTTACAAATACTGTAAATAATGAGCAGAAAATACTGAATGTTCAGTATTTATTACTCTCTCCTATATTTTATTCTAGAAGATATAAAATTCTTTTCATCTGTAAATTGTACTTCTGTATAAATATGATTATATGCAGTATACTATAGTAACATAAATATACAGGGTATTCTAATTGCTTTGCATGAAATTTTATCAGTTTCACTTATAAAATATGCTGAAAGAATTAAGACACCCTGTAAACATGTATATATGTATGTATTATAATATGTATATAATATTATATATATATATAATTTATATATGTATATAATATATATATATACATATATAATATAATACATAAATATATATTACACACATATATATATATGTATATGTAATATAAGTAATTATGTAAGTAAACTATATAGAAGGTATGTACAAAAAAATAATTTTTCCGATAATTTTAGTTGTATTAAAAACGAAGAAACTAAAATACGCAAATGTTTTTTTTATCATATCTGTACTATCTAAAATAGTTCTATCTATATAATTTCTTACGCCAAGAATTCTGATGTACAATTTACAATACATATAGCTGAATAAACAATAATTTATAATTATTGTTACGTAATCCGATAAAAAAAGATTGATATGTATTTTAGAAAAATCATTTAAAACTTAATATATTAATATATATGTAATATAATTAATTTTAAATTTGAAATGCTCATTTACAGAGTTACAAATAAAATTCTAATTTAGTTAACAAAAAAGGCTTGTACCTGAATAACTATATATATATATATATATATATATATATATGCTATTCGTATGTGTCTATCTTTTAATTATTAAATTAAACTAACTTTATCTATGCTGCATTAGATCGGTTTCCGTAACATTAGGAATATTATAAAAGTTATAAGGTAAATTTTGGGGAAAAATATTTTGCATCGCATTGAAATATGCCGAATTTCTTTCTCGAAAAACAGTATCTTGTACTGTGCCGGATACATCTGCTTGAAAAGTTTGTATTGCTGTTGTTGGTATAGCTTGTACGACTATCGGTTGAGGTGCAGTTACGTGTGGTACAGTTTGTATTACCTAATGAAGTAATATATATATATGTATATAGAAAAATAATTAAAGAATAAATGATTATAATAGTCATTTTTAAAAATAAAATTTCATTGATAATAATATAATTACCTGTACAGTTGTTGATTCTGTTTGCGACATGGAAAGAGGATCTTCTGCTGTATTAGCTTGAATCGAATGTTGTTGTTGTTGCTGCTGTTGTTGTTGTTGTTCCTGTTGTTGCGATTGTTGCTGCTGCGATTGTTGAGACTGTGATAAATGCTTGGTATGAGAAGTATTAATTCCATGTCTACGTTTCATATGTTTATTATAATTCGGCCAATTTGTGAAGTGGTGTTGACATTCTAAACAACTGTATGGTCGCTCACCAGTATGCTGTCGTCTATGTGTCTAAAATATAAAATATATTATATGTTAAAAATAAATATTTTATATTCTATAAATTGTTATATGAAACATCATATATCCTTACCGTTAAAATTCCTTTAAACCGGAAACATTTACCACAGAATTCACAAGTAAAGGGCATTGCACCTGTATGTATCCTATGATGTTCCCTTAAAGTACCTTTTTCTCTAAACGTTCTACCACAAACAGCACATTGATGTGGTTTAGCCCCAGTATGAACTGTTTCATGTTTCTTCAATTGTAAAGGTGTTTTAAATCTATAAAATAATTCATGCATATATTATGAAATAAATATATATATATAATGTGGGATTCGTGAAAAAAATTGGACCGCTGGACTGACTGGACCGGGACTCGAACCACGGATCTTTCGCTTTCCAGGCGACTGCTCTTTTAATCAATTGAGCTATCCAGGGCCCACCGACCAATCCTTCTCACGAATGCCCAATAAGTTTGGCATGGAGACGTTTGTCCCACATATATGTAATATATTTAATATAATATAAATAAACGTACGCTTTAGGACATTGAGAACAACTATATGGCTTGTCAGCGGAATGAGTTAAGAAGTGAGCTTCTAAATTTCCTTTTTGTACGAAACTTTTACCGCATTGATCGCAAGTAAAATTTCTAACTCCAGAATGTATGCGTTTGTGTGTGACCAAATTAGGTTTAGTAGAAAACCTGTAAATGTATAAAAATATTAATATAATCTAAATGAATATAATACTTTTTCTAATTATCAATAATACCTTTTATCACATTGATCACAAGGGTGACGATTTTTCACAGTATCTGGTAAATGACATTTACTATGAATGTATAAACCATTTTGTTGTCTAAATGCTTTACCACAAGTTTGACAAACAAACGGACGTTCCTCACTGTGTACTGCTCTGTGCGAGTCTAAAACTTTTTTATGTACAAATGATTTCCCACAATCCTCACAACTATATATAGAACAAGAAACATAAAAAGTTAGTCGAATGTTTTAACATAACTGTAAATATATTTGTAAAATTTGTAATATATCAAAATTCTTACTTAAATTTAGCTTTAGTTTTGTGTCTTTTAACGTGGGTAAGAAAACCATAATATTTGTCGTACACTTTGCAGCATTGTACACACTATATTTAGCTTGTTGATTATGTTCAGTTTCATGATGTTCTTCCAATGCTTCTAAACTTGGTAATTTGTCATTACAATCGGTACATAGCCAAGGATATCTATCTAATCCTTCTCCTCTTTTGCGTCCAGGTTTTGGTGGTTCTGCTGCACGAGATTCTATCATTTCCAAGTCAGAATCCGTTCCTACAAATTGAAGAATATCAAAATGTGTATGTGAACAAAATATAATACAAATAAATTCTTACCGGTCATATAATTATCTGGAACTTTAATATTAGATTTAATATTAATATCATTATGTCCTTTCTTTATATCAGAATTTAAACATAATTCCAAGTCATCCATTCTTTGCATTTGACTTTTCTTCTTGACCTTTTTCTTCGTTTGTTTGGGCAAACCTTTTTTAACTTGAATTTTACATTTCTGTTGTTTCATAGACTCATATTTTTCTTGATTGCAATCATTATCGTTATCATTATCATTATCATTATCATGATCATGATCATTTTCATTTTCATTATCGTTGTCATTTTCATTTTCATTTTCATTACTAAAATAAGTATTTGTAATATCTACAGCAGTATTATGAATGTAGTTATCTGTTAGTTGACATTCATCGATAGTTTCAACAACCTCTTCTACTTTTGGGAACTCAACAGTTTTCTTAATAAAATCTATATTTGGTTCTAAAGTCGATGGCTCAGACTTGGGCTCTATTAGTAATTGTCTCAATGATGTTTGAGCTTGATTAGTCTTTTCAAAAAATTCGCAGCACTGATTTAATGATACGCAACAGTCTATACAAACTGAGAGCGGTAATTCATCTGTTATTAGTACCTACAATGATACATAACAAGTTAATAAAATCATTATGTTAATGAACAAAAACATTTATGCATCGTTAAACATTCTAATGACTGATATCTTAATAGCATAAATTACATCTTTAAACTTCATTAATATTTTAGCAAAAAATAAATGATCTAAAGAAAAAAAAGTTAGCAGAACAAAATATAAAAGTATTGAATAAAAAAGAAATTCGTTGTCATTTTTAATTGGTCTCATAATATTATTTATCTTATTTTTACTTATAGAAAATGGTGTGGAAAACTTTTACAAAATAAACTGAGACATCTTGCATATATGAAGCAAGTATACAATATGCAATATAAGAACATTTCAATTTTTAAAGAAGCGTATGAAATTAGTTTTTGAATGATTTAAAAAAAGAAAAAAAGAAAAAATATAAAAATATAAAAAAAAATGAATTGTCAAAACTGTAAGGAAATGAAAATTACCTGAATTTGTAAACACTTAGTGATTTTAGCTTCTATCGCTAATTTTTGTCCTTCGGCGTCATAAATACCGATGAGGTTTTCTTTGGTCTCGGCACAGAGCCGGCAAAGATCCGGCTCCGTCATCATTCAAAGCACGAAAAATCCGAGAACGTTTATGTTATGGCAGTTCATTGTAATTAACACGAGATAATGCAGAAATTTATTCCGATGCAATTAAGTGTTTCGTAGACGTCGTAAACAAAAGATCGGCATAGACGCTAACTCCGACAGCGGACATGTTTTCTTTCTTAAGAGAAAAAATATTGTACGTGTGTCTCTCTCACTCTTGCACTAGTTCCATTCACTTGATCCGCCATTAAATGTATTAAAAGCATCTACATTTCGCATTGATCGAATTGTTGATGTTGATCAAAAATGCTAAACTTACTTTTATACTCAGTCATGTTCAAGTATAATGATACGTACTTTGATTCATTTGTTGTTTATAAAAACTATTTTATATTCCCCCTCCCTTCCTATCCTCGGTCACTCGAATTCGAGACATCTGTTGACAATTCTTGAAAATATTGTATTAAAAAATTACAAGATAATACAAATTTCTACTATACCGACTATGATATTATTTAATGAAATTATTAATTGTAAATTTAATATAGTTTTGGTATGGCGTTAACATCGCGTTGATAATAATGAATTGTGATAAGCTTGTCTTGAAACTTATGCTCCACGTTGTTGATGAATAAAAAAATTGAAATTAAAAATGACATTAATATGAGATTATATATATATGTATATATTTCTTGAGATGTATGATTGAAGTTATTGAAAAAAATGTAGTTTTTAATTAAAATCTTATGTACTTGTCATATGTTTGTATATAATTAACATAAATTTATAATTTAATCGAATAAATAAGAGAAAATTGTTTCGAACAAATTAAAATCTATGACATATGAATTATTAAAGTGCCTTTATAATTGATATTCATAAAATTTATATAACACCTTTTAATATAACTGATAACATGGCTGATCCAACGATACAAACATTTTGTTGTCGCCATACGAATAAAACGGATATGGCCATTAAAATAATGGAAGAATTTAATACAGATATTTATAATATAGTATGCATGCTTTCTTCAACAATGGGTATACTTGGAGCTGTTTATCAAGTAATTAGTAATCATTGATTGATATTCTATGTCATTAACACACATACATATTAATTATATAAAATTAAATAATTATATTTATAGGTATTGCCTAGAGAAATGTCTAATCTCCCTCACCGATGGAACAGTTTCTCAGCATCGAGGGGACGTGAGATTATTGTATGGCTCGCTGTTGCTGATTTGTTTGCCTCATTAGGTGTTTTACTTGTTTTTTTATACTCACTATCTCCTTCATTGTAATATATATTTCTATAATATACAGGGTGTCTGTATATGAAAAACTAAGTTGAAAATGTAGAATCTAATTTGTTGAATACGCATATACTTGACTGAATTTACAATTTTGAAAAGAACAATCATTGCTTGCTCGTTTGTACCACCAATTACTGAACATCCTGTATATGTTATATCTCTCTCTCTCTAGTTATCCATTTTTCTTTTAAATATAGTAATACAGAACTGTTATATCATTTTTATTTTTTAAGGTATATTTATACGGTCTGCGTTATGGATCAATTTTAAATCTATCATGCCGATGGAAGATGATACTTCCAGTGTTGTATTCTGTGCTCTTTCTTCGGTAAAAATTCATTTTCATATTGTATAAGAATATATGTTTACATTATGATTTAAAAAACATATTCATTTTTAGGCATGGACACAATACTTTTATATGGCAACGTGGATTTGGACACTATGCTATACTATCGATATGAAATTGTTACTTAGTGATAGACCTGGTCGTCCTCTTTATTATCACATGTTTGCATGGATTTGTCCTGCCTTATTGACAATTTTTGGTTTGTCAATATTATACATTCCAGATGCGAAGTAAAGTATTAATTTAACATCATCTTTTAGTATATGTAATTTTCTTAGTAATATTAATAAATATTATTTATTTTTCAGCTGTCATAATTTAACGTCATTATCTATCGCCATATTACGTATTTTACCTAATTATTGTGCTACATATGTTTTACTCGCAATCGTTATGATTATAAATCCACTTCTTTACATTGCTTCAACTCGTGATCTCAAAACAGCTGTTACGTGTAGTTTATCACAAATTACTGGACGAGAAAGAAAATTGGTTCAAACGATCAGACTTAAATTTACATTGATTAATATTGTTTATTACGTATGTTGGGTACCAAATTTAATCAATGGTATCTTATTATGGACACTATGGTTTAAATTACCTGTTAAAGCTATTATTACTTTGTGGTACATAATGGTAAGTTGATAAAAGTACAATTAAATTAAACAAATAATAATATATATTATTAAACAAACAAGTGATAATATTTTATTGTGTATTTGGATTAACATGTAGGCTGTGACAAATCCACTTCAAGCATTTTTCAATGCACTGGTTTATCAGAGATGGGGCAGAAGAGAAAAATTTCGATTGGAGTGGTGTCAAAAATTAGGAAGCTTTAGTTTAAATCAAATGTCAAAAGTTAATAAGGGTATTAATTTAACGGAATCATCGCCATTGTTAAATCAATACGCTTATACGCCTCATACGAGTATAAATGGGTCTTCCTCCTTATGAAACAAAACTGTGATACAATTTTCAATGTACTGCCAGAAATGTTGACTAGTTACGATGAAAATATCGTATTGTACATTTTTATACACGGGACGTATTTACAATATCAAGATTAAGTGTGCTTGTACTTATATTTCATTTTAATCTTATCGAACAAATATTAAGGACTAATATAAAACAATGCAATAATACTGCCAGATAATAATTATAATTAAATATGGTAGAATGCATTTATGTATATTAAAAATTATTAATTTAAGATAAATAGATATAGATATATACTATTTTAAAAAAGTATGTATACATGCATATTTTATTAAATATTTTTCGAATTAAATCGAAGAGAAGAGTAATATAACAAATATAATAAATATAAGGAGATTTATCTTATATATTATCTAAGAATATAGTTTGCACATATATATACAATTTTATGCATATATAATTAGTACATTTTTTTGTTTGTACATCTAATAGATTTATATTTTATGTTTATTATTATTATTTTAAAAATATAACTTGATTAATATTGTACGCATTTTGATAATAAAAAATGTTAGTATTCTTTTATTTTTATCCGGAGAAAAAAAGAAAAGAATGCATTTATATTAGCACCATGTATTTATAAACAAACTTGCTGAAATAATATTCAGAGATTATACATAATTATTGAATATAATAATAATAATAATAATAATAATAATAAAAATAATAAATATAACAGACACAATAATAATAATATTCTTGTTAATTCAACATATACATCTTTTCTCTTGTCACGCAAAAAGAAATATCTTACATTCATTGAAATAATTAATAAATGTAAGTCCTATAAAAATGTTGTTGTTACGTTTGTTATTTATTACAAGTTTCTAAAAAAATTAATAATTAGTTGTGTATTAAATATAGTATAAAAAGGAACCAGCAAGCAGCAGTAAATATGTTATATTCGTTAAAATCACAATTTTGATCTATCAGCTTATCATTTACAACAGTACATTATTCAAGTATAGCACATATACTTTTATCAATTTTAATGATTCTTCTTTCTTTTCCTTTTCTTATACATAATGTACAATTTATATATATATATGTATACTCGAAAATAAACCTACTATTTAATTCTAATCAACTAATTCTTAATTCGTTTATTTAATTTGTATGTATGTCATGTGTATGTGTGAATGTGTTGTCTCTCTTTCAATTTTATATTATATATTACAGATACATATACAATTAATCAACTTGATTTATGCTACTAGCACGCTAAGAAAAAGTTTCTCTTATTATTTTTCAATTAATTAATCAGATCATATTCTTTATATTCAATTAAAGTTCTCTGCTTTTTGATTGATGTGTTAATTTAATTTCTTTTTTTTATTTTTTAAATTTATAACTATACTTTTTTTTAATAGAATGTAACTTAACCCTTGACTACAGTCACTGGTAGTATCAAAAGAATTATAATATCGCACCAATAAAATACTATTAGGAAGAAATTCGTGTTTTGTAAAATAATATTTAAAAAAAAAGAAGAAACGTTTAAATAAATAGTAATTAAAATCTTAAATGTGTTCAAAAGAATGCATTAAACTGAAATTAATTTGTTATACACTTAATAATTATACATTCAAAATAAATACTTTTATATAATCTCACAAATAAAAATGATACCCTCAAATTATTGGAGTATTATTTATAATTTAAGAAGATGTTTAATTAAATTGAAAACATTTTTAAGCGGTTCAATTTGTGCTGGTTCTACAGCGACTCTTGCACGATACATATATCTACAGTTATATTCACAAATATGAACAATCTCTCTCATTCATTGACTTTATTTTCTGATAAATTCTTTTTTTCTTTTAATCAAGAGTATATATACTCTTCAAATTCTTTTTAAAGAGATATTCATTTAACTTGTACCATTGTTTCCATTACGTCACTTCTTAAAATATGTATAATATTCAATATTTCGCTGTTTTATCTGTGATACGCACTAACCGGTAAATATATTAACTGTTAACTTAGAGAACAATATACAATTATGTATCAAGGTGACATGTAATAAAGAAAATTTATAGAAAAAATATAAAATATTAAGTAGTAAACGAATGTAATAATACTATCCTGTCTTTTGAAATTGTTACTTTCGTAATTAAAAGATATTATATTATATACAATGAATTTACTTTGATTATCTGATTTATACAGAATGTCTAAGGTTTTTCCAGTTAAACAGTGTCAACGTATTCTATGCACGAAAATAAAACAAACACATAGTTTGATTGGAAAAATCTTAGATACTCTGTACGTATTCGTATTCGTATTCGTAAATATTTTATAAACTGAAATAAAACAATTGTACTAACATATTATTATCTAATTGTAAATATAAATCACATATAAGACCTATCGTATATCAAAACTTCATTTTAATAATCTATTAATATCAAACTTGATTTGAGAAATGAAAATAATTAAGCAGGGCTCCGTAAAATTGTTCAAAAATATCAAACTTAAATAATTATAACCGGATCTATAAAGTAACTTAATTTTCACTGAACTTTTGGCACATTTTTCAAAATATTTTTTTAACCTGTAATAAATAATAATGATAATAATAATAATAATAATAATAAAATAATTATTTGAAAATGTGACCTTTTTAAGCATTTTTTGTGATGTATAAAAAGCTCCCAAAATGATTTTTACATGGTAAAGTATATCCCATCAAGATGGATGATTTGTTGCTCCTAAAGTTAAAGACGTAATATCGCGAATGATCATTTCCGCTATTTTCCATGCTAATTCTTCTTTTGCCTGGATATGTTAAAAATAGATATTACAATAGTTTAATAATATATTTGTGTATATATTGTCTATCGCATACTAAAGTTGAACACATGAATATTTATGCATAATAATTTTTACCTTATCTTGTTCCAAATTGACGAGTCTTTTAACAGCACGCGCTAATCGTGATTCTAAAAATTATTATTTATATTAATAATGAAAACGTTTCAATAGACCGATATAAAATTTACCATATTTTCTGCAAGGATCAGGTTCTATTTCTGTAATAAATCTACCCAAGTAATCGATGTAGCCAACGCTTAATCTGTATAATTAAAATAATAATACAATATAATATATAAAATCCAAATTTGAGAGATATTTTAATGATCGTATTAAAAATAAAAGATTTCAAATACAAACCTATATTTGTTACGTCTCCATAAAGAATCAGGATCGTAAAGTTGTCTTGTATCGATATTCATATTGTTGTGTGCACTTGTCTTCGTACTAGTATTAGCATTAGATAATATTCCATTGGTATTGTTCCCTGCCTGCAGGGTGCTTTGCATACTGTTGCTAATAGAACTCACTTCACTACTGCAGTCAGAACCTGATAAAAGTATAACATTCCTATAGTTATATCTAAATTTCACGTTTTACACTTATCTTTGTCTTGTTTTAAAAAATACTGATAATCTAATAGATAAGAAAAAAAAACACGATACCCGCTCTTTTTATTCGAAGTTGATAACTCGAACATGGATTGCTTTGAATGGTACTGATCAGTTCCGATAAGTATTTATAATACAACTGCGACGATAAAAAGGTAGGTAAATAGTGCTGAAATTAAAAAGTAACATTATAAAATAATAAATAAATTCATTTTTATATTTTTTATAATAATGAACGTGAAAATGGATATAATTAAAAATATACCTTATTGAGAAATTTATATACAATTTTACAAGGTTTATCAAAACAATCAGGTAATGGTCCCTCTCCGTCTTCGCGACAAATATTTTCTTCGACTTCAAAACGTATTTTATCGTTAAACCCAAGAGGCGTAGTTGCTTGCAAACTAAAATATCTGCAAACCAAATATATATATATATGTTATACATTACTATATAATAATACATTATGAAATTATATTAAAAAATAAGAATTACTTGTCGTATATGATCAGAGCATCGGATTGTGCTTCCTCAGGATTAATCGGATCTTTCTTTTCCAAAAGATTTTGTTTAAAATTAATAGCAGCCATCCAAAAGTCTAAGAGCTCGCGTTTATTTTCGAGTTCCATGAACTGAAATAAAAAAAATATATGTAAATATGTAATTGTTTAAAAAGTTATATTTACAAGATAGAATATATATGATAAAGATCATACCTCCATGAAATAAAAAAACGCAGTTTCATTATATAATATATCTCCTAACTGTACATTTCCGCTGGTGAGAACATCAATTTGATGTTTACAATGAAATTCACTTCTAAGGAAGTCATTAATATATCTGTAAAATTTTAACAATTATCGTGAATATTTTTGCATAATAATCTGCGATAAAATAAATTGTTTTTGTTTTTGTACTTACTCCTTTTCGATAACATCAAATATAATATTTTGAATATTAGATAGGCACCGTAATATAGGCTCTATGTTTTTACATTTAAGAGCGTTTTCTATATCTAGTTTTAGTTCCTCAGGAATTCTATTAGTACCTAATGTTTCTTTAATAATATATTTTTTATAAATCCTTAAAGCATCTTGCCTAGTATTTGTCATATCGCCTCCTCTATCATTCTCCAACTTGCGATTTAATTGTCGCATATCACTTAGCATCTCATTAATCTTTGGCGTGTCATTACAATTTGATTTAACATCGTTAGTATTTACAATTTCATTGTACAGTCCCTTTTCTCTAGCATCATTTTCAATATTACCTTGGAGCACGTTGCAATTAAAGTTATCATTATCGTCCAATGAATTAGACAAACTACTTGAATCCATAGTAGCAATAGTAGTATTAGTATTAGTAATAGTAGTAGTAGTAGTATTTGTAGTAGTAGTAGTAGCTGTACAATCATTCTTCAAATTAAAATTCTCTATATTTTCATCGCTGAGATGAAAGTTGGGAAATGATTCGCATAAACATTCAACTTCTAACCAAAACTTGATAAGAGCTATCGAATGTCTTGTATCCATAAATTGAATGAAATAACCTAGGGCATCCTTATCTGCAAGAATTTCTGGAAGCGTTTTAGAAAGTTGTGACCTGAACGGTCTTTTATTGTCTTTATCATCCTTAACGATTTCATCTTCCTCTTCCTCCTCAAGGCTGCACAATGTACTTGATGGTATATAAATCGACGCACAATCATCACCATATTCATCTGCAAATGTCTTTCCTAATTGTGTTGATTTTGTTGGCGATGAGTGTAATAATCTGGGCCTGTCTCGTTGCCCTGCAAAAAGTAATAATGCATTAATATTATATTGATGAAAACATTTCGTTCAATTAATAAAAGTTGATGAGAATATATTTTAAGGAATAGAAAATTAATAAAAAAAAAAAACTATTAAATATTATATAATATTAATAATAACTTTATCTGAAGCATTTAAAAATAAAAATAAGAAGATTAAAAATACATTGTTTTGATCTAAGAGGTTATGTTTGTTAGATGCATTATTATCCCTTTCATAATATATTACGAAATAGATTAGAATTTTAAAAAGTGATATAATTACCAGGTTTCTTAAAAAATTGGAACATTTTTTACGTCAAAGAGTAACATGATAAACAACGCGATATGACGTACACTTAAAATAAAGAATATTTCGACTTTATTCAGAAATAACTTTCATTCACTACTTCGATAATCGCGTGTGCGTGTTTTTATTTCGAATTTGAATTCGATATTATTCGATTCGATTACACCTTATTTACAATTATTATTATTATTATAATAATTGTTATTAAACGTGAAATAAAATGAGTTTATTCGTTTTAAATTAAAAGAAAATATTCGTCGATCACATACATATGCAACGCACAACATCCGAAGGAACTGTCATTAGTGTCATCGTGAATCCGTTTACTAATTCTTGTTATATCGAATGAATGTGTGTGTGTATGAAAGAAAGAAAGAGAGAGAGAGAGAGAGAGAAAGAGAGAGAGAATGAAAGAGAAAGAGAGAAGATTAACACTTTCCTCCAAATTGTTTCGATTTTTTTTAACAAAAAAAAGTTCTTTTTTTACAGTAATTTATGCATCGTTGATTTAAGAAAGTAAAAATAGATTTTGAAATATACAATTTTCTTAAATTTATTCGCGTAGTATACGCTCCTGACACTTCCGCGCGAATGCTATGATATACATACATATATATATATGACACACTGAAATTATTGTTCAGTATTTCACAATAGATATTCGTTTATTTTAATTATCCGATTTAATGAAACACAATATAACGTTTATTATTAATATTAATATTATATATATTTTAATATTTAATTATTCGATTTAATGTAACACACTATATAATGTTTTATTACTAATATATTAATATTGCAACTATTATTATAATAATTATTTTTGTTTTTAGATTAAACATTTTTTTTGTCATTTTTTACTTTATTGAAATATTAAAAAAAAAATATATATAAATGAAAAGGAAAAGAAAATAAACCTCGTATAAATTTTCGTTGCACGTATTTCATCGTTCGAAGGACGAACGATTCATACAACACCTCTCCTTTTCGATACCCCATAACTATAGAAATAAAAGAGGATTCACGTTTGAGTTACTGGATCTAAAGTTCAAAGGAACAACGTTCATGTTCTCTGTGAAATGTCAAATATTTTCTCTACATCTAATGGCTATAACAATAAAAATGACTAGACGAAGAAGATTCATCATATAATTCTATTCATAGGATATCGAATTTTATGTGGGAGTGGATAACCTCTAATAATTTTCGTATTCCTATCTCGTAGTGTATGGCAAATAATGTATTCTCGATTCGAAGTTAATCTTGACGTATGCATTTGCATTTTTCGTGTTTAGAATACGAACTTTGTTTATATAGCTCGTTTAAAAAATAACGTAATAAATAAATAAATTAAATAAATGATGTAGACGTACGTATGCGAACAACAACGTGTATGAAATACGTCATATTAAATAATAATATTAATAATAATTATTATTTGTAAAATGAAATTATTTTTATGATATAATTAATTAATAAAATTTATAATAAATCGTGCTTACATTTGTTTACCTTTCTTGAAATTAAATTACATGAACATGTTAGGAAACTTCGTAGAAATGCATATGGCGGCAAAATTTGAAAAATCGATACCTCGTTTAAAGAGAAATATTTAATTTATAAATTATAAGATTATCAAATATGATATTAGTGTACTTTAATTAATATATTCTAAAATTGATCGAATAATAATTTTATAATATTGTACAAAATTATTCAAATTTTCGACCTTTCTAATTGGCTAATCCGTTAAATACGTGATAGATGGCGGGTTTTTTAAAAATCTTCTAAAAAAATTAAAACCCAAAAGATGTATTACTCGTATCATTTAATAGCTAGATATTTACGTGATATTTTGAAACCTACTATAAAAAATAAGACGAAGTATACTCTGCAGGCATGTTTTTTAGCACCTACATATTCTACAAATCAGAAAATATTTAAATAAGTGCGTGGGTACGGTATTTTGAAACGTGTTATACCAAGAGGTATCACTAGAATATTTTAGTAGCTACACATATAAAAAAGTAAAAAAAACATATAAATAAAGAATACATATACACTAGACGTGCCTGAGGAGTATGATATTTTGAAACATACTATAGAAGATAAAACAGATGGACTCGACAAGGAAGAGGCCAATGTCCGGACACCGTAGTGAGAAGATATCGAGGAAGAGGCTACCGAAGAAGAGAAGAAGCCTTTGGGAAGGCTTTTGTGGAGGCCATCGAGGAGGTAACTTCTCTCGTGCGTTCAACCGCGAAAGGAATACCGGTTTTTCGTTCAGGAATAGAATATAGTAGTATAGTATTTACGTATGGGAGTAAGAGAAGGTGACCATCGCAGTCAGGACTCTGTTAGAACTTCGTGAACTTCCTCCAGTTCTTCCTTCGCTACTGCTACTTCTTCTTTTTCTTCTTCTTCTTCTTCTTTTTAGTTTTTGCTGTTTCTCTTCTTTTTCTTTTACTTTATCATTTTTTTAGTTCAAACTATACTTCGCGTGTAATACATTTTTGAAAACGATTAGTGCCAAGAACGTTCTGATTAATTCTATGTGTTGTTAAGTTGCACATAAATAAGTAAAAAACAAACTGTGCACCACCATCATCATGTCGTTTGTCTTCTACACCGTCGTATTTGCTTTTCATATTTATCTACTTCTCAAAGTTGTACTTTCTGCACCTGTGAATTACGATCAACGACAAACTGGCGAGTTAAACGTGCGAATTGACTTGAAGGATCTGAAAGTACTAGCTTTTCTTGATTCTAAGATACTCGAAGATTACACGGTAAATTGAAATATCATTTAAAAGTGTTTTCTAAGATAAGATAAGATTTACTTTTTTCTTGGAGAGAGGGAAAATTTGATAAGAGAAAACAAATGACTGAGCATTTGAATAAAATTCTATTAAATTATATCTTTAGAAACGAGTGTGTGTTGATTATAATGATTGAATATTTTGATTAAAAAATTATTTTCTTTTATTTTTAGGACTATGATTACTTTTACGATTTCGCTGATTTCACATCAAGACCAATTTCAAAGCCCACATCGGTCTCTACGGTTGAATCTTTGAATACCGAATCCACTAATGCACCTGCATCTTCTTCAACCATTAAAACTGATTCTACTGGAATTTCTTCTACAAATGATTCCATAATAACTACTTCAAAAAATGAACAATCAATTGAAGATGCAACTGCATCTACGATCGAAGAAGACAGAGTGATATCTTCGTCTAATAAAGAAGGTCTCCTTGAAACATCAAGGTTACCATTAAGAAAGAGAGCTCATTTAAAAATCCGATCGAATAATCGTCCCAAATTTGTATCTTCCAAATAATAAGGATATTACATTCTTATTTAAATGTTTGATTACTTTTTAAATTAATGTTTAAGTTAATGCAAATTTAACAATGTTAAATTAACAATAAAATAAATGTTACGTTAATCCTAAGTAAAGGGAAATTATACAATACAATATCCAATTAATATCATGATATTATTTATAATCAAATTTTCCACCGGAGATTATAATAAAAATGTGTCATAAAATAATTCTAAATAAATTCACGTATGAACAAAAATGATCCTTCCCCTTTCCTGATTCTTTGACGTTTAATGTTTAAGTAAAATATTGCAGAAGAGGGAGTCGTAAAATAAAAGTTAAAAATATTCTGACGATAAAACCAAACAAGTATAGAAGAAGAAGGTGCCCCACCTTTTCTCCTCTTTAAAAAAAAAAAGAAATGGTCAACGGTATACATGATCTGGAAGGACCAGTTGAATATTTCTTGAACGCTATACATTTCCTTTACCCTCTCCTATGATCATCATCATCATCACCACCATCATTATCGTCGATAGTTACAGAGAGCTCTCTGAGGAAGGTAAGCATCGTCCACAGTCGTCGATCGAACTTCGTACGAGCATCTTTGAAAGAATCAAGAAGAAATTGAAAAACAAGAATCTCAAAATCATAAGAATAATAAATAAACTGAAAAAAAAAAAATGATTATTACGAGTCTATTAATATTATCATTGTCAATCGTATTGGAATGTAATTCAGCACCAACGATTTACGATCAAAAACAAAATGGTGAATTCAACGTTTATGGATCTTTAGACAATTTTATGTTTCTTTTAATTCCGAGTAAAACGTCAACGCCTAATATCGATTTAATTTCATTACTCGATTACAAATCAATGGCGAGACAATTGATCGGTAAGAAAAATAAAGAAAGTGAATTGGATGGGCCAATATTGTCGATAAGAAACGAGGAATTTGATGATAATATCAAAACTGGTAAACCTTATCAGGTTAATATAGTCAAGATTCCTAAAGATAAGGACAATAGTGGTGGTCAAGATTTGCAAGATTTGCCAAAGGAAGAATTGAAGAATTTCAAAAACGAAGCTAAAGTGACACAGGACCTTTACAATTCTCAATCTTTGTCCAAGGATTCTTTGAAAAAGGATGACGATAAAGAAAGGACACCTTCCGTTCATCAGGAATTGACTAACACGAAGGACAAACTTAAAGAAACTGCAGTAACAGATTCATTGATTGACTCACGTGTTTAGAATATTATAATTAATAATTATGTATTAAACTTCTGTTAGTTTTTGGGATTTGGGTCATGAATTGGAGACTTATTATTGTTGCAAAATAAAAGGGAGGAAGAGGGGTGGGTGGTAATGGTTAATCTTCAACGTTATTATACTTTTTTATAACTGTTGAACTCTCTTGGATGTAATAAATGTATCGTTTAATATAGAATTTAATATAAAAATATTATATGAGATGTATATATTATAATTTTCGATAAAATGTACGTAATTTAATATATATATATATATAACAAATAAATAAATAAAAAACAAATGCGTTGTCATATTTAAAATACAAAATATTTGCATGTTACATGTTTCTTATTTATCCATTTTGAAATTTTTTCAAATTTGTTGAAATATATTTTGAAATATTATTAAAAAAAAAAACTATTTGAAATAAATGATTAAAAAAAAATATAATGAATAAATAAAAGGATGAATAATTTCGTGATATCCTTGTAAGAAATGTTGCAAAAGTTAAAGGTGAACTGCATTTCAGTTAGTTTTAAGAGACTCGTGTACACTTGCATGTGCACGAAGAACTTGTGCACGTGTGAGGAACGTGAGAGCAAGGGCAAGGTTACGGTAAGCAAAACCGGAAGAGATTGAACAAACTAACACACCAACATGCGAACACGAATACTCATACTCATACTACTCGATGGGGCCAAGTTAGGACATTGCCCTTTTGCAAATCGGATCTCGTTTATATCATTAAAGAAATGTTGTGATGATAACAGGTTGTGTTATTCATTGTAATTACTTTACGAATTGATTTTAATATTGGCATCTGTTTAAATATTAAATAAAAGTAGAAAATAAATACCTGGAATGGGGAGGAGGGGGGGAATAATTTATAAGAGTTCGAGACGTTCGATTCTAACGGGGTTCGATACTTTTTTGTTATCTCAACTATTAATCAGTTATAATAGAGCTTATTAAAATCCTGTCTTGGAAATATATTCAATTTATTTTTCTTATCAATTAACGAATCCGTTAATTTATACGATCAACTGAATATGATTGAAATAAAATATTATTTTCAATTCTTTGTAAATAGCATCTAATGTTTGTAAACAATTTGTATCATAATCATACGGATTTAACGATACTATCCAAAAATTTCCTAAGTTGAAACAAATAATTAATTAAATATAATATTATAAAAATAATGAAACCAAAATCTTAAATTACGATACGCGATAATTAGATAAATTATATCTTAACATTTAAATATTTTCATTCTATAAAACATATATTCCTCGTTGTATACAATATTTGTGTTTCTATTTAAAAATCTTGGTAAAAATAAAAAGAATGTGTATGTGTGTGTGTGTGTGTGTGTGTGTGTGTGTACGTAAAAGTTGATATTCGGTTCTTCGACAGGTTCTTGAACTTGTCCAGTGTGGTCAAAGTATCCAGGTGGGGAGCAGGTATCTTTTCCTGGTTGATTCTACTAACGGAGGTCATAAAACGTTCGTCCTCCGTATCGTCAAGACTCATCCTATTCTCATCTACTTGTTCTCCTTTTATTTTTTAAATCCTTATTAAAATATATATATATATTTATAATAATTTTTCTTCTCAAACAACAGTGCGTAATCAATGTTTTCAATAAATATGAGATTGTTCAAGACAACGATCTTCTTATTTTTACTGTTTGCATTTGTTGGGACTCACGTAAAGTGTCTTCCACTTGATGAATCCGAAATTACATCACCGACGAAAATTCCTTCTTCTTCTTCTTTATCTTCTTCTGAAGATCATTACGATCAAAGGCAAAATGGTACAGAAAATTATCGTGTACACATTGATGGTGTAGTCATAGTAGTTGCACCAGTTGAAGCACTTCTTATGGCTAATGATCTTATTAATACCAATCAATCTGGAATATCAACGATTCCATCCACGATTAATTATCCAAAACCCGATGATAATAAACCAAATATTGAACATTCGGAAAAACCGAGTAATGAAAATTTGGAAAAACCGAGTAATGAAAATTTGGAAAAACCAAGTACCGAACATTTGGATGAACCTAACACCGAACATCAATCGTTGGACAAATTAAATATCTCTTCTAAATCAACAAAAAGGTATTTCATACATATATATATTTTTTGTTTCGTAAATTCATTGCATAATGTCTTTGTATTTTCTTCATTTCATTTTGCAGATCTAATTTACGTTTAATGAACTTACTTGCACCCTTCATACGCCGTTTTTATCACCCACAATGAGTCCAAAACTTGGCTCGGGAAAAAACAAACCACACATTTCAAGACTTATATTTAGTGTAATGTAATATAAAACATGTGATTGATATAATTTCATTAATTATAGTTTATATAATTATTATGCATATATAAATATATATTATTTTAAAAAAAGGGTTTTTTTTTTTTTTTTAATTAGGCCTTCGTTAAATGGAACTTGAATTAAATTAGGGGGAGCAAAGAAGCACGTTTGTAATACTATATTTTTAGTATATAATTATAATATTATTATTATAATATTATCTGCAAATGATTTTGTGAACAGACCATGTACTCACCTTTATTTATAATTCTAAAATTATTATTATTACTATTATTATTATTATTATTATTATTATTATTACTATAATTATTATTATTAATAATAATAATATTATTATTATTATTATTATTACTATTATATTGTTATTATAATTACTATTATTATTACAATATTTATTCTTATTTTCAATGAATTTTATATATATATATATATTTATATTTATATTTGATTAAAAATTAAAATACATTATCCATGATTTTTGTTCTCCTCTTATGTCTCGTTTTTTATTTTATTTTTTTTTCTTCTTCTTCCTCTTCCTCCTCCTTCTTTTGTTATTTTTTAATTTTTTGGTATACGATCACAATACTTTTTTTTGTATAAAAAATGCCTTAAAGACTATATCATGTTCCTTTGCATGTAATACGTACAATTTTTTTTAATGTATCTTTTTTTTTTTTTTTGTTTATTGGGTGGAATCATTTGCTTGTATTATGTTTTTGTCTGTGTATTTGTGTGTGTATGAGTTAGTGTATTTTTTTTGTAGGTGTGTTGTTGACGTATACAAGAATACATTTTCAAATATAATATTGCAATTCTAATATTGTAATATATATATAACAGGGTTAAATATTTCGTTTTTTTTTTGTAGTCTGATTATATTGTTCATCGTTTAAACATTGTTCATTCTAAGAAATATTCATTTTTTTTTTTACGTCACGACACGATCAAATGAAATTCCAATTGACTATTAATTATTAATTATTATTATTTTTTTTTTAAACACATTCTCATAAGACACAAATATTTTATATCAACACATTAAAAATCTTCAAGAATTTTACATATTTTTTTTTTTTTATTTTTTTTTTCCTTTCCCTGCTTTATTATTCGATAATAATTTACTTCGATAATTGTTCGTTTTATTTCATAATAATAATAATAATAATAATAATAATAATAATAATAATATTGTAAAACTAATGTGTACCCTGTGTTCTCGACTTTGGAAAACATTATGTATATACAGGGTGTTCTGTAATTGGTGGTACGAGTCAACAGGGGGATGATTTTACATGAACGAACAAAACTGTAAATGTGGCATTTAATTTGTTCATATACAAGGATATTTGATTTTCAGGGTTTCATTTATGTTTCATTTACAAAACACCCCATATATATGTATGTATATATATTAATTTACTTTTTTTTTTCGAATACTTTCATATAGAACAAAAAGGATTTTTAATGGTGGATCCAATTTTGTTTTTTTATGAATTTTCCTCTTATTTGTTTGATTTTTTTTTTTTAATAAATCTTTTGTCTTATTTTTTTTTTTATAATAATTATTATTTATGTTTTCTACGTCCTCGTGCAAGAATCGTCGATTATGCGAGGTTACAACGTCTTCTTTGGAACTTTATTATTTTTCAATAAAATATTTACTCGAATTTGAGGAATACACCGGTGGTATTGCTAAAAAATACTAGATAAATATACGTAGATACAATTATTTTGAATTTTTTTTTTGTTTTTTTGTTTTTATCTTCTACAGAAAGAATACTTTTACGAAAAGATAATAAGATATCCTATATTTTCATTCATTTAATCTAAAAGATTTGAATGTTTAATTTTAATGCTAATATTTTGAAGAATTTTGTTTCTTTTATCGATTTATGTTTGTTCATTCTTTTTTTTTTGGCTTGTAATTTCATTATTTTTCAATTATTTGTTTACTATATACAAGATATTTTCTTATAATGAAACACAGTATATTTAATAATTATGAGAACGTCGATACGAAAAAGAAAATGATAGGAAGGAAAAAAAAGGAAAAAAGAAAGAAAGAAAGAAAGAAAGAAAAAAAAAAAGAAAAATGATACGAACTGTACAAAAGTTTATACAAGCATGTATAGTCTCGTCAATAAAATGGTTCCATTTCACGTGACATTTGTATTTTTCATTATAGTCATGGATTTAATTGCATCGTGACATATTTCATGAGATTATATTTTGCAAATGAATTTTTTACTACGTGAAAAAATATTACAGTCTCTTTTTTAATAACAGAAAACAAAAAAGATCAGTCGAATAAATATTTAGAAATATTTTACGATTAAATTTGATGTCACCGATGTTGTCATAAATGTTGTAAATTCATCGTCACGCGAAGTGGAACACTTTTAAGTAGATAATTTTCTTTTACATGGCAATTACATATTAATAAATTATGACAATCGAATATACACGACGTTGTCTAATATTCTCGTATACAAGAAAAAAGAAAATTCTATATATAAAAGAAGAAAAAAAAAAACAATAAAAGTACAGATAAATAATACATAGTTAACATTAAAAAATATAACATCGTCCAGAATTGTAGTTGTTCTTGTTGTTGTAAATTATCGAGAGAAAAAAAAAAAATATTTTGAAATACTTGAAAATTAAACAGAAGAGATTTGGGCTTCTTCGTTAGCGTTGAGATCTTCAGCACAGTTTTTAGCATCCGGTGAGCCAATATTATTAGCGTCTGCGGACTCATCATCAAATTTTAATTCCTCCTTAACCGCCTATAGAGGAATTATTCCGTTTGACATCTTTTTTTTGTTTGTTTTGTTTTTATTTTTATATTGATTGATTGTTTTTATTTTTGTATATATATATTATATATATTGTTATTTTTTTTTTTTTTTAATAAGGCAATCGTCCGTTTTAAGATAAAAGAAAGAAAAAAAAGGTATGGCAACGATGTTAGTAGCGTTTTACATATATTTATCGATTATTTCATCGGCAATTACCTCCTTGATAAGTAGACGACAATTTTCCACAACGCTACGTTTTCTATCTGGCACATTGCATAAAATATCTTCCGATTGATAGGTACCATCTATGATCTTACGTAGCTCGTTTAATTCGGTCAAGGCAACTTCTAATCTTGTTTCAAAATCACATCTGTAAATATCAATTTTTACGTTATATTTTTGAAAGAAAACAAAAACAAACAATGATGTATTAAAAAGAGAGAGAGAGAAAAAAGGAAAAACCAAAATATGATATATAATCAATAAATTGTCTGTTTGTTTGAGCAAACAAAAGAGATATTATAACAACTCTTTATCAAAATTATTTCAAAGCACTTATGATATCAAATATCGTTCAATCAAGAAAATAAATTCGTGCCGTTTTAATCGATAAACGTAAATATCCTAGAAAACTGATTGTTAATTTGTTATTTTATTATTATTGTTATTAATATATTGTATTAATATATTGTTTAATATATTGTTATTATATATATATATATATATATAAAATTATAATAACATTCTTTGATTTGCTCATTATACAAAATTCATACAACAATTTCACATATACTTACTTTTCTTCTTTTAATTCTTGTATACAAGTATCATTTTCAAGCTGTATTATCCGCAATACTTTTAAAAGTTTAGTTACAAGATTATCAACATCTATTACTTGATCAACAAGGCTTACTGCAGGACAATAATCCGTTAATGGAAGAGGTCCTTCATTGGTCCCAGTGTCTGATTCACTTATAGATTCACATTCGTCTTCTTCCTCATCTTGTACCTATAAACAAATTATTCTCATTTAATTATTACAAATATTGAAATATATATATTTAACAATTATTTTCATTTAACTCCTTGAGTACTGAATTATTTGAAGATTTTTATGCATATATAACAGATGTAATTTGTTGATAAATGAATTAATATGTAAAATTAATACATTTTATTTGAAATATATTTATATTGGTGATATTCAACAACATTTCAATTACAAAATATAAATAAATATAGAAATGAAACAAAATAGAAATATTTATATATTTATATAAGCTTCTTAAATTCAAATGACGAGTCTCATTCGTCAAATGTACCCAAAAAGTTGATTTATTATCTCCCCTCTTTAAAAAGATTGAACAATTTTATACAACTTACTTTTCTACGATGTAATATCGCTTGCGTGAGATTCGTCAGGCTCGTACACTCGTCTAATGTTTTACTTTTTTTAATATTATTTTCATCGACTGTTTCGGGAAAGCTTAAAGCTCTACGAAGCGAGTCGCTGCTAGAGATCATATTATGCGAATAAGTATCAGGTAAAGTAACATCCTCTAATACACTTTCCATCATCAGACACGGTTCAGTTTCAAAATCAAGTAAATCGGAAGACGAATCCATACTTATGTCTATATAATAAGTCAAATATAATAAGAAATACATATATTACAATATAATTAAATGTTACAAATGATACTAAAAGATTATACAGTATAACAATACCCATAAGTTCAGTATTCCATGAATATGTATATATATATATATATACCTTTGTACATTTGTTTGGTGGCCGATTCCAAAGAAGATTTTTTATCCACAGTTTTGGTTACAAAAGGATGAGTAGCAGCGTTACGGATAGCACCGATAACTGCGGAAACGAAGGAACCACTTTTTGGACTAGGAGTGCATTCTTTCAAGCTATGCTTAGAACTAACCGGACTGGATTCCATGCTACTGTTGCTTCGACTGTATGCTTCGTTATGATAGATCACATCCTTTAAAATAGGTCCTTTTAAAATCTCCTTACTTAACACGTACATCGTATATTCGACGAATTTTTTAATAATGTATATATATATAAGTATCATAAAAAAAAAGAAACAAAGAAAAAACTAACTCCAAAAATCAATCAATCAAATCAAATCAAACAAAGGAATAAATATTACCTCCAAATCCTTAACTGAAATATTGTAAGAAGTTATTAACTGATCTACCAATCCTTCCAATCGCGTGCCAAGACCAGAAAGGGCCACTGCAGCACCGGAAATAGTTGCACCTTGGGTAAGCAACAATTCTCTACCTTTTCGTTCGACTGCATTCAATTTCATGTTCAATGATAAATTTTCTTGCCTGTGTCCAGAAATGTTATAAATATATATATATATATTAAAAATATACGACGATTCGTATGTAATGTTAGATGATTATTATCATTTACGCTATTTACACCTCGTAATAATAGCATACCTTCTCTGTTCACTGATTCGAACTAAATGTTTGCATTCCTCTGTCTGCCTTTCCAATTCTGCTTCGCGTTGAATCAAAGCTACTTCTTTCTTCTTGAGCTAAATAATATTAATAATATTGTGTTACTGTGTTCAAAAGTTTATTAGAAGTATATGAAAACTTCTTTTTTTATTATTACAATTGTAATACCTCAGTTTCGGCATCCTTTAATGCATCGGCCAGAGTAGTTTTTTCTTGTTGAAGAAAATCTTGCATTTCTGCTGATTCCGCTTCTAATTCTTGCTGTTGTTGTAACAATGCTTTTTGTGCTGCTAAACTCTTGTCCAAATCCTGAAAAATATATTAAATATTATTTAATAAGATGTATATGTATAAACTATTCATTCAAATTTGAATGATAGTAATTTTTTACCCTGCTAAGCATACGACAAAGTGATTGCAAGTCGGCTATTTCGACTTGTTGATTTGCTACAACTTGTCCCGATGATTGCAAATGTGACTCCAATTCTAAAAAGCTGTCGCTACCCTCTGAAACGATACATTCATTTTGTTTTATATTATCCTACTACTTGTATGAATAAAATCGTATATTAAAAAAGAATTATTTTTACCCGCGTGTTCCGATTGTGGTGTTCCTAACATCGCCAATACCCTTCTAGCATTTCTGTCTAATTCTTGCCTAGCAAAAGCATGGTCAGCTTGTTCCTCTTCTAAAAGACGTTTAACTTCAGTTAACTCCGTTTTGAGTTTTTCATTTTCTTCCTTTTTCGCGTTAACATCCTCATTCAAACGTTTCAAATCATTCTGCATGGTCTGCATGTCCTCCCAAGTTCCATCAGTTTGAACATTTTTGTGTAAACGTTCTATTATTTCAGGTCCTGGTATTGCACTGGGTATTCCAGATAATGCATTGTCAATGTCGTTACCAGTAAGACCCGTTTGTATGCCGATTTCATGATAAATCCTTGTTTTTTCTATGGGTTTATTTCTAGGATAAGGTGGTAAACTTTTGTGAACGAAATCTCTAGTATTATTAATAGTCTTTTTATCTGGTTGTCTACCAAGACTACCATCCCTGCTACCGGATCTGCTCCTAATCGTTTTATCATTAGTTTTTTCATTTGTTTTAGCAATAGTCATTTTGGTCTTATTCCTACGTGGTAACGTTGCATAAGCATCTAACGCCTTGTTATCCAAACTTACGGTTATCTTATCAAGACGATTATTTTTCGTTGGTTGTTCGGTTCTACCAGAATTATACAAAGTACGCGACGCTGTCAATGGTTTACGCGTTTCCTCGGATGGCGTAGAACCTGGTGTACGCGTAATCCTAGTACTAGAACCACCTCGTGATCTTGAACCACTATTAGTACCTCTACCACGTTGAGCAAGATCCTTATTAATTTCTGTAGTCAATACGGATGGCAGTGAGTCAGGTGGTATTGGTCTTGTTCTCGTTCTTTGCGATGTCGAATTAGTGGTAGAACGAAAATTTGAAGTGTTACGTGTATTTCCTCCTGACGTAACTGAATCACAATTTGATTCTCTTGCCGTTGACTTGTCCCTAGATCTTGCACGATCTCTTACAACCGGTTGCACCTTGTTAAGAATATTTCTAGGTGTTGCGACCCTTGGTTTAGAACGTGGCGTAGTTGGTACGTAATTAGCGTTCAACAATGCTGGTTTAATCCGACTAGTTTTTGGGGTCTCACAATTGACTGCCTTTTTCTTACTCGAACTTGACACCGATGAGGTTCTTTTAATGTTACTACTACGATTTCCCCTAGCCGATACGCTACCAGCTATTGATGAACTTTCGCTACCACCTTCACTCGTACCTTCACCACCTGTTGTTAATCTTACGTCGTCTGGAAGCGTTGCACATGGGTCTTCGTATACAGAACAACAACTAACTAAACTCGAATCACACGATGCTTCATCCAAACCCCCACAACTGCTGGCATAGTCTATACTATTTCGGCTACGTACCTGAAAATGATAAACAAATTATATTATATTTTTATTTTGTACAACATTTTCAATTGATACAATTTGTAATATTAAAAATCAATGAAAGTACGTGAACAATTAAACTTACTCTTGGAACTTCAGTTGCACAACCCTCAACTCCACTATCACTACCATCTTTGCTATCCTTGCTCTCCCCAGTATATTCTTTTCTATCAACAGTAGCCAATGACGTTGACGATGATCGATCCTCTTCCTTATTACGAGTTTCCGATTCCGTAACGTGAATTACGGTAATGTTACAGTCACTGTTCATAGTACCATTTGGGTCCTCATCGTCCAACGACTTGTTAATATCACAAACCGGTGAAACAAGATCCTCTGGTACTCCCGAATCTTGTCGTGCCACATTTTGCATTGGCAATACTTTCAAATTGTTGTCCTCGACTTGTGGTACTTCCATATCGAGCTCTTGCTCGATTACCGTCGATGAATCATTCATATCGTCCTTGCCATTCTGAACAAAAATATATTCGTCAAATATTAAATTAATCCATTTATTAATCAACATATCATTCGATGTAGTAATATGTTTCATTTATTATTATTAATATACTTTATTATCAATTTTATTCAAATATATATATATATATATATATATATATATATATATATATATATATATATATATATATATATATGTATGATTGTGTTCAGAAGGGTCTACATATATAACATCCGTTGTAACGTGTAATAGTATTTCCGTAGATTTTAAATCTGTTTAAAAACGATCAAGCGTGACATGATGTAAGTCAAGCAGGATATGTTACGACCGCAAACTTACTTATCTACATATATATACTTTTAGATAATTTTAAATTATTATAATTTAATTATTATTTTTATAAATATTACATATATTATATAATATATTAAATATATATAATAATTAATATATATTTTATAATATATATATATATATATATATATATATATATATATATATATATATATATATATATATATATTATATAAATTAATGTTATATAATATATTATTATAACATTATTTTATAATATTTTATAATGTTATTATAATAATATTATAAAATACATATTATTAATTTTATTACAATTTATATGCATTAATATATATTTAATAATAAATAAAAAATATATTATTATAATTTAATTATTATAATTTATATTATAATAATATATTTAATAAATATTATAAATATAATAAATTTTAAATTATTATACAATATTTATTATTTAAATTATTATAATTAAAAATTATATTATATTATATTTATTAAATTATTTATATAAATATTAAAAATCGTATAATAATTTAAAATTAGTCAAAAGTAATTTTTTATAGCAACTTTATTAAATATTTTAAATATTTTTTTTATTATCACATAAGATAAGAAATGAATAAATAAATATAAAAATGATTGAAATGAAAACGTGAAAAGTAATTTGATAAACAAAATCGATAAGAGCCAATTTCCCTATACCGGATTTTGTCAATTTTACTGTAATCGGAAAGATATTCGATTATCTGGACCAATTTCCGAAATTTGTAGATGGACAGACAGACAGAAAGAGAAAACTAGAAAAAGAAACATAAAAGAAAGTTAAATTAATGGGAATTCTTATCTTGATCGCATATTTTAAATGAAAAACATAAATCAATTACACGGTTAATTTAATTGTCCAACATTTCCAATAATTCTCGAACTGTAATTTAAATTCTACCGTGAAATCAACATTACGAAATTAATTTAAAAGAAAGAGTATTAATATTCTAACATTGAGAATACAACAACAAAAATTCCACATGTTTCAAAACACCCTATGTATATATTTAACACCATTTTTTACCACACTAGTCAAAATGACTGGTGTATACAAAAAAAAATGCTTTTTGAGGCTTCCAGTCTTTATTTACTCTCAAAAAATAACAACAAATGTTTAACAATAATAATTTTAATAAATAAACGGATTTATAGACATTTTTAAATAAACAAAACGCTTAATTATTTACAAAAATCAAATGGTTACATGAAGTAGACATTTTGAATTAAAATGGCTGGTCTGGTATATCTAATGTTAAGAACTCGAAAGTTCATTGCCATAAATACCAAATTCATAAATAAAATTAATGTTAGGATTAAATCGAAATGAAAATTGATATGATATAATCGATAACAAATGATAGTAAAATTCATTATGTTAGAAATTATGGTTATAGTTAGTTAGGCTTGCAAAAATGACTGGTCTGGTATATCTAATGTTAATGTTTATTATTAACTATACGCATTTAATATTTTCAATATTACTATAATAAATTGTCCGTAAAATTACTTTGACTTTTTATAATTGAAGTTTCTCTCTTTATTTTGAATCCAAAGTTTTTATTAATCATCATCAAAAGATAGTTAAAACATTATCCTTATCTTTATCTTTTAAGATGACCTCGATCGTTATTCGATATTTAAACTATAGACTTGCTGGTTACTTGCGTAATTTAAAGTGGCACAATCATTAAAAAAAAACTCTCATTTTTATATAAAATTAATAATCCTTTCTAAGTATCTCACATTTGTATCAAATTACGAACAAGTTTTTCGTGTAATGTATTTTTAATCGTATTATATATGTATATAATGAATGTAATGTGTATTTCTAATATTATGCAAGATCTATGAGATAAATAAGATCTATTAGATCTATAAGAGATCAATATACTAAATAAGATCGAATATCATAAATTACGTGACATCGATCAAATCGCGATATTATGTTCATTTTTGATTTATATCAATGATAATATTAATTGTTAATCATACACAATGACATTGAAAATAATCGAATGAGTAGCGTCATCGTTTGTGAGTATAATAATACAGTGTGATTCCCCCCATTATTTTATTTTTTATTTAGAAATTAAAGAAGAAAAGAGACGTACGTGATATGACAATTTTCTTTCACCTTATCTCATCGATATGTTGTCTCGAGTACACCACACACATTTTGTATCGATGATAAAGCATATTTTTATATTTATCATCATATTTCTACCTACGCAAAGTATATATATATATATATATTGATTATCTGCTCAATGTATATGCGTATGTGTATCAGAAATTTTTTTGTGTAACAGTATTTTTTTTTGTTTTTTAAATAAATAATAAAAAAAAAAAAAAGAAAAATATTCTATGTAACATAATCATCTTGCTCGATCGTGAAAAGAAAAAAAAAAGAGAAATGATTATGTGAATAGGAATGATAAACGAGAGTGTAAAATGCAAGCTTGGCAATGAGAACTAGAAAAAGAGAGAAAGAAAAAAAGAAACAAGAAATGGTAGAAGGGGGAAAACGAATAGAAGAAACGTGAAGGTCTTGGGAAGTCCCGAAAACTATAATGGTCAGTAAATCGGTAAAGAACCTCGAGATATTTAACATACCATTCGTATATGTTAATACATGTAAATATATGTATATGTATGTATGATGATTTTGTATTTATGAGTTGATTATAATTGTCTTACAGAAAACATAACAAACATAATTATTATATATATTATTCTTTTGTTAAATAGTAAAATAGTAAAATAGTAAATTGCAATAATTATATTTAATTGTCATTGTAATTATTATTCTTTTATTTTACAAACACGAGTGACTCAAATAATTATTTATAACATTAAGGGAAACGTGACATCAAAGTTAATATAATCTTTTGTTAAATAGTAAAATAGTGAAATAGTAAAATAGTATAATTATCTTTATAATTATAATTAATAATTATAATTAATTATATTTTAATAATATATATAAAATAATTATAATTGATATTATATTTAATTATCATTGTAATTATTATTTTTTTATTTTACAAACACGAGTGACTAAAATAATTATTTATAACATTAAGGGGAACGTGAAATCAAAGTTAACATAAACCCAAAAAAAACATAAAATAAAAAATAAAAAAATATCTTAAGTTTCTTTTTCTATCTCTCGGAGTTGAGAAATAATACTGGGGAAGCACCAACTCATCGTAGTATTATGACTGTATATAAAGTATAGTATATACACGTGATTCCAATTATTAGTTTGTGTGAGTGTGCGCGCACGCGCTTGTGTGTATGATATCCGTGAATCCAAGGTTCGAAAGCACACGTTTGTGTGTGTCGATCAACGAGCTTGCTTTGACATAAGAGATCTATCGATTGCTTGTAAATGTATATACATATATATATATATATATATATATATATATATATAAAACAAATTTTTTTTTTTCTAGTAAAATGACCAAGGGTTTTTTCTTTTTTGAGTTTCATATTGGTGTTGGTAAACTGGTGATAGTAGTTGTATTGGTGGTGGTGGTGATTGTGACGTTGTAAATGGGTGGGAGGGAGAAATGTTTTAAATATCAGTGAACGTTGTGAATTTTCAACAGATCAACGAAAGAATCAACAGTATTCGGATCGATAATATTAATCGATTAAAGTTATATATATATAGTGATAAATATAGTGATATAGTTTTATTAAATGATCTATTAATAATGATCTATAATAATACAAATTTGTGTTCTCCAATAGAAGATATAAGAGCTGTGATGATTACAACAGTATTGATCACAAAATACATCATCAATAAAAGTGAAATAAAATTTTCTACGTAACTTTATTTAGAATACTATTGATGGTATTCTAGATTCAAATAATATTATAATAATATTATTATATAGTCAACTATAAACATTTTATTTTAATTCAATTGATAAATATAATACATTGGAAGTGTGTTAGTGTTTGAAAGATTAAGATTTCAATTAGAATTACAAATATTCATTGATATCTTCCAGTGAAGATTATAAACAACACGATTTATAATAAATCATAAAATATATATATATATATATTTATATTTATATATATAGATCATTTTGTTGTTGTTGTAAAAATGAAAGAATATCGAGAAAGGATCAGAAGATTGAAAGGTGATGGTTTATTACTACAAATGGATTCCAATAATCGAATACTCGAGGTAACAGGAGATGGTTGTAAAATAACCATGAGCAAAAATTGTGGAAGCGTTCGTGTCGTCGGTGATGGATGTTTAATCAAGGTCAAACATAATGCAGGTGACATTGTATACACTGGTGATGGTGGTCGCGTTGTTTTGGGACCAAAATCATCGAAAGATAAAGTTCAATACTTTGGGGTTGGTGGAAAAATAATTTTGGATTCTGAATCGATGGATGTTAATAATTCTAACGTGAAACAAAATACCAAGGAATCATCTGCAACCTTGAAAAATTATCTTGGAATGGATAAAACGAAGAAAATTGTGAAAAAAACGAAACAAGTTGACAATTCTTCTGATTCATCGAATTCTGATACGAAAGAAACCAAAAAGGTTTCCATTAAAAATTGTAATCTCAGAAATGAGATGAAAGATAAAAATAATTGTAAAATTCAAGATAAAGACAAAGAAACGAATAATGCGAAACATGATAGAACTATTTTTGTAACAACAACTACAACTACAACTACAACTACAACAACAACAACAAGCAACAACAAATCTGGAAATTTGTTCGAAGTTAACAAATGGTTCGTTTCACCGACTTCGGTTGTACGAAGTTTTGTTGAAAATGTTCCTACAGTAACTGTTTATAAAAAAAAGTTACGAAAAATTCGACAAAAAAATAATTTATTTTATTTATTTATTATTTAATTTATATCAAATCGAACACACAGGGTTATAATTTGGCTTGTCATTTTCTTAATTTGTTATATATTCATTGGATACGCGTTATAATGATTACAAATGAGATAATCATATGATTATAACTTAATGTTTATATCTTGCCAATATAGTTTAAATATCACACACATGAGTGTTCTAATATAATAATATTGTTTTTTTTTTTTAAGAAAGATTATTTATTAAACTGACTGATTTCATGTATACGAACCTACTACCTCATACCAAAATACTAAACGTATTATTAAAATATCAATGTAATTAAATAATAAATATCAATGTAACTAAAAAACCTTAATGAACATACAATTTGAAAGTATTATTTAACATAATTCATAATTTATTTTATATAAATAATATCATTCAAACTGTCGACTGAATTGAATCTTTTAAAGTGCGTTCTACGAACGAATTTAAAAGTAATTCATTAAATTAATGATGTTTAATATATTTTAACATAGCAAACATCTGTTAATGATGTTATCCAAGTACGCATCGTCTAATTAAATTATTATAACGGGTTAAGATCGAAGCTAAATAACCAAAGAGATGGAAATTATGATAAAACGATTAGTAATATAAAGTATAAGTGTATGTAGCAGAAAAAAACAAAAAAAGTAATTAAAAAAAAAAGCATATAAATACCTAAAACGATTTCACTGCGATGTAATCTATGTACGAAATATGAGTGATGAATAAAAAAAAGAAATAAGTAAATAAAAGTAGCCAACATTTATGTTTGTTTGTTTAAAAAAAACACACAGCACACACACACACACACAGAAAAAATATTTTTACATGAATTATAATAAATAATAATACGTTTGATAATAAAAATTGTTAGATTTGAATGAAATACAAAAATTATAATGAAATGTTGCAAAACCACGTGACAATGAATTAAAAGGTAATGTAAACAATTTTTATAAAGGTACAAAAATATTTCGTTAGTTCCACTTGAAATTTGCGTGACCCTTTTCTTTTTTGTTGGGCTTTTATATACGTGTAACACGTATGTACTTCGAATAATTTTCTACGGTGATGCACAGGAAACGTCTATTAGGAGGTCTGAGAAGTATAATTTACTATGGTATAGTTACGCCGATGCACTTGCAAAAGATTTACATTTATATATATAATATTATAATTATATATACATATATATACATATATATACATATGTATATAAATAATGGATGTCATTGTCCTATAACATGATTCAATCATACATATATATATTAATATGAATATTAACATCGTACTAATACTTTCTAAATAAATAAATAAATATATATATATATATATATATATATATATATATATATATATATATATGTGTGTGTGTGTGTGTGTGTGTGTATGTGTACATAGAAATGCAATAATAATCAGATAAGTATACGAATTATTTATTGAAAATAAATCAATTTACGTCAATGTTTCGAATTCGTATATCAAGTAAACGTAATAGCAATTTAATTAAAATCGTTTCGTTTGAAATTAAACACCCGATATAAATGCACAAATAAATTATTTGAAATCGTTGCATGGAAACCCAGTTTTGTATGATCGATACCTTAGAAAATCTTTTGTCTTTTCTTTTGTGTGTTTTAAGTTCCTATACTTAGCAAATATTTCATTATAAGTATTAACCCTTTAAGTGATAAATACTTTAAACTAAAATGTTTTTTAGGTTAGGAACAAAATAATTTATTATTAATCAAATTCTAATAATAAATTATATTTAATAATTAAAGGTTTTCTTTTTGAATATAATTTTTCATTGATTTTAATATAAATATTAAATTATTATATTAACAAACACGTATATGCTTCGAACGATAAGGTTAGTAATTTTTATCAAACGCATATATGCGTTCATAGCACTCAAAGTATTTAAAAATAATAATTTAATAATGAAATTAAATACAAAATTAATATAATATCGATATTTTCTTATTGTATTTTATATACAAATAACAAAAAAAAAATGTACAAAAAATGATTTGTATAGAAGAAAATAATAAAAAAAGAAACCGAAGTTCGTTTATTTGAACGTAGTGTGCATGATTGACAAAAGATTCTTTCTTTTGTTTCCGTTTGCGGGTTTTGAGGCTTAATATGGTAACCTTATCGTACAATATATAAGTGTATATATGTATATACTATATAAGTATATGTACGAACGGATATGTTCGTTCCTTCATTAATTCAAGGAGCCATTTGTCGAGTCAAGGGTCTTACTGAACTATTTGGTAGTACCTATAACCATATTCCTGACCCAGCCTTTTGCTCATTCAAAGATCAGCCTACTGTTAATGGAGGTCAACTTGAGATCACACATACATTTACATTTACATTACGTATCGTAAAAAATTTTAACAAATATACAGGGTGGGTCATCACATTTTACCATCTAGATTTACGTTATCATTATTACGCGTAGCAGACAATGTTTAACATGGAGTTGAATGGCTTTAAAAGGGGTTCATACTGATGGTACTTTATTTTTTTTTAGGTGGACGTATCAAGGACATATGAAGGTCATTATTGTTTTTTTAAATGGAATCATATATTTTTTATTGCATCATCTGATGCTCTTTCATATTATTTACAAAAAAGGTTCAATGTGGACCATTTGCATCAGAACACTTTCTGAATCGAGAAATTAATGACTTATTAACGTTTCTTAATGTATCTGATGTTATTTTCTTGCATTCATTGACGATACGATCCTTCATATCGGCCATTGTAGTGGGAGGCTCAGCGTAAACTTTATTTTTTAAGTAGCCCAATAAGAAAAAGTCGAGGGGCGTTAGATCTGGTGACCTAGCCGGAAAATGAAAAAGTTGTCTCTTAGAGTGAGAGTCCAATTACAAAATCCTAAACGTTTATAACAATCATTTGCGGTCAGTTCTTGAACCTATGATACATGATATGAATGATATTTGTGCTTTCTCAGTATGCGTAAAATGCTTTTGCGGCTAATTCCAGCTTGTCTTTCGATTTTGCGAGAGCTAACGGATGGATTTATCGTAACTGCGGCTAACACTTCCCAAATCGTTGGATAGAACGGAGTGGGCCCATTCATTTTCCGGCTAGATCACCAGATCTAACGCCCCTCGACTTTTTCTTATTGGGCTACTTAAAAAATAAAGTTTACGCTGAGCTTCCGACTACAAAGGCCGATATGAGGGATCGTATCGTCAATGAATGCAAGAAAATAACATCAGATACATTAAGAAACGTTAATGAGTCATTAATTTCTCGATTCAGAAAGTGTTCTGATGCAAATGGTCGCCACATTGAACCTTTTTTGTAAATAGACATAAAAATTAAAATATCTCCTAAAGTAATAATTTTTTTACATATATAGGGTAATACTTTTTTGTAAATAATATGAAAGAGCATCAGATGATGATGCAATAAAAAATATATGATTCCATTTAAAAAAACATTAATGACCTTCATACGTCCACCTAAGAAAAAAAAGTACCATCAGTATGAACCCCTTTTAAAGCCATTCAATTCCATGTACTGCTACGCGTAATAATGATAACGTAAATCTAGATGGTAAAATGTGATGACCCACCCTGTATATATATGCATTATTAAAAAAAGGGGGTAATTAAAGAAGAAAAATTGTATTACACGTGAAAGGGTACTGGACAATTATTTTTAGATTAGAACAATTTGATGAAACATTATATAATAATTATTATTATTATTATTAACTGGCATCAGAGGAACTCGAAAGTTCATTGCCGCAAATACCAAATCCCGCCATTGTTCCCGTTCCTGAGCGCGATCCTTCCATTCGCAGTGTTCGTATCCTATTTCTTTCAGGTCCCTTCTAATATTATCCTCTCATCTACATCTCGGTCTACCTAGTGGTCTTTTCCCGTTTGGTATACCGACCAATATTTTGTGCGCCGTTCGATCCTCCCCCATGCACCGCGCCACGTGACCAGCCCATCTTAATTGGCGTGATTTTACAACGTTGATAATATCCGGTTTGTTGTACAATCGATGTACTTCAACGTTATGGAGTTTTCTCCATTCGCCCGTTTCCTCATCGCGTTTTGCACCGAAGATTTTACGAAGGACTTTGTTTTCGAAAACCCTAAATTTCTTTTCGTCCTGTAACGTAAGCGACCACGATTCACTACCATAAAGGACTACCGGCAGGATGATTGTCCTGTATATCCTGATTTTTAATCGCCTAGACAGCAACCGCGAGCTGAGTAATTTGCTAACCGAATAAAAATATGACTTGCCTAGATTGATTCTTTTCTTAAGTTAATTTCGCGTTCGTCTGGTATATTTTATAATAAATAGATGGAATAATTAAAAATCTAATATTGGAGTAAATTTGATTTTTCATACAATACTAAACATAAAAAAATAAATAAATATTAGTTCTACCGGAAAATTAGTCCATTTAAAAAATATTTTTATAATAATACAATTTAAAAAATAAAATAATATTATAAATTATTCCTAATTTGAACAATTAATTAATTGAATTACTTTTGAACTCTTGCCAACATGGTGGCAACTTGTATATTCCATTTTAAGGAATAGGGCCTTACCCCTAGTGACGAAAAATTGAACTAATGTTTGTTTGAACGAAATTTTCCGGTAGATCTAATACATTAGATAAGAAAAATATTAAGAAAAATCATAAATTCCGTAATATCGAGTTAACCGAAGATTTTAACCAGTAAAATGTAATTCTTCCTAACTAAACTAGACCTCCCCAACATAGTCATAGAAAATTGTTGTCCCTACCAACCAACTCCTGACCCTTCTTATTTTCTCCCTTCCTTATTTCTTTATAGAACAAGGAACACAACGTTTTAACAAGGACACGTGTGTACTTTTGGATGCTCGGTTCACGTACAATGCGTACACGCTTTCGAACTTTTATTCAGTTGAAATGTTCCCTACGAACGAACAGCACCCTTTTTTTCCTTTTATTTTTTTCTTAAAGAGAAAACTTAGGTACAGCTGCCCTAACCTACGACAAAAGAATAAGTTTGCAGTAACACAATATGAAATAGTATTGAAATTCTTAACGTAGAAAATAAAACATTTGTTTTTATTTTTATTCCTCATTTTCTATTATTTTATTTATTTCTTGTATTATTATTTCGAAATATAGCCTTGAAAAAGAATTCCTTGATATTTAATTTATTTTCTTATATAAAAAACATAAACTTTAAATTCCTTCAATTATAAGACAGTAAAAAATATATTGGAATATTATTACATAATTTATAAATCCATAAAACATTTGTGAAATAATGTATATATATATACTTGATGAGATTTTTTTTTTTTGAAAACGTTTGCTTGTGTAATAACGAAAACTTGAGGATTACGTAATACAAGAAGACTACTCACTAGCAGTAAAACATTTTTTCGTGTCCGAGAAAGCGCGAAAGATATGCAGAAAAGAATGAACGAAACTTTAAATGTTATTCTTGGATACGTGATACCATAGAAGGCCAAAAAATGTACACCAAAAAAGAGAGAGAGAGAGAGAGAGAAAGCAGAGAATACATCGAATTTTATTTCGTTACTAATAAAACATCATGAAGAAACAAATTCGAGAAAACTGAAATAAATAAAAAAAAAATATATATATATTATATATAAAGAATCAAAAAAATATATAATGAATAAATAATAAATAAGAAAATAGAAACAAAAATATAATATAAATGTAATATTAAAATATGATATTTAATATTATTTAATTTAATATAATAATTTAATATATTATATGACATATTATATTATATAATATAATAAATTATTATATAAAATATTAAATATTATAATTATTAAATATATTAAATTAATATAATATTTATATATAAATATAATATAATATTATATATATATATATAAATTAC
Organism: Polistes dominula; assembly: GCF_049000335.1. NCBI lineage: Eukaryota > Metazoa > Arthropoda > Insecta > Hymenoptera > Vespidae > Polistes > Polistes dominula. The sequence continues at coordinate 2,694,855 of NW_028301058.1, read as the reverse complement.
GTGTCACGTTGTTTGTCCGCAATGGACTCCTAAACTACTGAACCGATTTTAATAAAATTTGGCACACTATATGCAATTTCATCCAACTTGAAATATAGGATAGTTTATATCTCAATTTATAATCGCAATATTATTTTATAATTCGTTGACTTAAAGACGTGTGTATCGGACTGATTGTAAGCCACAGCAACGCGTGGCGGAGCACCCCTAATATATATATATATATATATATATATATATTAATTTTCATGCAATTGTTTCATATTTATAATATATTTTCTAGAAATTTAACAGCATTTAAATAAACCCCCCCCCCCCAAAATGTAAAAAATAATAAAAATAAATAGAAAGAGAAAAAGATATAAAAAGGAAAAGAGAATTGAAGTTAAAAAAAAAAAGGGAGGGAAAATGAGAAAAGAGAAAGACAGACGAGTTATAGACAGAAATTAAATAAAAAAAAAAAGAAAATAGTTAAATAACTCTAGGAAGAGAAAGAGAAATATGTAGACAAAAAGAAATATAAATAGGAAGATAGACAGAAGACAGAATGAAAAGCAAACAAGACAGATATAGAAAGAGATAGAAAGAGAAATAGAGAACTAGAGAAAGAGAGAGATAGTTCTATATGTAAATGCTATGAGAAAGATAGAGATAGAATAGTGAACAGTAAATGCTGCTAGGTGTTTATTTGTAGGAGAATGAAAAAGGAATAGGTGGGAGAAAGATCGGTGACCTCTAGACAACTAACGTAAGATTCGTATCAAGATTTTTGCATAAGTATCATTACCTAACTAAAACTATCTTCATCAATTATTTTATTCTATAACACGTATGCTTTTATATTTAAAGTAATGATTTGTATATAATAAAATATAATAGAATTGTATCTGAATTAGCAATAATGCAATTAATTACATTACAAGAATATTAGAATTGGGCTAATATCAAATATAAAATACAATCTGTAATATTTTGATTAAATTCATTAATATTAATAATATTAATAAATAAAATATTACTAATATTAATAATATTAATTATAATTACATTACAAGAATATTAGAATTGGGCTAATATTAAATATAAAATACAATCTAATATTCATGTAGGGGGGGGCCTTCGGGGTAAACACCCTAAAGGGGTATACCTGAAAATAAACTACTTCTTCTTCTACAATCTAATATTTTGATTAAATTTATTAATATTAATAATATTAATAAATTAAATATTTAATAATAATTTTATTATATATTATTATATATTTTATTAAATAATAAAATATTTAATAATATTTGTATTATTTAATAATTAAAAACAAAAATATATTAAATAATACAAATATTATAATACTCAAAAAATAAAATCAACTTGCATCTGGGTTGCAGTGATGTAATGCACTACAGTATATACAGTATATCAAGTTGCAGTGGTACAGTATATTGCAATGAAGTATATTTCGGTTGGCCTAATTTTCAAAATAAAATATCAACCAATACAATGTATTATCTAAATAAAAAATATTATTAGAAATACCACACACACCACTAATGGTAAGCAATATCTAACATTTTAACTGACCAATTTTTCCATATAAAAATTTTCAAATATTTAAAATAATAATAAATAAAAAATACCTATTATTAAAATAATATAATATAAATAAATGAAATAGTATAACATAAATAAAAATACACATATTATATTAAAAATATAATTAGAAACACCACACACCACTAATGGTAAGTAATACCTAACATGGTAATGTTCAATATAAAAATATTCCTGTATATATATAATAATTAAATTAAAATATAACAAATAAAAAATACCTATTATTAAAATAATATAATATAAATATAAATAAAATAGTATAACATAAATAAAAATACACATATTATATTAAAAATATAATTAGAAACACCACACACCACTAATGGTAAGTAATATCTAACATTGTAATGTTCCATATAAAAATATTCATATTATATATATATATATATATATACATATAATAATAATTAAGTTAAAATAATAACAAATAAAAAATACCTATTATTAAAATAATATAATATAAATAAACATACCATTATATTAAAAATATAATTAGAAAAACCACAAACCACTAAACAATACCTAACATTGTAATCCAATGTTTCCATCTAAAAAAAATTTAAATATATATAATAATTAAATAAAAATAATAAAAAATATCTATTATTAAATAATCCTTATCAAACAACAACAACAACGACGAAGAATCATTCTAAAATCTATGATACAATATAATATTCTTATTTAAAAAATAATCTTGGAAATACGTGGGAACGAAATAATCTCTTGGCCACTTTCATACGTTTAATACGATGCCTATGGGGGAAAAGAAAAAGTGTGGGGGAGAGTAAACAGGGCTGCTGAGGGGAGTGAAGGGATGGGGTTAAAATAAGGGGAAAAGAAGAGAATAAAAGACTAGGGGGGCAGGGGAGGAACATTAAACAAGCACAAAGCTGCTTGCCGTTCGTTCGATGACTCAATGACGACACATGTGTTTCGAAAGGGGAAACACCCCCTCCTGCGAATGATCCCGATCGAAATACGAGTGAGTGAAAGAAAGAAAGAGACAGAGAGAGAGAGAGAGAGAGAGAAAACCCAGAGAGATGGCCACGTGGCAGTTGGCAAGGGATTCGTCAGAGTGAGATAAATCTATTTGCGACGCCTCCCCCTCCCTTTCACACCTCCCACCACCCACCTCTTATGTTCCTCTTCTGCTGATCGTTCAGTTTTTCCTTTGCAAAAGCTACTATAAACCTTCAACGGGATTACAACAATTTCTTTACTTTTTTTGTTTACTCTTTCTGTTCTTTTCCTTTTTCCAAATATTTTCGCGTAAATACAAAATTTGTATACATGATGATAATTCTAATTGTTCGTTATTAATACTAGATATACCACCATTTTCTACCACACTAGTCAAAATGATTGGTGTATACAAAAAAATGCTTTTTGATGCTTCCAGTCTTTATTTACACTTAAAAAATAACAAAAAATGTTTAACAGTAATAATTTTAATAGATAAATGGGGATTTATAGACATTTTTAAATAAACAAAACGCTTAATTATTTACAGAAATCAAATGTTACATGAAGTAGACATTTTGAATCGAAATGGCCTGACCAGTTAAAATGACTGGTCCGATATATCTAGTGTTAATTCATAAAAACCTATGAGTAGGGCCTAAATAATAATAATAATAATATTTTTAAAAAATAATAAAATATATAAAAAAAAAAATAAATAAAGTAAATAAACAAAGAAGAACGAATAAAATGAAAAAAATATGTAATACGAAAAACACGTTCTTCTATGAACCATTGTGTGTACAATTTTTCAACAAAATATGAATATTGAAAAAAGGAATTAACAAAAAAAAAATAAATACATAAATAAAAAGAAAAGAAAGAGAAGATATATATATAAGAATTTGTAAACAAGATATTATAAAAATTGTATAATCCCTTGAAAACAATTTAGTACTGGAAGGGGGAAAGGAATTAATTCGAAGCAAAATTTGAATATTGAAAAAAAAGGGATTAACAAGCAAAAAAAGAAAAAAAAATGAAATAAAAATACAAGAAAAAAACATTTGAAGAATTTGTAAAAGAGATATTTTAAAAATTGTATAATCCCTTGAAAACAATTTAGTGAGGGGGTGGGAAGTGGAGTAGGGATTTATTCGAAGCTCGACTTAATATCATTTCCAACGGAGTTTTAGGCTCGTGCAAAGTGCCACAGTGAAAGATAGAAAGAGAAAAATAATACAAAAAGACAAAAAGAAAGAAAAAAGAAAGAAAGAAAGAGCAATGTGATCCCCCATCCAGTCTCCCTTCTTTTGCACACCATAGCAGCAGCCGCATGGCTCGGATTAGTCAGAAACCTACCTCCCTCTAACCCCCTAACCATCCTTCTCTGTCTCTCTCTCTCTCTCTCTCTCTCTTTTGCATCTCTTGCTCGGATCTGGTCGTGTTGCGGACCGCGGATATATTTACCGTCTCGTTAAAATCATTCTCGACGGGAGCTGACTCTCTCAGCTTGACCCATGTTTCTTGACTAAAACGAAAATTTAACTAACAGAACTGTTTCATTTCATTTCATTTCATTTTCCATTGCTATACCTAATTTTTCTTTATTGTTTATTATTATTATTATTATTATTATTATTATTATTATTATTGTTAAATGTTTCACGGTTCGTAATATTTTTCATGCAACTGATTGAAATAAATTAGAAAGGAGATTGGAGAGAAACGAGAAATAAAATAAAATATAATATATTAGGTTGTCCGGAAAGTTCTGACAAATTTTCAATAGATGGCATTAAAGTTCTTTTGTTAAAAAAAAAAAAAAAAAAAACCTGAAAAGTTCTGGAAGGAAGAAATTTGAAGGTTAACTTTAAAGATGGATAAAATTTTTTAAACAAAAAATGGCACATATATAATTTAATAAATATATTAATAATAATAGTAATAATATTATAATTATAATTAAAAAAAATATATTAACAATAATTAATAATATTAATTATATATTTTTATTATATATCATTATGCCGTGAAGTGACGGCAATATATCAAATTTGGATTTCAATCTTCTGTCAAAATCAGCACGAACTTTCTGTATAATCTAATAATATTATAATAATAATAATATTAATAATAATAGTATGAAGAAAGAAATAGAATTGTAGAACGAACGTAAATGCATCTTTTAAATGCATCTTCGTAATGCAATCAACTGTTTCGAAACATTTCGTGACTGTGAAAATAAATAAGAAAAGGAAAAAAAAAAGATGGAATGTCAGACAAATAAAAATGTAATTATAAATATAAATATAATAAAATAAAATAAAAAAGCAGATAAAAATAAAAAGTAAAACTAAAATGCATAAATTTATATTATTATTTTAATAAATATTATTCTTCATTAAATTGATATTATTAATATAAATTTAATGAAGAATATTATTTGTACCAAAAAGTAATCAAAATTTTGTTTACTGAAGAATACAAAAAAAAACATTTATTTATTAAAGAAATCTTAAATGTTAATCAACAATAAAATTTTTCACAAAAACTACCTGTGTGTACTTGTGTACTTGTACACATTGAAGAAATTTTGATTACTTTATACGTTCCTCGTAATATATTTTTATTTATTATTAAATAAAAATTGCGCCATTGCGACACGTAAAGTTTCGAAAGATTTTCTTAACTCGCGATAAAAATACCGCGAGTGCAGAGACAAGAGAGATACGACGATGGGGGTTTTAAAAAAAGGGGGCCACAAGAAAAAAGAAAGTAACAGGAAGAAAAAAAAATGAAGAAATATTTAGTCACAACTCTCCTTTGCACATTCCGCAATAATACAAAGTTAGGCCGTAGGCGGAGATAAATGACACACAGGGGTAACAAATATAACTTGGCGAATATGAACGAAAATGCAACCAACCGCAATTTTTGCAAGCCTAACTAACTATAACCATAATTTCTAATATAATGAATTTTACTATCATTTGTTATCGATTATATCATATCAATTTTCATTTCGATTTAATCCTAACATTAATTTTATTTATGAATTTTGTATTTATGGCAATGAACTTTCGAGTTCTTAACATTAGATATACCAGACCAGCCATTTTAATTCAAAATTTCTACTTCATGTAACATTTGACTTCTGTAAATAATTAAGAGTTTTGTTTATTTAAAAATGTCTATAAATCCATTTATCTATTAAAATTATTATTGTGTTAAACATTTTTTGTTATTTTTTAAGAGTAAATAAAGACTGCAAGTCTCAAAAAGCATTTTTTTTTGTATACACCAGTCATTTTGACTAGTGTGGTAGAAAATGGTGGTATATCTAGTGTTAATGTCAACACTAGATTTACGAACTGAGCTATAATTTGACTCATTTCTCATTTTTTTGATACATATAACATATAAAATTTAAATATTATTTTTCAAAAATATATTTTGTTTTTTAGTTACGTAATGAAATATGTTTAAATATTAATTCCTAACCTCTATTCAATCCTTGATTTAAAAACAATATGTTTAAGTCATTAAAAAATATTTAACAATACATCCGTAAATTTAGTGTTAATAATAATAATAATAATTAATTTCATTAATTATAAACAAAGACGAAAAAATAATTATTTTGCATACGTTGCAAATGTAATTGAAACGAAATTGTGAGTTTTTTTAATGAATGAATTTTGTTTAATTCAAATAAAACTTTCTAAAGTATGCGTTCACGAATAATTCGAACGTTTTTCCCTTCCTCCCTCCCCCTATGAGAATTCATTTTCTTAATTATGTGAAAATTTACTAAAATGGAATAATCAATGTGTGTAATATAAAAGAAATTAATAAAAAAAAAATATTTCTGTTGGTATTTAATACAAGGTTCGCATGACGGTATTATAAATTGGAAAGTTATCGTATATATATATATATATATAGAATTATAAAACATTAGAGATATTTTCATTGGGCCACTGGTTTTCTCTCATGCTTCTCTAATTCTCAACTTCTTTTTCTTTTTTTTCACTTCATTTTATATCTTTTTTTTTCTTTTGATGATTTAGTTTTATTTCACTTTTTTTTTTAAATAGATGCGTTCTTCTATGGAGAATAATCGAAGGAAACTGTACGTCGTCTTACTTTCGCGTTAATGCGATGAAAGTATGTAGTTTTTTGTTTAGGATACGCATAATCGACGAAAGTATGGGATGAGAAGCAAAACTCTTCAAGCATATCAATATTTTCTATATTTTATAAGATAACTACTTTGTTTTTATATATAATAATTATTTTATTCTTCTTCTTCTTCTTTTGTTTTCTTTTAATTTAATAAATTGTAAATGAAATATTCAATAAAATAATACCATAATAATAATACAATTAATATTAGGGACCCATTGGAAAATTCTGTCCGTTCAAACAAACATTAGTTCAATTTTTCGTCACTAGGGGGTAAGACTCCATTTTTTAAAATGAAATATACAAATTGCCACCATGTTGGCATATTATAATATTTTCTATATTTTAAAGAAGATAACTTTGTTTTTATATTTAATAATTATTTTATTCTTCTTCTTCTTGTTCTCTTTTAATAAATTGTAAATGAAATATTCAATAAAATAATACTATAATAATACAATTAATTTTTGGAGTCTACCGGAACATTCTGTCCGTTCAAACAAATATTAGTTCAATTTTTCGTCACTAGAGGTAAGGCTCCATTTTTTAAAATGGAATATACAAATTGCCACCATGTTGACAAAAGTTTAAAAATAATTCAATTAATTGATTGTTCAAATTAGGAATAATTTATTATTTTATTTTATTTTCAAAATGGACAGAATTTTCCGGTAGTTCAATTTTTCGTCACTAGGGAGGGGTAAGGCCTATTCCATTTTAGGGATCCTGTAGGAGGGATGCGCCATGTACATTGCTGGGAGACCGGAACTCGATTTTGCGCGCGAATGATTCAAACATTGAAATAATTATGAAATAATGAATTGCATCAAATACAGAAAAAAAATGAACTATATTTAATGATAATTAAAAATTTATATTAAAATAGAATTGGTTACACGAAAAAATTATTATAAATTCAAGCGGTCCCCCAAAATTTTCAGCCAATGGCACATGAGCTGAATATGAATGGCGCATCCCTTCTACAGGATCCCTATTCCATTTCTTAAAATGGAATATACAAATAGCCACCATATTGACAAGAGTTCAAAAGTAGTTCAATTAATTAATTTGTCAAATAATGAATAATTTATTTTATTATTTTATTTTATTTTATTTTAAAAATGGACAAAATTTTTTGCTAGATCTAATATTATTTTTTAAATGAAACGATCATAGACGTGTTATTTAATTTTACTTGTGCAACGTACACGAACTTACACGTGAGATTAATTAACCTGTTAACCGGGGAGTTCCCTTTTTAATTACTCAGCTCTTTTTATTATTTATTTATTATTTATTATTATTTATGCTTAAAATAAATTTAAAAAATATGTGAAATATATATATATATATATATATATATATATATATATATATATTTTCGTTTATTTATATATAAAAAATAAAGGTTAGTACCTTTAGCATTAAAGCAATACGTTTGACGTATTTATACGTCCCACCTAATTAATAGGTTAATAATTTATTACCAAAATAAAATAAAATGAAAAGAAATTGTTGAACTCGATCTTTCAACGTTCGAATCTTTCTAATCTAATATTTGCTTTACATGTTGGTGTGAGTAATACTACATGTTTGCGTGTAGGCGTGACTACTTCTTTCACACATCATACACACACAGAGATATCCAACATACACATAAATATATTTCCGGATGGGTCTTTCCACCCACGAGTGAGAAAATTATCGGAATTCGTGCGAAAGTTCATTTCCTTTTCTTCGTACAACGTCTAAATTCCCTATAGGGTTGTTTTATTTCAAAAATATGAAGATAATAAAATGTAATTTTTAATATCTCGTAAGGAATAATTATTTCAAATGAAAATTCATTTCAATTGTAATTCAAATATGTGCGTAAGTACAAATGTTATTTTAAATTTGATATTAAATGAAATAAATTTTGTACGGAAATGAAAGTACGATTTGTAATTAAACAAAAATATTACGCTCAAGTATTTAAATTTTATTTATTATTGTTGTTGATTATAATTTTAAACTGCATATTAACACTAGACATACCAGACGAGCCATTTTAATTCAAAATTTCAACTTCATGTAACATTTGATTTCTGTAAATCATTTTGCATTAAGCGTTTTGTTATATAAAAATGTCTATAAATTCATTTATCTATTAAAATGATTATTGTTCAACATTTTTTTGTTATTTTTTAAGAATAATAAATAAAGACTGAAAGCCTCAAAAAGCATTTTTTTGTATACACCACAGTCATTTTGACTAGTGTGGTAGAAAATGGTGGTATAACTAGTGGTAATATTATTTTATTTCAATAAAAAAAAAAAAAGTGTTATGCATAAAACACTGAAGAAAATTCTATTCAATGGATTTAATATTACTTTGGATAATTTTCCATATTTTCATGCTCGAATAAAAGATCCTTGTTGCATCTAAGTTAAAAGGTTTAATCGTGAAGAAATAATTTGATTTTTCATCGAACCGTGCTTCGTTTACGATATCAACTATCTAACACGTGTAATTTCATTTCCATACAAAATTATGCAACATATATATATATATATATATATATATATATATATATATATATATATATATATATGTGTATGCAACATGTACATGTATATGTGTCCTATATTTCTCGAGCTTTTATAAAGAAAACTTGATTGATGAGAAATAAATGATTAAAAAAAAAAAAAAAAAAAAAATAAAGAAATATTTTCCATAACAAACACACAGATCCTTTTTTTAATTTATAAATACGAACAAAACTGATAAACAATTAATATCATATTATTGAAATAATTAAGTATCTTATGATATTTAAGGATCAAAATTATTTACGTATTATTATCTACCCCTCGTATGTTTTTCAAGAAGATTCAAGTGCAGATGAGAGACTGTAACCTTTCAAAGCATTCTGTAAAAACCACTCACCCGTATACTTCTTCTTTTCAATGTTAAAAAACAGATCCACTTGTCAGAGAAAAAGAAAGAGAAAAAGATAACTTGGTTTTAGTTTATAAAGAGGAGAAGAAGAGGGTTGGGGTTAGGGAAGGGGGTAACACGTGTTTACATATACTATTAACATATGGATCATGTTTTACGAGTGGTGAGAAACATTCGTCTGGAATTTCAAGTTGTTAAATAATTTATAGTTAATCTTATTAGTATTTAATTTAAAGTCAAAACAACAAGTAATTTTCAAGTTAATAATATATTAATTATTATAATATATAATTTATTATATTATATATATTATTATATATATTAATATATATTATATTATATATATTATTATATATATTAATATATATTATATTATATTTATTATATATATAAATTATTATATATAAATTTATTATAATATATAATTGTTATATATAAATATAATAAAAAATATATATTATATATTATATTATAAAATATAATGATATTTTAAATTATTATATTATTAATTAAATATTATTAATTTAATATATATATATATAAATATAATATAACGAATTAATAATATAATTTTTATATAAAAGGAGTGTAACCCTTCGGGGAAGCAATAAAAATTATAATAATAATAATAATATAATTTTTATTAATTATTATTATTATTAATAAATGTGTTATATAAATGTGTTTGATATAATAATTATATATATATATATATATATATATATATATATATATGTAATATTATTTAAAATATTATATTATTATTTCATATTAAATATTATATTATTTAAAAAGGTAAAATAATAAATTATTTATATCACGATAAATAAAATACAAAAAATACTCTCAAACAATTGACCTAAATCCTTCATACTATATATATATATCATGGAACAGTCTATCTTCTTACATAAATTATATATCCTACATTAGTGAACGATCTAACTCATAATTACGAAATCATTTTGTTCGTATAACGAATAATCGGACTTAAATATATACACGAGTTTCAATAACACAATGAAGGCGTGTCAAAATGTTACTGTCAACTATAAACTTCTTGCATTTCCTTTTGTATGATAACAACGAATGTTTTTGTCTTGACAAAAAAAAAAAAACAAAAAAAAAAAAAGAAAATAATTCATTTCCATATAAGTACGTGGGTAGATTGAAAAGTTTTGAATAACAAAAATGAACGAGTGGGGGTTTCTATATTATTTTTTTTTTTTTACAACAAAATACATTTAAAAAACTTTTTCAAAACTCAACCTTCGTAAAAGAAAAAGAAGCAGAAGAAGAAGAAGAATAAAATGATATTCAAAAACATTTTTATGTCATCTTACAAAAATCTTTCGACTATGTTAAATAAAAAAAAAAAAATCACATAAATAATTAATTTTGAATAATCCAATAAAGGGTTATAAATATGCGCCATGTTTTCTTCAAAACGATAGGAAAATGGCTCTGCTTTGATATCAAAATTCAAAAAAAGTTTACCTCGTTCATCCCCCTCGCATTCGAACAATAACAAAAACAATAACAATAAGAAGAATATATTTGAATATGTTCGAAAATTTGTCGAGAAGTAATAAAAACAAACGATGATAACAATAATAAGGAAAAGAAAATGTATTATCATTTATCCTACCATGATTCGAAGATTCGACAGTTAGAGAAACACGTTCGATCGATTTTTTAAGGGTGAGGAGGGGGTGATAATTTATTCTCTGAAAAGAGGGAAAGTAGACAACCATTTATCTATCCATCCATTCATTCGTTCCTTATATACTTTACATACATATATATATATATATATATATATGTATTATTAGTATATATGTATTACGTTCGTTCGCACGACGAGCCCGTACGAACGAAATCGATAAGCTACAGTCTACACACACACAACATTAGGAAAAAAAGAAAGAAAGGATAGATATATAATTAAAAAAAAATAATAATAATAATAAAAAAAAAGGAAAAACAACAATTTATTATCAGATATAACTTACTGTGAAATATCCTTTTTCCTTATCCTAATCCATATGGCCGATGATTCAGATTTATCTCAAATATTTTTTATCTTGTCTAATATCAAACTCGAATTCACTCTCTAACACGAACTTTAAGTATAATAGGGGGGATTGGACGATTTCAAATTATTATTCTTTCAAACAAAAAAATATATTTTATTAAACGGTCTGTTTCGAACATTCCTCTATTTCTATAGAAAATATATATATATATTTTTGTTTAATTTGTATAAAATTAAACTGACGATTATAAGTTGACGTTAATCTAATCTTTTATTTATCTAACTATCTATCTATCTATCTATTTATTTATTTATTTAGTTATCTTTTTCTTCTTATTATTAGATTTTCATTTAATTTGATTTTATTATATGGAAGCACCACTACTACCACCGATTAGATTCGAGTTAATTTCGTATCGTGTGCTTTGTCTTTTAATTAATAAAGACGAAAACAATTCGATGTACAAACTGCAGCAACGCCGCAGCGACGACTGCCGGCGATCAGCAACCAGCCCTACGGTTACCTACTACCCCCTTCTCCCACCATAGACACTAGCAAACACTGTACATAGAAAGGAGGGGTTACTCCCATCGAATTTGAATTTCGCGGCATACGTTTCTAAGCGTGACGTAGCAACGCCAAAATGGCGCCACTTTTGAAATTTTATTCATCTATAATTATTTAACTAATGAACATTATTAATCACATTTGCTCTTTTTTTATATAATAACAAACATATATTTATATTTATTAAGTCAGTAATTTTAAAAAATTTCTAATCAACATTTTGTTAAATAAATGATTAGTATATATAATAGTTTATGAGTATTTTAAATAGACGATCACAGTATTTTTGATTGAGTTAGGATTATGTATCAATACGAGATAAATACTGATATTTAAAATATAGTTAGTGACCAGTTCACAAACGCAATTAATTCTTTCAAAGATAATGTTCGCTATCTAAACTGTTTGTTAACCCATCACCGATTGTGCTGTTGGTTTTTTATTAATTGTTATAACACTTATCATTTATTTATAATATTGATTAAAAATGTTGACAAAAAAAAACTGACCTGATAAATAGCAGTCTCTCTCTTTTTGTTATATTAATAAATATTACTTATTAACGTATTGTTTGTTAAAATCTTTCACTGATATTGTAGAATCCATATGCCTTAGCATTTCTTTTCTTTGTTGATCGGTTTTAAGAGAGCCCCATACTTCTTCCAACTTTTTCTGCTGATATCTCTAAACAGAAAAATAATATTCACAGTAATTTAACACATATGAGTATTTAATGTATTACTTATCAACAGCCAATTAATAGGTTTTAAACTAGCAATGTTTAATCATTGTCGGTAAATAAAGTATTCAAAATCAAATTAAAAATTAAATATTAATACTTACTCTAACATTAATGAAACAATGTTTTATAGTTGCACCGATATAAATAATATTTATTTTAACAGTTTGATTATCAATATCGTTAATCAATGGAAGAGCATTTAATACAAATCTATGTGGTCCATGCCTGCTTCTAACGAATGCTACTTTTGTAGATGAGTTATAATATTTAGCTGTAATAAAAGAAAATGATTTAAAATTTTTCTTCTTCTTCTTCTTCTTCATTTACTTAGGACTAATAATAATTTGAATAATAAATTAATAATCTTGATTATTAAATGAATTACTTAAGAATCCAATCGATGCTGCAGCCAATCCATAATCTCCATATAATTGTTGTATTTTTTTTAATTGCATTAAGCAATGCTGGTGGTTTGAGCGATTTGTTTTTATTATTCACTATTTCTATTTCAATTGCAAAATACCTAAAATAAAAAAAATAAACAAAAGATTAATATAGTTAATCTAATTCATATATTAATCTAACCTATGAATTATATATATATATATATATATATATATATATATATTTTGTATATCAACCTAACCTATAAAATACATTTATTTACCTGTGTTTAAACCGAACCATTATAAATGTTACACGTTTTTATACTTTTAAAATATAATTTATAAATAACACGCACAATTATATTATATTATTTTAATATAATGATCAATTTTTGATTTAAATCGTTAAATATTATTTCAAGATATGAGAGACTTGCCATAGCACTTCATCTCAACTACTTAAAATGTTTAGGTCGATACTGAGCGCACATGTTATTGCACACGTGGCTTTATCTTAATAAAGAAAAAAAATCATCGTACGATAGTGAAATTCATAATAAAAAGTATTACATTGGAATAATTATTGAAATAATTATTAGAATTCCTTTTTTTAAATATTTTTTTCTTAACTATAATATTATTAATAATAATTGTTTTAAAAAGAAATAATACATGTATATATTATTAATAAAAATTACGTTAATAAAAAAAGTATATTAACACAGTAACGTTATTCAAGAACGTGGTAAATGAACGAAAAGTCAAGGTAATATTGCAAGAAATGTCAGTTTCTATGCATTACATAAACGTCACTCATATCTTATCCTGACAGTGAGTTAATAACATTTAATTTATGTTATGCGAAAATACACTATTCACATCAAAATTCTCAACTATGATATAAAATTGTTGATAAATTATATTATTAGCATGTAATTTCTTTAATCTGCAACATATGTTCAATTATTTTCAATGAATTTATATTAATTATTTGTTCATTTTAAATTATCAACAATAATTTCAACTATTTCAGTTTGTACTTTTAGTAATTATTCATTGCATTATATTTGTTATAATTTTCTAATTCTATTATTTTTCGCTAAGTTCAACGTTATCTCAGGGTCATATGATATTATTATCTGGGATTACAGACATATAACTTTTCAACTGATAACCATAAGTCACATTTTTTGTTTTTTGAAAATTCATAATGGATCCCTTCTCTGTACAGAACATTCAGTTGGCTTTCATAAATGAACAATAAATATTCTTAAGTACAGACATTCGAGGAAGTAAAAATGATGAACTATTTTGTCGGCGTTGATGTAGGAACTGGAAGTGCAAGAGCAGGATTAATATCTTCCAATGGGAAAATTATAAAAGTAGCAACATGTCCTCTTGAGATATTTCATCCAGCGCAAGATTTTTATGAACAATCTTCTGATAATATTTGGGACGCTGTTTGTAAAGTAGTTAAGGTAAATAATTTCTATTAATAATTTTGATTATTATTCATTCAACGTATTCATTTTATAGACAGTTATAGAAGGTACTCCGATTGATAATATTAAAGGTATTGGATTTGATGCCACTTGTTCTTTAGTAGCAATAGACAAAAATGGATTACCAGTTAGCGTTAGTCCATCAGGTAAAATACAATATTATTCTAAATTAAATGAATATTTATTAATAACATTTACTTGTATAGGCAAAGATAAACAAAATGTTATACTTTGGATGGATCACAGAGCTCAGAAGGAAGCAGATCTTATTAACAATCTTGGACACGACATACTTCGTTACGTAGGTGGCAAAGTTTCTTTAGAAATGGAGACACCTAAAATGCTTTGGCTAAAAAACAATTTACCATCATCCTGGAATCGTGCAACATTGCTTTTCGATCTTCCTGATTTTCTAACTTGGAAAGCAACTGGTTCCGAATCTAGGTAACGATATTATTATTATTATTATTATCATTTTTATCTCTTTATTAAAATATTAAAATTCTATTTAAGTGTGTGCGTTTGTGTGCTTATATATATTTATAGATCTTTGTGTTCTTTGGTTTGCAAGTGGAATTATTATGCTGAACCTGGTGTAAATAACTGTGGTTGGAAGGAAGACTTTTTCAATCAAATTGGCTTACAAGATCTCAAAGATAATCATTGGAGTAAATTAGGTATTTATTAATTAGCTAGGATATCTTCTAATTTGTAATACAATATTATTATTATTAACAAATATTTTAAAGGTAAAGTGATAAAAGCTCCTGGTGAACCAGTCGGTAAAGGATTATCTGCAAAAGCAGCATTAGAATTAGGACTGTTAGAAGGAACAGCAGTAGGCACATCTCTCATTGATGCACATGCTGGTGGACTTGGTATGATTGGTTGTTCTGCTCCTGGTATATCTAACGAATTAACTAGTCGATTAGGTGTGTAAAATATTAATTTAAATGATTCAGATCTTTATCTATAAATTTCTAATACAAAAAAGATTTTGAACAAAATTCTAGCACTCATATGTGGTACATCGACATGTCATATGGCTGTAAACGAGAATAAAATATTTGTTAACGGTATTTGGGGACCTTATTACAGTGCTATGATTCCTGGTTTATGGCTACATGAAGGTGGTCAAAGTGCAACTGGAAAATTACTTGATCATGTGATCGATACACATCCTGCTACTCCTAAAATTCTGAAATCTTTAGAAAATAATAAGTAATTTTGAATATATTATAATTATTAATGTTAGAATACATTTCTAATTATATTATTTATTTCAGACATATTCAACAATATTTATCTATGTTATTGCAAACTATGGCGGATAAAAGAAATCTTAGAAATGTATCCTATTTAACAAAAAGTATTCACGTCTGGCCCGATTTTCATGGAAACCGTTCCCCACTTGCTGATCCAACGTTAAAGGGAATGGTACGAGTTTGATAACTAAAAGAACGATTTAAACATTTGTTCTAAATTTTGCGTTCAATCAGGTTTCAGGTTTGTCTCTATCAGTGGATGAAGAAAGTTTAGCAATATTATATCTAGCTACAATACAAGCATTAACGGTATAATGTCAATTTAATATACAAATACTTTAATTGAAACATATGTATTTAAATAATGATTATTCTTATTTCAGTATGGAACGAAATATATTTTGGAAACTTTGGTAACTGCGGGTTACAAGATAGAAAGTATATTAATATGTGGTGGTCTTAGTCAAAACCCATTGTTCGTTCAAATTCAAGCAGATGTTTTAGCTTTACCCGTGCTCTGTCCTACAGAAAAGGAATCTGTTTTAATAGGAGCAGCTATTCTCGGATCATATGCAGCAAAAGAATTTCTTTCCATGGAAACTGCTATAAAATCAATGGGAGGTCATGCAAAAGTTGTTCAACCTCAATTGGAATGTTACAAGTGCGTATTTTCTCTTACAAATGTTCGTCGTTGATTAAAATTATTACAAAATTGATATATTTTCCATCACAGATATCATTTACGAAAGTACGAAGTTTTTAAAAAGATGGTGCAAGATCAAAGAGATTATGACAAGTTTATGAACGAAGAAATAAGTACCTGATTTGTTTATATTATTTGTTAATAACATTTTTATCAATAACAATAACTATTATTACAATGACATTTATATAAGTTATATATATATATTGTTCCAAACATTTTATATTACTTGCAAACCTTTATAGATATTTTTTGTACTTATATGTAAAAAAGAAAGAAAAAAAAACAATATATATATTATAAGGTCATCTTAATTACTTTTTTATGAGTTTGAGATACCTTGAAGCCATCTTTTCGTAATCCTGATACTTTCCTGAAGTCTATAAAATATAAAGTGTTTCATCTAAATACTAAAGTGCCCAGCATAGATCAACATCTCAGTGATTGATCAGGAACTATTATAGTTTGTTCAACAAGGCAGTAGCCCTTGCTTGACAATATAATATATATATAATTATATTTTTATTTTTATCACAAATTACAATTTATAATATAAAGAATAATATATATATATATATTTATGTGCTTATATTGTGCTTAACAATTCTTTAATACATTTCGTTAATACTTAAATTTACTCGTTTGTATATAGTTAGAAAAAACATACTTTATAACGATATTGCTAAAAAATTTCACATTAGAAAAAAATATCAAAAGTTTCTTATTATTCTATATAAGAACACTTAACCTCTTTTTTTTTTTTTTAATTATTAAAAAAATACATATACTGAGTAATAAGTATTAAGCGTTTTTTCAATATCATTATACAAGTCTAAAAAACGATGTACTTTGGTAAAAAAATTCTAATGAATTCTTCGAAAAAAGTACAATGTATAATACACTCTTCTTCTTCATCTTCTTTGAAGTTGCCATTCTTTCTCGCATTTTAACGAATTAAAAGATGTTAGATTTTAATTATTATTTACAAAAATTCGAAAACAGAAGTTTTCTCTATGCGTGTAAACGATTTTAAACATATCATTTGATTAAAAAGAACAAAACTGAAACTACATATAGAATATTAATAAATCAATAAGAATATGTATTAGGAAGCAATAAATTCTACATTCTTATTTTCTTTTTTCTCCTATCATAAAAATATTGTTACGTATTACAAGTTATTACATCGATAACTCAATTCAGTATTTCTTTCACGATTAAAAGAAAACATATCTTGCTGTTTCTTCGAACAATTACAATTACATAGATTATAATACTGGTAAAATGCTTTGGATACGATACTACAAACATTATATTCGTTAAAAAATACTTTATCAGATCCAAATTGAATTAATATATAAATGGAATGTCTGTAGTTTTTCTTGGTCAAACGATGTTTGTACATTCTGTGCACGAAAATAAGAAAACATTATTTTTGTTTGTGCAACAACAACGTTTAACAACATTGTTTGATTGGAAAAACTCTTTGGACATTCTGTATATTAAAAATAAATCAATGAAAGAAATTATCAATAATATTTTAAACATTGATTATTCACTGATTGCACTAACTATATCTTTTCTTTCATATTTTTCTTAGAATATTTCTTCATATCTTTATTGAAATGATATTTTGTAGAATTAAAAACGAAAATAATATTATAATGTTTGTTCTTTTCTTTTCTTTTCTTTATCGATACACGCAAGTATTAATAAAAAAAAAGGATAGATCAATTAAAAAAGAAAATTATTATTATTATTATTATTATTAACGTATTCAATTATTTGGAAATATTCCATTACCATTAACTTCGTCAGTCTTCAAATAGAATAATCTGTACAAATTATCATTTGTATCTATGATAATATGACAAGTCAAAATAATTAAATATCATTGGGACATTAATTACATACTTAAAAATATAATCTAAAACTTAATCAGAATAATAGATTATTCTTTTTTTTTTTTTTCTTTTTTTTAAATCTTGTATAATGATATATAGCTATAAGATTTCAACAATAGTTTTAAAGATACATTTCAACATATAAAATATCCCAAAATTCATTGGAAGACGTGTACCATATATATATATGTGTGTGTGTGTATGTTATGTATGTATATTTATGATGATTGTGGTAGTAATTTGCACTATTAATAAAAATAACATTTTATATAAAATATATCATTAATTCACGAGTAACTATCTTCATATAGTGTTGAAGCATCGGTTAATATTCTTACTCTATAATATGTTTCTTTCTTTTTTCCTTTTTTTTTACAATTTCAAAAATATATCTATATCCTTAATATTGTAAAAAAAAAAAACTATTTTTTCCTTTTTTAAAAATATTACCTCTGGTCAAATATATCCTACTTCGTAATCAATATTTTGTGCTATTTCGTTAATAATATAAAAATAATTGATTCGATAAACAATTGTAAGATCATTCGAATTCATTTAAATCGAAAACATTCAGCAATATGATTTAACATATGTTGAAATGCTGTTGAAGGAGAAGAACCAAATCTTTGTCTCCATAAATACCTTGATATTACATGTTGACCTAACGTATGCGTAGTCTCTTGAATTTCTTCGCATATTTCTACAGCCGTTTGCCAAATAGTTTCTTAAATAAATAGACGACGATAACCAATAAGAGTTTTCCATTATGATGTGTTATCAAATAAAATGGAAAAGAAAAAGAAAGAGGAAAGATAAGAAAATAATAAGAATAGAAAATAATAAAAAAAAGGAAACAAAATTTACCTAAATTATCCAGAAGTTTTGTTTTTCCTGGTGGATCGAACTTTTGTAAGTGTTCAACACTAATAACTGTATATTGCTTTAATTCTAACAACGATTCATAACTGCAGCAACGAGCTTTACTATTAGCTATAATGCAAGTTCCAGGTACCGTGTGACGTGTTATTTCGTTTAAGGCCTCTTTCACCATATTACATCTACCAACATCCTTTTTGTTATTCTCCATTTTGATAGGCTATAAAAAATATAATATTTAATATAAAATAATATACAAATATACATCATTTTAATTCTTTTACCTCTGGTATTGCTTCTATCATGTGCAACCACATACGTGGTGGCATAGTATTTGCTTCAACTATACAAACTATAGTATGAGAATTATTGTTACGTTTTCTATTAGAACTTGTATCTACATAATTTCTAACCATACAACCCCCTGGAAATTCATCAACGATAACTATTGCACTCTTATCCCCCAACATCCAATCTTCCGGATGACTCATAACATAAGTTTCTGAAACTTCGTCGCATCTTTCGTATACTTTCTTAACTATATGAGTTTTAATATCTGTAAATAGATTACAATACTTTAACACAATTCTTAATACATTTGTCATTATTATTAAATTGTCAATAATTATTAAATCAAATACTAACCGAGATAGGAAGCAGCATCTTCGTAAGAAATCTGTTGACACCAACCAAATATCAATTGAAGACACAATTTTAAATCACATTTAATTCCTAAAAAGAATGACTCCTCTCTGATAGATTGTTTTTTGGCACAATGAGGACAAGTCCAGTTATATTTATCTACTATTCTGGCAGGATTCCAAACTAAACTTTTTCCTTTACAATTTAAATGAGGACAATTTGAAACCGTACGAATCAAACTCATTTCTTTTAACCAACCGCATAACTCTCCTTCGTGACCCTGTTGTAACATCGGTCGTATAGCAACATCGAAATATCCTCCATGGTCTCCAAAATGGTCCGAACAATCTCTACGTTAGATGTATAAAAATTAATTAATAATATTACTTCAAGTTACATATGTATATAGAATATCCTGAGGTTTACCAATCAAACTTCATAACCACATTCTATTAGTGGAAATCAAAATAAAATTATTATTAGTAATTACACAGTTTGGTTGATAAACCCTTTGGACACTTATTATATAAATATATATTATCTACACAACACCTATTAATATTGTACCAAATTTTGTAAACAAAAAATGACAATTACAACATTGGAAATTGTACAAACAATCATTATTCCAAATTATTACAAAAAATTAGAAGAATAGGTTATCTTTTGAAAAATAAGTTTAACGAATAAAATAATTACTCTATTTAGTTATAATTATTTATAATAATCATTCTGTGACGTGTGGAATAACAATCTAGCAACTATGCAACATCAAAGGAAGTTAACCATAATAGAAGAATTTCATTTATAATAATTTTCTGACTCTTAATTTAACTTAGAAATTTATCGAGTTACAATTTTGTCTACAGTAAGGAGAAATGAATTTATTAAAATATAAAATATGTATTTATGTAAACAAATGCAGTAGCTTGTCATGCAACACCGCATGCAACAAGTATTATCCAACAATACTTATAATTTACCTTGTAGTTTTCACTTTCGCATTGTTCATTTTTCACATTCACTCTTACGTTATTTTCTCGTAAAGATAACAAATTATAATTAATTTAAATTAACATAATGCATTAAACAATAATTGAAAAGAATAACAGAAAAAAAAACCAAAGGCACTACCGACTACTCGGAGCAGAGACGCATTTCCTACTGACTGCCATGATGGACGCCCGATGCGTCACCTATCGATACTTGCGCAAACTAAACTCGATCAATACAATCGATAATTTTAAATATATACTCGTGGCGGTAATTACGAAAATATTTTTATAAATTCCAAGAATTTCATTCAATTTTGTTTTTAATTATTATTATAAATAATTGTCACTTAATATAAATAATAAAATAAACTTTGTATCACTTTGATATCTAGTTTTTCTTATAAATTTCATTCATTTTATAAATTAACAAATATGAAAATAGATTTCAGAGGAAACAAAATCATATATGAAATTAATCGAATTTACTAACTACATTAATGTATATCAAATAAAATTGATATATTTGGACGTATTAATGGGCTTATTGGAAATTAATTGAATCGCATCGGATAAAACACTTTGTAATTTTTGTCTTTGTTGTTTAATATTTTTTTTCCTTTTTTTAATATTTTTTTTTATTATCATTTTTTGTTCCTTTTTTTTTATCGATTTTTTTTTATTACGAACATGTTTTACAAAGCAAAATCGTGTGTGTGAGATGGTTATGGAAGTGATGGTGAATGTGTGGTGGGAGGCGCTGAAGAACTACAAGAGTTAGTGTCGCTGGGGGGTTTACACAATTTAACAAGATTTCTTTTTTTCTTCCAGAGGATGGTGCAGATATAAGGACATCGGCACGTTGATATAAAAAGTACTCTTTTTTTTTCTTTTCTTCTTCTTCTTTTTTTTTTTTTTTTTTAAATAGATATAGCGTGATGATGAGAATTTAGGCCGGCACATTCATTCAACCATTTTCGTTTGTTAATTAATATTTTGTTGTATCTTTTTCTTTAGTTTTACATATACACGAATAATACTGCACTTTCATATGTATGCATTCGGGAGATAGAGAAAAGAACACAACCCCTCTATTTTTTTTTTTTTTTTTTTAAAGAAGCGTGCACTTTTTTCAGTTTTTTTTTTTTTTTTTTTTTAATTCATTTCTGTTGTTGTTGTTTCTGCTGTATTATTATTATTATTATTATTATCATCATTTTATATTTTTATTATTATTCTTGCGCAAGGTTTGCTTTTTTTTAACATGCCCGATAATTATTTATTTTCGTTATTTATTTATTTATTATTTCTCGATGTATACTTATAAAAAAAATACCACGATAAACGACGTGACAAATTCTGTACAATTTTCTTTTTTTCATCTTTTTCTTCTTCTTCTTTTCTTTTTTGCATCTTTCTCGACACACGTTTGTTTTTTTTTTTATTCTTACAATTAATTAATTTATTTATTTATTTGTTTATTCATTATTATTATTTTTTTTTCTTCTTATCAGTTTTTTTTTTAAATCTCTTTTTTGATTGGTACATATTACAATCTTCTTGCTAGAAAATACAAATTAAAATACGTCTTTTTTATATTTCCATTTATAACATTTGTTTTGTTTTGTTTTGTTTCTTTTTTGTTGCTACCGTTTTCAGGTCCACGATTTTGTTGACGATTTATTTTAAAAAGAATTTTTTTTTTTTTATTTTTATTTGGCCGGTGTACCGCGCGTTTGTCTCGCGTTTCTTTCTTTTTTTTTTTTTATTTGTTATTATTTTTATTTCTTTTAAAATGCGTATATCTAACGGTGTCATGATTTCTAAAAACGCATGCACGTTGATTCAGCATCGATTAAACACTTAAAAATCTCCCTACAACTTTTTTTGTTGATCCTATTTAGTTTTATTTTCTTTTATTTTATTTATTATTTATTTTTTTTTTTTTTAATTAAGAGAGAGAGAGAGAGAGAGAGAAGTGCTTAGGTACGAATTCATATAATTTCTCTTGTTGTGTGTTACGAGCGGAAAAAATACTTTGTTTTTTTGTTTATTTTTATTATTATTATTATTATTTTAATTATAATTATTATTATTATTAATTATTTTTTGTTTTATTTTGTTTCCTCAACAATTTAAATTTATTTACGTATGTAAAATGTATGTTATGCGCGCGCGTTTTTGTATTTGTGTGTGTATTAGTAATGTGTAGGATGAATTTTTAGCAAAATAATTCTTTTATTTAAATCGTGGAGAATATTTGTATCTTGTCGTTTAATAATGGGTGGATGCTTTATATTAAAACCAAGAAGCAAAATAAACAAAAACAACAACAACAACAACAACAAAAAAACCAATTCGAGTCCAATCAAAAATTGAATTTAAATGAAACACGAAATTGTATAAGAACACGTGTTATATTAAATAATCGTTTTTTTTTTTTTTTAACAATTTTTGTGATGCGATCAGCTTTTAAAAAAAAAAAAAATAACATAAAAATGAAATAAAAAAGAAAAATCTAAGAAAAAAGAAAACGAAAATTACAAAAATGTCAGAAATGTCACTGTGTCATTAAATTCTTTTACGTTATTTTTTTTTTCTTTTCTTTTCTTTTCTTTTCTTCACACTTCCAGCCATGATGCTTTTTTTTTTTTTATTACGATAATGAAGAAAAATTGATTTTCATTTCGCGATCCAATTACCGTCGTATACACGTACACATATATATTTACACACATATACAGAATGTCCCAGGTTAATTTTCTTTATCAGCAAAACTTTACCACCAATAATTATATTCTACAAATAAAAATATTAAATAAAATAGCGAACAATTTATTTCTATGTTGTATCGAACGATAAAATCGGTCCCATTGTCGTTTCATATTTTTGTTACATAAATTTTGAATAAATTCATTTACAAATCTCACACAGACAAGTTTATATAAAACAAATATATATATATATATATATATATATATATATATATATACATATATATTTTCTTTTTATTTATAGAATTAGTTGATACAATTTTTCGAACACAAACTGGGCCACCCTGTATATTTCTATGCATATAAGTATATGTATACACATATAAATTGATATTATTTATTTATTTTTTTTTTTTTAACTTTATCTTTTTATACGAGCATAACGAAAAATGCTGCTTTGAATAAAATCATCACACATGAGACATTAAAGAAGAGTCCTATTTAAATATTTACAATTGAGATCGACGTTAAAAGTAATGAGCAATCTGTCTTGTTCCATAATTTTTTAACGTATTATTTGATTACTATGTATATATATGTATATCTATACACCATATTTAAATATATATATATATACATACGTATACATATAAATCAAATATATATTATAGTGCGTGCATAGGAAGGCGCAGTTCAGTGGTATTACAATAAAAAGATTCAGTCGCACCACACCCTGCAGAGCCGATGAAAGAAATCACTAAAAATAAAACATAAACGCGAACATGTTAATATATGTATACGCTATAGTATTTCCTAGTGTAACAGTAATAGCTACTGGTAGACAAACAGACAGTTTGGCAGGCATGGTGAACATAAAATCAAACATGTACACGTTCTCTTAACACATAGACCAGACCTATTTCCTTCTTTTCATATATATATATATATATCATCTCTCTATTTTGTTTTTCTTTCTTTCACATACGATTACTTTCTATCATTATTCAGATTCTCCATTCCCTTCCCCTTCACTCATCGTCATTACTTTTATTCAAATTCCTTATATTCTATTATCATTCACGAGAGTTTTCCTATAATGTTCTTGTAATATAGGCTTTGTTTATTTATTTTGTTTTTTCCTTTTTTTTTTCTTTTTTTTTTTTAATTTCTTTTTATTTTAATAATATACTAATAATATTAACGTAAACTACACCTATAAGACTAACATTTTCTCTTCGCCGGCGCGTATCATTTTCTTTTGTTTAAATCAACGCGACGCCGATCATCATCTTCTTTCTTCCTTTCTTTCTTTCTTTTTTTTTATTTTTTTTTTTTTTAAATCTTTTCTTTTATTTTTCTTTCTCTTAATTAATAGTTAGGAATATCGGCAGTGAAATTCCAATGATAGACGCGGCAGGCAGGCGGTCAGTCCAGCGACGTGTATGTATGTGTACCTATGTGTGTATGTTGTGTACGTAAATACGTAAATGTATTATTTTTATATATTTTGTGTTCGTTTTTATAATTTTACCCTATCATTTTCGTTTCTTTTCAAAATTATTCTTTTCTTCTGTTTGTCTCGTTTAATTTTCTCTCATTTCTTTTTTTTTTTTTATTTCTTTTAATATTATTATTTTTTTTCTAAATTATTTATCATTGTGTTTTTAGTGTTTATACCGTGGCACTTAAGCGCGCTGACTTCAGTGCGGATAGAAGATAGTTACGGTTCTTTTTTCTTATGAGAATTGATTAAATCTTTTCATTTGGGGCCGGGGGTGGGCTACCCCATACTTTATTATTATTATTATTATTATTATTATTATTAATATTAATATTATTATAATTATTATTACTTAAATATATTCTATCTATATACGTACACGACCACTTAGCATGATTTCTTGCTTGCTTGCTAGCTTGCTTGGTGTCGATTAACTATGACAGAATTAATAATGATTGAAAATATGATGAGAAAGGGGCACCCCCGACCTTCGAACAAAGCTATCAATCATCCGGTCCCTTTTTATTATTGTTTCCACCATGGCACCATCGTCGTCATCATATTCACCATAATCGCGTGATGTCATATCGTCATCTTATTTAATAATAATCTATATATATATATATATATATACATATATATATGTATGTATATATATATGTGTCGCGTGCGTGCATACGCTCGCAAGTATTTTTGAAAAATAATTCTTCTTTTTCCTTTTTATACAATTATTAATTAATCGGTTATGAACATATCCGCATATGATTACACGTGTATACATATATATAGTTATATAATTATATAATAATTATATAATATACATTTATTATATTATATAACTAACAACCCTTTCGTTACTAACGACCATTAATACAAAAGTAGCTCCATATGTACGGCCGACTCCTATCGGGGGTCATCTGTGATAACTTGTCTTAAAGCATACCGTAACGAAAGAGTTTATTAACTAATATAATTAATAAATATATATATATATATATATATATATATATATATGTATGTATTATAATACGGATATGATCATCAGACCGATGATTTGTAGATCATCTCGAGTTGTTTCGAACTGATCCATATTTATCGATCGGAAACGTAAAATAAATCAATTAACGTCTTTATAGTCAAATTCTCGTCTTCGTCCTTCGTCCTCGTAATTATTTAATTCGTCGTTGAATTATAGTCCGAAACATAAACGTTACTAAGATTAGAAATCACAAATGAAATCACAGACTTTCGTTGGTGGTTCGACAGAGTGAAAGAGAGAAAGAGTGTGAAGGGGAGGATAAGGTAGAGAGGAAAATTGGAAAAATGGATGAGGATGATAGAGGGTGATTGTGATGGTAAATTGGGATAAGAGATTTTAGGAACAGTAGTATAGGAGGATGGATGTGAGGGAATAGGTGAAGATGATAGCCGCACTTTTACGATATTAGAACGAAGACGTCTTCTTCTTCCTCTTCTTCTTTTTTTCCCTATTTTTCTTCATCATTTTAATTAGTTTAATCATCGTCATCGTCTTCTTCATAATCGTCGTGTTCATCATCGTCATTTTATTATTATTATTATTATCATTATCATCGTCTTAGGCATCGTCAAGGAACGAAGTTCGGACGAACAATTCAAAATCCGGGGGAATATTATTCGAAATTTCCCCTAAGAAGGTTTCATTCCCATCCATTTTCCTTGATCATGTGGGCTAGCTCAATTATGAACTTACCCTCCTTGTACTTTTGACTCGACTCAAAGGCATGCTCCTAAAAAATAAATTCAAATGTGTTAGAATATATGTTAGATACTTTTTTTTATGATTCAATCTATAAAAGTTTTTGTCAATTTGTTTTTATTTCTTTTTTGAACTTACGTATTTCCAGCCGAGAGTCGTCTTGCAGCATTCGCAATAAATATCAGCGACCGCATGAAGGCCGGTTAAGAGGACACGTTCCTCGGCAGGACCACAACCCACGTTTACCCTAATACAAATAAAAATATATTCAACAATGTTATCCCTTTAAACAAACGATTAATAATCAAATAATTGTGAGAATATTTGAAATAATTACAAACGAATATAGAAGAAGAAGAAGAAGAAGAAGAAGAAGAAAAACAAAGCAAGGAATTTATTACAAAGAAACAATCATCATTTATTTGCAATTTAATATTGCATTAACTTACACAGAATTGAAGAGATAGGCACGTCCTTGACTGCCCTGGAAGGACTGTAAAACAAGAATAAAAAATAATCTTGAATTTTCTTAGAATTCATTAAAGAATTCAGTGCAACAAGGAACTATACCAATAACAATGCCATTGTTTGTCAAATAAAAAAAAAAATAGAATCACGAAAATCCGCTATTAATTAAATAAATACGAAGAGAAAAAAAAATAATAGCCGTAGTAGACATTAATAAAATATTAATATTAAAAATTAAAACATTTTCTATAATAAATCATCATCCTTTCATCTTCCTCTTGCACTTATTGGGATACTCCTTTTTGTTTTGTTTCTTTTATTTCTTAATATATAAAAAAAGAAAAGAAAATTCCTTAAAAGATTATTAATCGAATATTAAATATTAATTATCGAGGTAAAGAAAATCCGTTACCTGATAAGGAGAGCTCACCTTAGAGATGAGTTCGTCGTGATTGGCGAGGTGAGCACGGCAGTGAATGCACGAGTAAGTGCGATGACAGGAGGGCAGATACGCTTGGAAAGTTTTGACCATGATGCCGTGTCCAAGCGAATTTAAATTATTCTCTCTCCTTTTGTTTTGTTTTGTTTTATTTTCTTTCTTTCTTCTTCGTTTTTCTTATTATTATTATTATTATTATTATTATTTTATCTTGAATATTATTTTGCCTCTGTATCCGTTTCTGTTATTATATTAAATACAATGAACCATTCCTCTTGTAATTATTATTTTAATTCTTGTTTGTTGCTAAAATTTGTATATTATTTCTTATTTGTTTCATATATTTTCTTTGCCCCCTGTTGTTTTTATTAATTTGTCTTTCTTTCTCTTTCCTTCTTCAACCAACACAGTTCTCTTTCGAACGTGAGCCTTTAAAAAGATCTCGTTATTATTCCTTAACGATTATCTTGCAAATATGCGGGGTGGTGGTGCAATAGTGGCCCCGTTCACCGCCGCTTCGTACTCCGATCAGCTGTTGAGCTGGTTCAGACAGCGCCGGTTCGGGGACACCTGAGGAATAAACAATACAATATAAATTAGATATATTTATTCCACATTGAAATTCAATATTATAAGTACAATTGTAATTATAAAATAAATTGTACAAAAATTCATTTTAGTTGGACAATGAAAAGTTTTATCGGTGATGGTTATGTGTCATGGCAACCTATGGGACAAAGAACGACGAGACCTTTTTTATTTATGATGCACGTCGACAAGAAGTTTCCTTCTTGAGAACGCAGGAAGTTCTTTACAAGAACGCAGGAAATATACGCATGTATGTATGTATCTTTAGTCTGTTAGGTTAAAAAGAATAAAAGAATAAAAGAAAGAGAAAGAGAGAGAGAGAGAAAGAAACAAAGAAACCGACGTGTCTTTACAAAGTTTTATTTTAACTGCCTATCTATACCGTGTATATCATTATTATTATTATTATTATCATTACCACATTATTATTTTATATTATTGCATTATTAATTTATTTATTTTTTTATGTAAAAATCACCTATTTTAAAAGTTCGATTTATATGTCGATAAGTACGAACGTTTGAATTTAGCGCCACGCGTAAGTCTCGCGTAACCCGCGAAATTTAAAAACAAAACAAAAAAACATGGAACCAATACACAAGATTTTTGTTTTCTTTGTTACAAAAATGTTCGACAAAAAAAAATAATGCATATTAAATACCGTTATACTTGGAAATAAAAGGGGAAAGTAAGTGCAAACGAGATGCAGGCTAAAATTCGTGAAATAAACTACAACGACGACGACAACGACGAAGTCTCCTGTGTTTAACCTGTTCTATTCTTCATCTCTTTCTACCTTGGAAAAAAGCGGCAACGATTTACCGTGACCTTGCAACGATAACGGTGTCGTTCTCGAATACTCTTTCAGTCTGTGTCAAGTCGAGCCTTTTAAATATGGAATTAGCGTATACATGCACACACACACACATATATATATATATATATACATTTACGGTAGTAAAGACACGGTAACGAAGTTTTATTTTTCTTCCAACAAAAATTGCTCGAACAGTAAACGTGACTTACATCTTAACGTCATTTTAAATAAATTATATACAGTTATACTATATGCACATTTGGAAAAAGTTACATCATCTTCAACGTTTCATTGTTAAATATTATAATAATAATTTATTGTATTCTTTCTGTATATAAATTTTGTTATTTGTTCATGCAACCAACTGTAAGAAATAATAAATAAAATTTACAAGATACTCCATGGTATTTTTCATTTTGACGAATACTAAATGCCAAGAGAGAGAGAGAGAGAGAGAGAGAGAGAGAGAAATGGAAGAAAGGATTCCCTTACTTCCTTTAGACGAATTCATGGCAACTGAATGAGATGAGAAGGAAGAACAAGAACAAAAACAAGAAGAAGAAAAAGAAAAGGAAGAAGTATTCTGAGAAAGATAAAGGGAGTAAAGAAACAAAGCGGAGTCAATACCACTGTTCAAGGTTATTTCAAATCGTCATCAACGTTCTCCAAGCATTCACTGAATCTTTATCAGTATTTTTCTTCTTTATTTAATCCACTACTTGATATATATATATATATTTAATCCACTACTTGATATATATATATATATATATATTTTCTTTTGTTTAATACTTCCTTACCCCACCTCCTCTTTTTCCTCCCTCTTAACCATAGTCAGATAATAATAATAATAGGATACACAATTGGTTGTTAACATTAGATATACCACCATTTTCTACCACACTAGTCAAAATGACTGGTGTATACAACAACAAAAATGCTTTTTGAGACTTCCAGTCTTTATTTACTCTTAAAAAATAACAAAAAAAATATTTAACAATAATAATTTTAATAAATAAATGGATTTATAGACATTTTGAGATAAACAAAACGGTTAATTATTTACAGAAATCAAATGTTACATGAAATAGAAATTTTGAATCAAAATGACTGGTCTGGTATATCTAGTATTAATTAAAATAAGAAACTCAACGGGGAAGTACACATGTCATCGATAAAGTTTACTACTTTAACAGCAAATGTGTGCAACAAACAATACAATGGTATCATAATATTATATTACGAGAATCTTCTTTTCTTTCTTTCTTTTTTTCTTTCTTATGCATTTATTGTGTTGTGTGTTGCAATAATAACGTAGTATTGCGCATCAGTTAAATCAGAATGTGATACACAAAGAAAAATAAGAGAGACACCACGCAATAAGTATGTAAGAGAGAAACTTTACAAAGAAAGAGAAATATATATATATATATATATATATATATATATATATATATATATATATGTATATGTTCGTTTTAATCAATATACATGCATAACAAGAGAATCGCATTTCACGAGGGCCACGTGCTGCATCTTCTAACACAACACATGTATACATCATACATACATACGTATATACACAGATAAACATATCGGAAGATAGTTAATGCATAACGATACCCAACAAAGTATATCTGCGTCTTACATTTATTCGATTAACGTATATAATACACACACACGTGTTGATTTTTATCGTATTTTGTATGTTTTGATCTCTTTTTTCTTTTTTTTTTTTCTTTTAAATCGTTTCATAAAATTAATTGCACTTGTCATTGAATAATCTAAGAGTATCTTCTTTGATATAACAAAATATGAAAATAAATAAACAAACTATTTTCATGTTGAAATATTGGTATGTTATTTTTCGTCAGTTTTTTTTTTTTTTTTTTTTACTGTAAATATGATGAACTATATTTATTTCTTTTATTATATCAAAGGAGGATTATGCAGACGGATTGTCGTATATACTTATTGATAAATGTCATAGATAAAAATCGTATCAATTGAAAAGATCGTGTTCCGATTTAACGTACACTACAAAACATGTATAAACACATATACGAATATATATATATATGTTCTCTTATCGAACCATTTCTTTCCTTCCTCTTAGAATCTTGAAAAATAATCTTTCGTATTATTCGATTTCCGTTATGCATGTAATACTTTGATGCAAACGAGAATTAAAAATATCTAAGGTTGTTGTGTCGTGAATATTTTACATAAATTTATCATTTTATGTTATTTTTTGAATATGTACGTGTGTGTATAAAGTTGAATATTAATCTTAAAAGAAAACGCGCGCGCGCGTGTGTGTGTGTGTGTATTAAAGAAACACAATGTTGATATCGTTTGTTAGAGTTTTCTATTTAAAGAAACGATTGACCGCATATATCGATCGATATATACAAATCAATCGAAAATAACCTCGATTTATTTATTTATTGGGTTGGTTAATAATAGTAATGTCGGAATATTTGGTAATATATATATACTGTGGCCAAGATTCTCTTTGAATTATTTCTTCAAATCACTTACGATAATATCAAATTACAACATCAATTTTTTGTACAATTATTTATTTATTTTTTAACATTAGATATACCAGACCAGTCATTTTAACTGGTCCGGCCATTTTAATTTAAAATGTCTACTTCATGTAACATTTGATTTCTGTAAATAATTAACCGTTTTGTTTATTTAAAAATGTCTATAAATCCATGTATCTATTAAAATTATTATTGTTAAACATTTTTTTCGTTATTTTTTAAGAATAAATAAAGACTGGAAGCCTCAAAAAGCATTTTTTTTTATACACCAATCACTTTGACTAGTGTGGTAGAAAATGGTGGTATATCTAGTGTTAATATGAAAGCTAATAAGAACATTTTACAATTTGAATAAAAAAGTACTTCTCTCTTTATCTAAAAAAAAATAAAAACAAAATAAAATAAAGGATAATTGATCATTTTTAAATCACTTTGATCTTTTCGAGATCCAGTGCATGTTAAAAAAACTCTGACATTACTAATCGGTTAATTCAATATTTCCATTCAAATATTTTCTTTTATATTCGTCGTCGTCGTCGTCGTCGAAGAAATTCGTTCAATTCTCAATGCTTACATTTCCATTGATAGAATCAAATATTTGATCAAAGATTTGCTTTCAAAGACCCTTTCTCACAAATCTAAAATAAGAATTGATTTTAACAAAATGCTGGATTACTAAAGAAAAGTTCGATCTGAAGTTAACTATTATTCTCTTTTATATATACACCCACCCCTTATTTCTCTTTCTCTCTCTCTAATGTTGAAATCGAACAAGTGCAAAAATGAAATAGATAAAGAAGAAACATGTTCTCAACTTATATGAATAGTGTTTCACACGAAAGGTTATACTTTAATCGATTTCGCGCTCAAGTAAACGTTTCAAAGCTGTCGGGTCAACAATTTATCACTTATAATCTAACTTCACTTTATCGTCAGCCATTTTACCTTCGATGGATACGCGCGCGACGTATTATGCTTTATTATTTAAGTTAAATTGTACTTTTGGTAAAATTACGTTCATTTTTACAAAATATTTTATTTTTAACATTACAAAAACGTGATATAATGATATTTTAGTTATTATTACTAAATTAGTAAATATGGTTAAATAAATTATACACTAAATAAATATTGTATTATTTTTAACTTATTATAATATAATTATACTAATTATCGGTACAATTACGATGCGTATCAATAGCGGAACTTGGAAATAACGTTCAAATGATCAACGGGAAAGTCAAGTTTGCAAAGTGTTGTTATATATTGAGTCACGTAGTTATATACATATATATATATATACGAATAGCACCTGGTATTTTCTAATGATATCCTTGAATGAAGAATCGAAGCACGTGTCTGGAATGACGATGCTTCGTCGTTGAACTTTCCGAACAGGAAACAAATATTCCCACGTTCTTTTTTTTTTTTTAAATTATTAGGAATATTTAAAAGAAAAAAACAAAAACAAACTATAAAGCCTATTATTATTTCCCATATTTTCTTTTGTCTTCCACTTCTTCCTTTCTTTGTGATGAAACTTGTAACATAAAAGAAGGATGACATTTTTCATTTTAAAAATTAAGAAAATTGAATTAAAAAAAAAGAAATCAAACATAATTTTATAATTATTTTTTGTAGCCAGAAAAACGTGTTGATATTTTTAAATAATAACAGTTCGTGCATTGATTTGATCCTCGCCGTAACAACGTTGGAGGGAATAAGAAAATGGTGGATCTAAATTTAAACAATAGAACAACGGCGGAGATGTGATCGCGAAATTACTTTCGCGAAACGTCGAGTACGTGTATCAAAAGAGAGAGAGAGAGAGAAAGAGAGAGGGAGAGAGAGAGAGAGAGAAGAGATCGTTTATGAGAATATGCATTTATATATATATGTATGTGTGTAAAAGAAAGAAAGAGAGAGAGAGAGAGAGAGAGAGAGAGAGAGAGGTAGAATGAGATAAATGGACTCGACGAATTTCACACGTCATCGTACTCTCCCATAATCGTATCGAATATCTTTTTCTTTCTTTTTTTTTTTTTTCTTTTCTATCTCTCACGGATGTAATTTCGAATATATCCCCAGGATGATTAAAATCGTTATCATCGTTATCGTTAACAATTTTATCCTCCATTTTTGATCGATAAAACTTCGATAGGATTGATGTAACATTTTTGTTTTGTTTGCACTTTTATTTCATATCTCTCGCTCTTTTTTTTTTTTTTTTTTTTTTTTTTTTTTTTTTAATCAAATTTATGTAACACTGGAGCGCCATCATTTCTCTATAACTATATGTGCAATATTTTATAATTTATTTATATTTATTTCAAGAGTTAGGTTTCTATATATATATATATATATATATATATATATATATATATATATATATATATTAATTAATACATATTTTATACATATATATTATATATATAATTAATAAACATATAGTAATAATACATATATATACATATATATATATATATATATATATATATATATATATATATATATATAAACAATTAAATTAACAATTAAATTAATTAATAAACATACAGTAATAATACATATATATTATTATTATTATTTAATTATAATTTTATAATATATATAATAATATTATATTAATTATAATAATAAAAATAAAAATTAATTATAATAATATTATAACATATAATATAATATAATATGTATGTAGTCAATAATATTAATATGTATTATTACTATTATGTTATTATTTCGTATTACTATTATATTTTGTATTATATATATATATATGTTATTATTTTGTTTTATATATATAAATGTAATGTAAAAGAAAATACGTAACGATAGTGTTACGCACTTACTTACTTGTGCCCCACCCTTATATCTACCTACGTATTAACACGGATTTCTATTACGATCAACGTGAGTATATACACGAATACATAGAAGAACGTGTTATCGTCTCTATTTACTTATTTGCTACTCCTATGTAACGTTACTTCAATGATCCAAGTAAATAAATGCATATATGTATATGTGTGGGTATTTGCATGCATACATTTAGTTATCATGTAACTCTTCTTCAATAACACTACAAGTATATGTATAAAAGTATACGTGTACATGTATATATGTTCATAAGTTACCATGTAACTATTCTTCAATAATACAAGTACATAAATATGTATGTATGTATGTATGTATGTATGTATGTATGTATGTATGTATGTATGTATGTATGTATGTATGTATGTATGTATGTGGATTGTTTTCTATGCATTGAAATGCCCAAAAAATTTGTTACACTTTATAAACACACAGAATGGTGTTACAAATATGAGTTAGATTCTACACTTTTGATAATTTTTTTTTATATAAAATTATCCCCTATTTATTTATACATTACCAATTTATAAGACACTCTGTATAATCGTATGGTTAGTATTGAAAATATATGTAAATATGGATACAAAGCTTTTCAAAGCAAACCAAAAGCTAATTCAACTATGAACGTGAATAATAAAATACAGTATATGTATATGTATGTGTGCATTAGTTACGATGTTGTGTAACTCATTAATAATGTAAATAAATAAAATGTGTGTGTGTGTGTATATGCGTGTAGATAATTTTATCAATGATATTACATAAATAAATTATTATGCGAATATATAAATTACATTGTAATTCATCAATGATGCATACAAATGAATGTAAATGTAGATATATGTGTGTACGTATTATTCATTAGTCAAAGCACCTATTTTATTATTTACGATGTTTAGAATATAACAAACAAATTTCAAATGATAAGTACTAAATTCAAAATGACTAATCCTATTATCTATTTTGATTTATCTATCTTATTGTAATATTATTGTTCAATAAAGTTAGAATATATTTTTTTTTTCTTCTTTTTGCATCGACCGTTCACATTGGCAATGTGCCCTAGAAAAAGAATGCTATCGTTGCGAAGGTCATGCACGAACAACGAACCGACGAAAGCCATAGATGATTGCCAACTTTTTCGTCATAGTTTCTAATCTCTCAATGTATAATATTCCAATGCATCTCTTATTATGAAAGAGAAAAAGAGAGAGAGAGAGAGAGAGAGAGAGAGAGAGAGAGATAAAAATAGAAATAGGATTACTAAGGATTCTTAAAATATACTTTTTAACACGTTGAACGCCAAGCAAATTCTTAGGGGAATTCCCGTCAGGCCACAGGTGTTAGTTTGTGTATTGAAAAAGTTGAACATGTCAGTCATCTGTGACTGACACGGCCTAAACGGAAAATTTAATGTCAGTCACTGATGGCTGACGTGGCGCTCAACGTTAAATCGTATCTTTCTTATTATTGTAGATTCATTATTAATAAATAAATTTATATTAATTATAATTTTATTATATATAATAATATAATAATAAAATTATAATTAATTTATATAAATTAATTATTTATTTAATAATTTATTAATAATAAATTTATATAAATTATAATTATATTTATATATTAATTATTTTTTTATTTTATTATATATTATATATAATATAATAATAACATAATAATATTAATGTAATATAATTAATGTGTAAAATAATATAATATAATAATATTATATAATTATATAATATATTATTATATAATAATATATATAATTATATTATTATATATATTATATTATATATGCAAAAATTTGCATATTTGCATACAAATAAATATATATATATATATATATATATATATATACGTGTATGATAATTTGAAGGATTGAAAAGGATTGGAAGAGTAGAATAACAAATAAAAAAAGAAATTAGAATTTGTAAGCGAAGGATTTTGAAACCAGTTCGTCTTTATGTTACATATGTATTTATGTATATATATATGTACAACATACGTTTCGATTGCATGTAGAAAATGATACTGATAGATATAACATATTGTTCTATCTGTACACGTACGTAATCATACATCATATCGATTTTCATAAACGAGTTAAATTTATCCTACGTGAACGAGAACGTTCGTAGATTACTTGGGAATATGTAAATTTCCGTTTGTATATTTTCGATCGATTTATTGTAAAATAAATTAGAAAGAGAAAGAGAAGTATGTGTAAAGAAACAAATTAAAAATATTGAAAATAATTTCGAAAGACAAAAAAAAACAAACAAGTAAAAATAGGAAAAGAAAGAATGATACAACATTTGTCAATTATACTCTCTCAGTAAATTAACATAAAAAGAAAGGAATAAAAAAAAAAACAAATAAAATAATGAAAAGAATAAACGACAAAAGATTGTGCAAAAGTTATTGCCCTCGTTGGCGCCTTAATGACCTTCTTGAAAGGGGGGAAAAAAAAAAAACCAGGTGATGCAACTAAAAAAGACATCACAGTCATTAGCAGGTAAAAAACGTTTTCACTTACATTGTGTATTTACCAAGCAAATCAAATACATATGTACTTTGTCTTATGTACGTTTTAATACACACACGTATATTCTCGAAAAGTCGTATCGAATTGATCTCATCTACGATTGGTCAATAATTTAAACAATTATGTGCATTTGATTGTGACAACAAAGTTCTCTCACTAATTAAAAAAAAAAAAAAAAAAAAAAAAAAAGGAAACAAAAGAAACATTTATTTAAATATAATACATATATTAATATATACTAAATAAGGTATATTGTTGAATGTTGTTTATATTGTTTTATATTGTTTTGTATATTGTTAATATTAATATCTAATATTATATTAGGGCATAATTAGAATTAAGTATATTGTCAAGGGGAACGAACATGTAGGGGGGGGCCCTCGGGGTAAACACCCTAAAGGGTATACCTGAAAAATAAACTTCTTCTTCTTCTTCTTCTTCTTCTTCTTCTTCTACATATATTAATATAATATAATAAAAAAAAAATAAAATTAATATAATTAATATAATATAATATATAATACTATAATAATTAATATTAATATAATAATAAAAAAATAAAATTAATATAGTTAATATAATATAATATATAATACTATAATAATTAATATTAATATAATAAATAAAAAAATAAAATTAATATAGTTAATATAATATAATATATAATAATATAATCATTAATATTAATATAATAAAAAAACATAAAATTAATATAACTAATATAATATAATAATTAATATAATAAAAAAAAAATAAAATTAATATAGTTAATATAATATAAAATATATTAATATAATAATAACAAAAAAATTAATATAACTAATATAATATAATAATTAATATAATAAAAAAAAAATAAAATTAATATAGTTAATATAATATAAAATATATTAATATAATAATAACAAAAAAATTAATATAACTAATATAATATAATAATTAATATAATAAAAAAAAAATAAAAATAATATAGTTAATATAATATAAAATATATTAATATAATAATAACAAAAAAAATTAATATAATTAATATAATATAAAATATAATAAAATAATTATAATATATATTAATCAAATAAATATTTAGGTGAGTTGAAAAGTTTTGAGTCTAAAATAAAACTCACCTTTATATAAGTTACGAAAAAAAAAACTATGGAAAAGTATAAATAAAGTATAAATAAATTTTCATTTACTTTTAACAATATCGACAATTTGATATCTCACGTTAAAATTGATATTTAATTTATTTTAGTAATTAAAAAAGAAATAAAATTCAAATTTTCAACTTATAATAAATTGAATCATCAATCCGATAATTTATGGAATTTCTTATCGATCTATTTTGGCATAGTAATTTAAATGTCATTAGTTATGGTAATAGAATAGATTTTGCATAAATTATGAAACTTATTAATTCCTTAATAAATAAATTAGTTAAACGATATTTAGTAACATATACGATTTATTTCTAATTGTAAATAAACACGTGATTCACGACAATTTAATTCACTAATTTTATGGTGGTATTCTGGTCTAGAGGCATGAATTTTAGGTACGTTTTCAAATGTAATAACAAAAAGACGAATAATATTTTCACTATCTATAATGTTACAAGATATTCATTAATATTTCGAGAATACATGGAAAAAAAAAAAAAAATAGTGAAAAAATTCAAAATTGAAAAAGATATAGGCTGATGAATTGGGGGGTGCCAAAAAAATGGTGCGCAACGGTTGTCACGATTGCCAGCTCTTCTAGTAATCCAAAATAAAAAATTAAAACGGATTAATAATTTACAGTAATGCCGCTATCGTTCGAACTAAAAGAATTGAAAAAAGTTTTTCTTTTTTATTTTTTTTTTCGCTAAATTACAACTGTTTGAAAAAAAAGATACGTTATTATTTTTATCCCTTTTTTTACTTTTCCGAATTTTTTTCAAAATAGTTAAATTTGATAATTTTTTTGTAAGATTTTAGTTTTGCACGATAGAGTAATGCATAGAGAAGATTCTTATCAAATTTCAAGCAAATCGGTTTAGTAGAACTTGAGATATCTTGACAATTGTGAAAAAAAAAAAAAAAACAGTTTTGAGAAAAACGCATTTGAAGTTTCGCGTAATAAGGGTAGTATATAGGATGTCACGTCACTAAAACAGTTATATCTCCGAAAATAAATTGAATTTTGAAAAATCCTCTTGAAGACATATTCTTAAAAGGTTAAAGCTTTGAAAATATATATATATAAAAAAAAAATCGATTTTTTTCAAATTTCTAGACCAAAGAATACCCCCCTTAATAAATAAATTAGTTAAACGATATTTTCTAACTTACACGATTTATTTCTAATTATAAATAAACACGTGATATTGACGACAATTAAATTCACTAATTTAACAAATAAATTAGTTAAACGTTATTTTGTAACTTATACGATTTATTTCTAATTGTAAATAAACACGTGAGATTCACGACACGTGTTTATAGTAACACGTGATACGATGATAAGAGAACAAAATAAATTTAATAGAAAAACAAAAATAAACCGATCATATCGATTATTATAAAAATATGTATCTTGTCGTCAACCGAACTGATAGGAAGAAAATATTTTGACCCTTGTGCTAAGGTAATCGAATAAAAATGTCTTTTTCATTTTCTTCTCACGGTCTGCTCCAATTCCTTCGAACGTTTATTTATTTATACAGAATACTTCGAAGTATTTCGGAAGTATGTTAAACAAATAGAAGACTCAATGAACTATAAGGGTAGGGGAACGGGTTTGATCCTAGATTTAAAAATAATTTCAAAAAAAAAAAAAAAAAAAAAAAAAAAGTAAACTCGTTATGAAACATTAGAAAGAAAGTTTTTACTACTTTTGTTTTCTTTTTTTTTTTTAAGCGACAGCATAAAAGCAAATCGTTATGTACAAGGTGACAGAATATATTCATATATGTATATGTATATGTATATATATATATATAAAAGTTAGGTTAAATACATGGATATGTATTCGTACGTGTCAGCTAAAAGAACAGGTATAATCCACTGTACTTAGGAATCTAATATTAGTTTACTATCCATCGATATTATGGTTTGCAAAATATCAATGTGGCATTAATTTTATATTTTTAAAACTATAAATTAAAAAATACGGTG
The DNA here is from genome assembly GCF_049000335.1 of Polistes dominula. NCBI lineage: Eukaryota > Metazoa > Arthropoda > Insecta > Hymenoptera > Vespidae > Polistes > Polistes dominula. The sequence goes on along the minus strand of NW_028301058.1, from coordinate 2,654,140 downwards.
AATACTGTATAAAACGTACGTTATTCGTTTGTAAATGAAATAAAAAAAAAAAAATAAATAAATCGTTCATCATCCAATTGGCTTAAATCTCATTACGTATTAATGTATATATATTAAATAATATTTTTATTATATATTATTTTATTATTTTTTTTATTAATAATTTATTTTTTTATTTTTTATTATATATAATAATATTTTTATCACATATTATTTTATTATATATTATTTTTATTTATAATTTATTTATTTTTATTTTTTATTATATATATTATATATTAATATTAAATTAAATTAATATATTAATATTAAGTCAATATTCTATATTAAATAATATTTTTATTAGATATTATTTTTATTTATAATTTATTTTTTCTTATTTTTAATTATATATAAAAATATTATATATTAATAATATTTTATATATATATATATATATATATATATATATATATATATATATATATAATTAATGTAATTATTATTAATTAATAAATTTATAATTAATTAATAAAAACATATATTAAAAAAAAAATCTATCATCATATTTGACCAACTTACGAATGAAAGTAGTCGATAGGTTCAATTTAAAAAAATAAAAAAAATAAAATAATAAAAAGATAAGATAAGTAAAATAAAAAAAGTAATAAGAAAAAATTATAAATTATATAATATTTAATATTAATAAATAAAATAATGAAATATTTGTTTTCTTTAAAATAATGATTCCCTTTCGGGATACATGGAAAATAATGAAATATATAATATTAATAATAGATAAAAATGTAAGAAAGCATCTAATTGCATTATACTCGTTCATCCCGTTGCCGATTCCATTCGCACACTACTTTACCAAAAGAAGATACCAACTCTTGTATAAAGGGGGTGGTGTTGGGGCGTCATGCGCACATTGGTGCGCTGAATATGCGCGCGTGCGCACGTGAAAGAGCGCACGCGCGCATATTCAGCGCAGTCTCTTTATCCTGTTCTTTGTAACCGAGCGCGTTGAACAAAGGCGGCCACGAACTGTCTAGCAAATGACGTCACGTCTTTACCCTTCTCCTTCCCCCTTTTCCGCCAATCACCAACCCACCACCACCCACCAACTACTACCACCATATCACCACCACCAACTTTCATAGTCTTCTCTGTTGAGAAGGGCAACGTGCAACTTGCAAAGCAAGAATACAGGAGCATGTGTTTTAAATGCGCATGCTTAGTTACTTTGGATACGCGTGGGTGAAACAGAACGTGCGCTTTTCTGCGCAAGAAGAGGAAATGTATAAAGGAGGAGGAGGAGGAGGAGGAGGAAGAGAAGGTCGGGGGTGAGGGTTGGAAAAGCAAGTTTCGCGACTCTCTGCGGAGAATCTTGCAAAGAGACAGCTGACAGTCCAATCAGCTGTAAACCTCCTACTATTCGTCCAACAGGTCGATGCAACCCCCGCCAATTCTAATCGATTCTACTACTCAAATATTTTCTCACCCTATATACCATTTGTATTTTATTGTTAAATCCTTGATATATATATATATATATAAATATATTTGTTAATTCGTAAAATTATTTATTAACTAAATCATTAAATAGAATTATGTATATACTTTTTAGTAGTTGTAAGTAATATTACTTACTTTAATTAATTAATTTTATTTTATTATTATTTATTTTATTTATTTCTTTTTTTTATTAATTTATTTATTAAATTAACTTTTATTAATTAATTTTATATATATATATATATATGTTATTATTAAATATATATTAAATTAAATATATATATTATTATAATATATAGATATTATATAGATATATTAAGATTATATATATATATCTTATATGTTATTATTAAATATATATTAAATTAAATATATATATATTATTATTAAATATATATTAAATTAAATATATATATTATTATAATATATAGATATTATATAGATATATTAAGATTATATATATATATATCTTATATGTTATTATTAAATATATATTAAATTAAATATATATATATAGATATTAAGATTATATATTTAACCAACATATAAGATTAATTGTTGGAGTATAGATATTGAAATTAGATTGAATACTACGCTTAACAGAATTATTTGTTTTTAAAAAAGATCAAAACTAAACTAAAAGCTAACTACAAAGATTGATTATAAACTGTTTTACAATGTTTCCCGTTAAAAGCATATCCTTATATAACAATAATAAAACTAGGTCACATTGTATATTGGTATAATGATATAATTATGAATATAATCTGCAATATGTACACATCTGCAATCATTATAATGACTTCAATGAATGCACTAAGTTTTCCTTTCTATCGGTCATTACGTATCTTTTTTTTCTTTTCCTTTGTTAATCTTATAAATAACAACTAAGTATTATTGTATATAATAAATACGTGATAAGCTAATCATATCAATCTGGAAAAAGTAAACTAACATATAATATACTTTATTCGTTGATTGTGCCAACTTTCTCGTAGTTATATGGTTAGTTTACATGTAAGTAAATAAAAAAATAAAAATAAAAAATAAAAAAAAAGTGAAAGCAATCTATTTCAAGAGATACGAGAATTATATATAAAATATATCCAACTATTATTACATCGTCAATGTTAAAAATAAAATATACGATGTATATCAGAATTCGAAGATGCGTAAATTATATAATATCTGTTCTATAATTTAAAAAAAAAAAACATCAAACACAAAAATTACTAAATCGACAAAATTAATTTCCCCATTGAGAAATGTTCTTTTTAATTACGTTTCCTAATTCTATGCTATTAAAAATACTTTTCATTTGTTGTTCTGTAATATTGATTGAAAATTAATACTCTTTTAATAATCCCTATAAAAGAGAATTTCTCAAAAGAGAAAATTGATAGAATTGAACAAAAATTCTTGAAAGCGTGTAATGATCGAAAATATACTCGAAACCCATTTTAATATTAGGTTACACGTATAACGTATCTAGAATTTTATGAGATAGTGAAAGATAAAATATGAAACATATAATCAAGGCCAGGTGAAAATATTCACTCGAATAAAAAAGAAAAGACAAGAAAAATGGAAGGGGGCGGTGGTTTGGTTGCCAAGTGAAAAAGGTTCGATGAGAAATTCTGATATAGATGTAAAATATTATAAATAGACAATATTTTCTTATAAATAAAATGTAAAATTATATAAAGTTGTTTTTTCTTTTTTTTTTTTTTTAATGGAAAAATGAAAGTCGAAAGTGAATTTAAATTGAAACGATGGCTTTTTCAAACTCACTCTCACTCTCTCTCTCTCTCTCTCTCTCTTTTTCTCTCCTTCGAATTTCTTCTAGAAAAAGGAAGAACAGAATAAAAAATAAAAAGAAGAATCTATGCACGTTGACGACGAACGATGCAACTTAAATAAACACGACGAAGAGTGGAACACACGACGAGACCACGACCACGACGAGTGCAACCACGACGCACAGCTTTGAGTTTAGTTTAATTCGGGTCATCGTCCTTCACCGCTCTCTCGTCGTACCCGTTTCATTTTCTTCTGATCCCCTCATTCTCCTTTAGTAGGAAGAACATACGAACGAACATACGAGAGAAACGATGCTGCAATGTGCCGACCACCTCTCCTCTTCTACTCATAATATGATTTTCATTTTTGCATTTAAAATCAAAAAAAAAAGTACAAACCTAACTAAAGTACTTGCATGTTATATTTATATTTATCAATAATTCTAAGGATAGTATTGAATTTTTACGTACAAAATAAAATCAAAATACCTTTTTAACACGTTGAACGCCACGCGAATTCTTAGGGAAATTCTTATCAGGCCACAGGCGTTACTTTGTATTGAAAAAATAGTTTAGTGTCAGTCATTAATGACTGACACGGCCTAAACGTAAAGTCTAATGTCAGTCACCAATGGCTGACGTTGCGTTCAACGTGTTAACGGAATAGAATTAAACACGACGGACAATGTACATCATTTTTTTTTCATATCGAATATAAAAAAAAATAAAATAATATTGAATGATTATTTTCAAATATTATGTGTTTATTTTTTTTATTTTCTTTTAAAAACGTTTATGCGTAAATAAGATACTAATGGAAAGATCGTAATCATGGAAATACGGAATGCGTATGTACATTTTTTATTTCTTTCTTCCTACTTTACGAAAACACATCGTATGGATGAATGTATATATATAATGTATGTATGTATGTATATGTGTGTGTACACGTGAGTAAGAGATGATAACAACACAGGCCTCCAATGTTTATACGACGCGCCGTCGTCACCGTCTCAAATCAGCTGTTTGAATGTGTACAAAACAAGACGCGGCCTTTTGGCTTATCTTGCTTCTTCTTGTGGTGATATTGTCGAGGTTAAACGTGAAATTCATAAACGTTTACTCAATGTCTTCTCTCAATGTCTTTTATCTCTCTCTCTCTCTCTCTCTCTCTTTCTCTCATAAAACAATAACGATCGAAATTGAAAATTACGGGAAAAAAAAAATTAAAAGTTTACTTTAATGGTTTTTGTTGTTGTTTCTCTTTCACGATAATAAATCAATCGAACATGTATTACGAGTTTTTAATTAAACATACATATAATTATTTTTTTTTGTTTTTTTTTTTGTATTTTTAATCGCATTGATAAATAAGAGATACACGCATACTACGTAATACAACATGCCACACTTATATACGCATTTAATTCGAATTAAGATTAATTAATAGATAATATTTTCCTTTGGAAATGTCAGCTTAATTACAAAAACAATTCTTAGGATTACTCATCAAGATATATATATATATATATATATATATATATCTTTCTTTCTTTGTGTGTATGTATGTGTTTGGCTGGTAATGTCGTGCCTATTTTCAATAGAATATTTCAAGATGAAACAATTTATCTATTAATATAAATAAATATAATTATAAAAACAGATATATAAAAAGATTTCTTTATTTGTTAAAGAAAAATCCAAATCTTTTGTATTAATTATATATTTAAATGTGTGCGTTTATTGTATATATAAATTGTTGATAATCGACATAGAATTTGAGAGATTTAATCGAATGATATCAAAATGAAATATTTTCCACGCGGTCAAGTATCTCCTCGAGTGCAAAGATCACTAAACTGTAAAGCAAGAGAAAGAAAGAGAGAGAGAGAGAGAGAGAAGGAAATAGAAATAAAAATAAAATCAAACGAAAGAGAAAGAGAATGAGAAAGAAGAGAGAGAAAGAGAGAAAGAGGGATAGAGAGTGCATTGCACTTCTGTGGAAGGTATAACGCACGTTCGAGAAGGATCAACGTGAAACAGCCAAGAGAAATAACACGTTCTTCATCCAATCATATTCATCTATCTATTCTCTAATTTTCTTTATCTCTATCATTATCTTTCTATATCTATATTTGTCTATTTTTCTCTCTCTTTCGTGCATGTATATTTCAAAATTAGAGACGCACGTGTGCGGACGTGACAGTAGAGTTTCATTGGATGGCAGATTGCAATAGTTCATATGTGATATATATATATACATAAAATATACATGTATATATGTATGTGTTTATTTGTACAAAAATATGCATGCATATACATATATATATAATGTGTACAAATAAATAAATCTATAAATTGTAACGATGAATATTTATGAAGTATAATGATACCAGAGTATCCCTATTTTGTTTGCATTTGTTTTTTTTTTTAGAATATTGAATAAAAAAAAATTAAAAAAAAAGATAAAAAATAAATATTATACGTGCTTAGTATGCAAAAATAATTATTAAAGTACCAATCGTATATAACTAATTCTTTCAACTGTACCAAAAGAATATAAATTTAAATAATAACAATAATAAAATGAAATAAAATAAAAATTTGATATGTTTGTAATATAGAAGGAAGGAGTTGCAAAAGAAAGGTGGCGGCCCTGGATGCGCGTCTTCTATTTCTTTCTCTTTCTTTCTTTTTCACTCTCTCTCTCTCTCTCTCTCTCTCTCTCTCTCTCTCTTTCCCTCTCACTCCCTCTTTCAGTCTCGGGCAGCTGATGGCAGCCTCGAGCGTCAGCTGAGAGCGTACACAAAGGCTACGGAGAGAAACGTACCGCGCATACAACTAGATGCGCGCCTAGAAAATCAGAGTGAGAGGGACAAAGAGAGAGAAAGAGAGATACGTATATATATGCATATACATATACATATATATATTTAAAGAGACAGAAAGAGAGAGAGAGAGAGAGAGAGAGAAGACAAGTAGGGAAAGAGAGAGAAAGAAAGAGAGAAAGTCTACGACGAAAACATTGGTCATTTGGAAGACTTATGCGAATAGAAATACAATTAAATATCGAACCGAATGTTCTGATTTCCTGTATTTTATCTATTTTCTTATTAAATCCCATTTAAAATCTAGACCAATGAAAAAGAAATGGTAGAAAATTGGAAAAATTATCAACAAAAATAAATGAGAATGAAATGAAAGAATATTAAAAAAATATGAAAGAAAAATATGATAAGGTAATGCAAAAGGTATTGCGTAGTTGGAGACGGACAGACACAGCATGGACGACTAATAGCACGTCCACCACAACGCTTGACAACCGATTCACTTGACGACACACATTTCTTCGATTTTAAAATGATATAGAATAATCCTTTGACATTTTCTACGATTCGGTAATACAATACTGATCAAAATTGTAAGAGGAAGTGAATGAGACTGGAAGAGGTAAAAATATTTTAAAGAGAATACCATATATTAAAATGATCGTATTAAACAATGACAACAAGTCCTGTTAAAAAAGTAACTTTCTCTTTAAATATTTTGTATTATTAATTGGTATTGTTATTATTGTTGTTGTTATTATTATTCGAATAAAACATTACCAACCTCCATATGCATCCGTGGCCGCGGCAGCAAACGACGACGCGCGTGTCCTCGTTCCTCGTTCTTCCTCTTCCTTTTTTTTTTCTTCCTTCCTTCCTTCCTTCCTTCTTTACTTTTATCCCTTACTTTCCTTTAGTCTTGTTTATCTTCTGTTTGTTTTTCTATCTTCTTATTTTCTTTTATCTCACGAACAAACGATTATTTATTTCGGAACTGTGCGTGGTCCCTGTCTATAGACCTGCTACTTCGTTTTCGCGCAGTGCCACGAACAACAACGTCGACGACAACAACAACGACTCGTCCTGATCATCACTAAACGCAAAAAACGGTCGCGTCCAACGAATACCGTACTGCTGATCGACTCGGCGTCGTTCGATTTATTTCGGTTCGTCCAAAGGTGGCGGGACGGTGTAAGGGAGAAATTTTATACGCGCATGCGCATTATTAGATTAATTTATCTCCGGACATCGCCGTCGAGATGCACCGTGGCGCTGCAATCGCGACTAACCCTACTCACATGTATTCGATGAATGATGCACTAGGATGCACCCTAGGATGATGCACTTTTCTTTCTTTTTATTATATTTATTTCTTTTTTTATTTTATTTTACTTTTTGAATATTCTTATCTTGATTTCTGTCGTTTACCTCGTATCTTTTCTTCAATTGAATTTATATATTTTAATTCTTTTTCAATTTGGTAACTTTTACTTTCCTTTTTCTAATCTTTATTCCAATTATTTACTTTATTTGATAGATGCAACTTATTAGATGATCGAATTTTTGAAAAAAGAAAACTTTCTATGTTTCTGCGATCTATCTTGAAATCAGCGCTCACTGAAAGTCAAATAAAACTTTGACAATATTAAATCGCGAATCAAGGTAATATAGTTCAGTGGAAAAAGAAATATAGATCAAATAACTTTACCTTTTATGTCTTCGTTGTTCCTCGTAGAATTAAGCGAAAATATATATGCACGTAAATAGCAAGAAGAACGTTGAGTTTGTGCATATCAATCGCAATGCTATCTCGACTGTTCGATAGTTCAAATTTACAAATATTCCCGCCACTCTTGGATAACTTCGGGGCGTTGAAATTCCTGCAATATCCGCATTCGATGATTTGAAAAATAAAATACGCAATAATAATAATAATAATAATAATAATAAGAAGAAGAATAAAAGAAATAAAAATTTACATTTCTTAAACTTTAATATTATAAAAAAATAAGAAGAAAAAATGTTTCATAGAATTAATTAGAAAAATTCTTTAGTTATAGAGTCGCAAATGAAATATTTTACGCATGAAATAAACAATTACGTATTTACTATTAGATTATATAAAAAAATGTACGACTGCATTTATCTGGTCGGCGTAGATTACACGTTTATCGTGTTATTAATGATTATGGTTAAACGAACCTGTTCTGAATAATAGCAAATTAACGTTTAATAAAAAAAAAAAATGTTGATGTATTCTTCTTTCTGGATATATCGACGTTGATAATCTTCCAACACAGCAGGAACTCGACCATTTTCATTACTTACATTTGACCATGTCCAAAATAAATGTCTCAGCGTATTCTTCTTGATATTATAGGACAATAGTTTGGGGGAATATCTGACAAAGTTAGTTAGAATTGAAGTATCTATGCAGACCAGGTAAACAGAATCGTGTTAATGACGGTAGACTTTTAAATGTTAATTTTTTCAACTGTTGACCATAAAAACCTAAAAATATAAATCCATTATTATTGTTAAATAATATTATGATCATCATAAAAGTCCTACTTGTTGATTTTAAGAATCTTCAACACTAGAATCAAGTTTTCTTCTTTTATCTTTCCTTTAGTGATCCCCTGCTGTTAATCTTCTCAATAGAATAAAATAGTTGATTGCCCATTTCATAGGTATCCCCAATATTTCATTTTGACTCTATAAGAAAATCTTTCCTGACATATTTATACAACATTTTCTTTCTCTCCTTATGGATGAATCGAGGACCTTATAATTTGGTGAGAACTTTTGATGAAAAGTTTTCCTAAAATGATTATCATCACCCCATCATCGTTATTTAAAATAAACTATTAATACTAATTTTTTTAAATGTTCAATGCATGAAGAGCATTTTAACGCAAAGGTCCAATAAGTCACGTTCGTTTCTGGAAAGAAAGCATGCGTGAATGTTAAAACTACATAGGAAAGCTACCTTTATTCGTACTTTTCTTCGCATTATTTTTCTGTTTTTTTTTGGATTTTTCGTTTTTTTTTTTTTATATCGTTTTTAAGTTCTTGCATAATTCTATTACATATTACAATTCTTTCGACAAGTCTAAAATCACAAATCTATTACAAAATCCTGCTAAAGCTGGGATAACTTTTGCGAAAAATTTCGAGTTTTGTTTTGTTTTTCTTGCTGTTTTTCGTTTAGAGAGTACGCGCACGCATTTAATAATACGTTGCATACCAAAAACAAAAAGGAAAGAAACTAAAAATGTACAACAATTATACAATAATAATAATAATCGCAATAAAAAATAAAAAAAGAAAAATAATCATTAAAAACGTTGATAATCATGAGAGAATGTGTGTGAAGTACGACAGGGGCAGGGAAAGGAAGAACGCTTACTAACAAAATTTCACTGGGGTTGAGAAAAGAAAAGGGATGGAAAGAAAGACGACGATAAAAATTACAAAATAAAAAGTAAAAAGAAAATAAAGAACAAAGTAATTAGCAAGACAAAAAGAAAAGAAAAGAAAAGGAGAACACATAATAGACGAAAAAGTTAGTTAATTGGCCTATTTATATAAAATATTTTTGCTGTTTTGTCCGAATGTTCGTTTGATGATGTGTTTATGTATATAGAAATGATCAATTATCACTGATACTGATGTGTCTCTATATATTGCCGGGTTATTCTTCTTTATCTTAATCTTCTTCTTCTTGTCCATCATCCATACTGAAAAATTCGATATATCTTGATAAAAACTTTTTTTTTTGCCACAATTGATAATCGAACGAATACGCATGTTTGTCACTTCGGACTAATTCGCTAATATTAATTAGCGAATAATAATAATAATAATATTAATAATAATAATAATAATAATAATAATTATAATAATAATAATAATAGTGCGTAAAAACGTTTACGCAACAATTGCACTGTGCCTGCCACCCTCTTTTTCTCTCATAAAACCTATTCTTTCACTCTCTTTCTTTGTTGTTCTTCCTTTTCTTCTTTCTATTATTTGTTATATTTTATTATTTTTTTTTTTCTTTAAATTTTATCTTATAAATGATCCTTCGCACTCTCACATTCTCATGTTTTTTTTTTTAATATCTATAATATTTTTTTCTTCCTTCTCTTTCGTTTTCTCTCGCTCTTTCACGCTCTCTCTCTCTCTCGTTCTCTCATTTTCTCTCTCAACGTACCATCGTTCCTAGCATGGAGAATAACAACAAAGCAGTATTTCAAAGCAGCAACACATAACGGACTTATTTTTATCTTTGTTTATTCAATATGTAGTTTTATTTTTCTTATAAAGTGACGAGTCCTACTAAGTAAAAGTAAATAATGAAGAAAAAAAGGGGAGAAAAAAATTAAAAAAAAATAGCAAACAAATAGTTAATATATCCATTAAAATTTTTCATTTCGTTAAGGCAACTAATTTGTTTAGTTTCATTTTATATCTAGAGTAAATGATATATATATACATATATATATATATATATATGTATATGTAATGATATATATATATATATATATGTATATATATAGGTATGTATATATTTATATATCAATTCAAATGATATATATATATATATATACATGTATATATATATGCATGTGTGTATATATATAAAGTATATGTAAAACACTAATATATGGTTACTTTTATTGTTACAAGCCTTACATTATTATAGAATATAATATGTATACTTTGTATATATACTCTTGTAATAAAATTGATTACTTCGTATTTGGATCTATTGATAATAAATATATCTAATACGATGTGTTAGTACAAGAGACGTGCGTGCAGAGGGTGGCAGCAGGGTGCAAATTTGGGAGTGCTATTGTTCCAGGGACTGTAAAGTCTCGCTTTAAACCGTCTCACATGGTGACATTCAACTGTATTGCTTTAGTGTCCACGGAACACGCTTGTTGCTGTTGCTGCTGCTGTTGTTGTTGTTGTACCTGTTGTTGTACTTGTTGTTGAACTTGTTGCTGTATTGCTTGTAACTGGATCGTTTTGGTATCGACCGTACACGTTTGTTGTTGCTGTTGTTGAGGCTGCTGCTGCTGCTGTTGTACCTGTTGTGCCTGTTGTTGCTGTACCTGTTGCTGCTGCTGTTGTTGTTGCTGTTGTTGCGCTTGTTGTTGCTGTTGCTGTACCTGTTGTTGCGCTTGCTGCTGTTGCTGTGCTTGCTGTTGTTGTGCCTGTTGTGCAGCAGCCTGTGCAGCTTGTCTTTGCTGCTGCCGAAGTATACTCGGTGGAGGATCCATGTGCTGACGTTGATGTAATAACAAATGATTTTTTTGGAAGAAAGCCTTTCCACACTTGTCACAAACATGTGACCTTATATGACAACTGCCGTCCGTATGACGTCGTTGATGTTGAGAGAGTCCATGCTTTTGAGCAAATCCACGGCCACAATCTGGACAAATATGCGGTTTTGGTTTAGGACCAGTACCAACTGGTGGCGAAGTTTGCGTTGCACCATGCATATGGCTAACACCAGGAGCTCCAATCGGACCATTCATCTGCAAATATTTATTTTACTTTTAGTTTTCGTATTTACTTTTTCTATACGATTATAGATGCATTTACCTGGTGGGTTCCAGGAGTATTAGGAGTTAAAAAGTGTCCAGGAGTTTGTTGGAAGGCAGCTGCTAACCCACATAAATCCGTTACTAAAGTTCTGTCACCAGAGTGCAGCCTTAAGTGTAATGTCAAGGCTTCCCTGTTAGAAAATTCTAGTCCACACTCCCTGAAATAATAAACTTGTAGTTATCTCGATGGCATATTTTTCTCACAGATCTCAATAGTTTATGCTTAATGTCAATCTGAATATTCCGGAGACTTTCTGTTGTCATTTATGCGTCCGACATACCTGCATGTTAGAGACTTTTCATCTGTACTCGTATTGTTATTGTGAATCTTGGAGTGCGTAACTAAATCTACTTTTCTTGGGAATGCTTCTCCGCAAACGGTGCAAGCAAAAGGTGTCTCTCCTGTATGTAAACGCATATGAGCTAGTAGCGTTCTCTTCTGTAAAAATTCTTTCCCACAAACAGTACACGAGTGTGGAATTCTACCATGTAACCGACCATGGTTAACTAGTTCAAACTTCCTTTGAAATGTAGCCCCACAATCAGGACAAACAAATGGATGTAAACTGCCATGAAATCGCGAATGCATCGTCAAATGATCTTTCTGTGAAAAGGACTCTCCACATTCTTCACAGACAAATGGCCTCTCCCCAGAATGGAATTTACTATGGGTGACTAAGTGGCGTTTAAGAGGAAACGCTCTTCCACATTCCTGGCAAACAAATGGTCTTTCTCTTGTGTGTACCCGAGTATGCGTTACAAGATGATGTTTTAACGTAAAGGACTTTTTACATTCTCGACATTGATAAGGTCTTTCTGAACTGTGTAAGAGCAGGTGAGTATGAAGGCAATGTTTGTGAGCAAAACTTTTGCCACAGTGAATGCAGATGTGAGGCCTTTCTCCAGTATGTACTCTCGCGTGCGTCGTTAAATGATGCTTTAGCAAAAATGATTTACCACATTCAGAACAAGAATATGGTCTTTCTTTAGGTGGACGAACTTGACTGCCCATGTCTTGTTGTTGTTTTACTTTAGTCTCAATTTGGGTTGTGTTTACATGTGTTAAGACGTGTCCAAAATGAGCTGTACCATCAGTCTGACTGGTAGCAACGTTATTGGCGTTCGCTTGATTAGAAGCAGCTGCTGCTCTTTTCATTAAGATTTCATTGCACTCTTCCGCAGTAAGTTGCAAAGGTCCAAGTGGTGTCATGAAATGCTTACTCATGCCATGCTTGTCACCTGTAGTAAATACTAATGTATTTGAAAATAGAGAAGGTGGTGGTGTTGGTTGAGAAGCGTCGCACTGGCAACCACCTTTTTCACAATTCAATGGGAAAACGTCGTGGTGCTTTTTAGTGCGAACATGAGAACCATGCGTTTGATTATGAGCTCCACCAGTGTGACCGTGATGAGTAGTAGAAGTTTGTTGGCAACTTTCATTCATAGCGAACATAGGTCTACGATGAGAACTATTAATGTTTTTAGTGGGCTTGATGTCAACTTGGATTTTCTGACTGGAACCTTGATCCTGATTGTTATTGACAGCGTAACTAATATTAGTAGCAAGTTCGCTCTGTGCGTTCTCTCGGGTTTCAGTACCAGGTCCTCCAAAGGACCAGGCATACCCGAATCCAGCGCCTGCGTTGCCAGGGGTTGTACACATATTTGCAAGGGTAGCAATGAAAGGGTTGGCTTGGCTGGAGGGTACACCGATAGGCCCCTCTGTGTCGGTCAACGCATCCTCCGTACCAATCCTCTCCACTACAGTAAATTGATCGGATGGAAATATTTTGATAGGATAAAAGTTAACGTAATCTTTATCTTTACACTCCAGTATCTTGTTTTTGAGTGTAGATTTTGGATAACATAACTGTTTGTATAACCTTCAATCAGTTCTCTCATATGAATGGTACCTTGAAGAACATTAACAATTATTTGCTGGAACAATTCCAAATATGATGTTTAATAAAATAAAATAAGGTGAGCACGTTATATGTTTATCTGAATCTCCTGTTGATAATAGATGGCATAAGATATGTTAAGAATATTCGAAGAAATTCGAATAATTTTGTTGGCGCGCTTCTTCCCCTCTGTCTGAAATGCACGCAGCCTCCGGGTGGCGGAGGCTCGGCTCCTCGAAAATTAGGTGCAGGCGGCAGAGGGGGTAGTATCCGCTAAACCCCTAGTTCTCGGTTATCCTAGAGCACTGTTTTTCTAGATCGCCGTCGCGCCACCGTACACCGCCAATATTAATAACGGCGGTTTATGGTACGGTACGCTTAAGAGAATAATGCCGAAACCGATTATCTTACTATCGGTCTTCTTGTCTGCCTGCGGCGTCCACGGGTTCTTCAAAGACAACCTCCACCTTTCTCTCGCACCACTCCCAAACGTTCACTTACACTAAACGATCTTAAACTATTGTTTACGACACAACGTTTGTACTTTACCTCGCACATGCACCAGACCGATCGTCATTTATTTTATTAAATTCCATATTTTATTGTCCATACAAAATAGACTCATATATCGGCCATTTTATTTGTAAACTACGAAAAAACAATGTTGCCAATACACGCGCGGGTTTTGGAGGGAGCGAACCGCGAAGTAAGCGTCGTTGCGTACTTCCGTACTGGTAGCACTGCAGTCGCACGCGCTGCAAGCGTACCCATTGCGCATGCGCGATAATCTATTCTTTTTTCCGCGTTATTTGAATTTGTATTTTTCTCATCTTTCTCAATTATTCTTTTATAACATTTATTTCTTTCATTTTTAAACTCCTTTTCCTTTCTTTTTATACGCGTATCCTATTTTATCCTTTAATAAACATTTTGTTATGCCTACGATAGAAAAATAGAAAGATTGTAATTATATTTATTGTTGATATATATTAACATCATCTTTCCGATTCTTCGAAAAAGAAATAATAATTTATAATAATTATAAATATATAATAATTATAATATAATATAATAATAATATATATATATATATATTATATTATTATTATTTATATTATTATAATTATATTATAATTATTATTTTTTATAATAATTTCTTTTTTCTATGAAATTGAATAGAAAATTTTGTCATCGACATCGATTTTATCGCTTTAAATTTATTGTTTATATTTTATAAAAAAAAAAGGAGAAAAAGGAAGAAAAAATGACGTTTAACACAAAATTTTGTCACCAGCATCGATTTTATCGTTTGAAATTTATTGTTTGTATTTATTTGATTATTATCCTTTATTTTTCTGCGATTTGATCGAATGCTGGTGACCACTTTAATTTCTTACAAAAAATAATACAACAAAAATATAGGAAAAAGTATAGTTTTCTAGAATCGATAAGATTCTTTTTTCTTTTTTTATACATACCAGCCCATTTTTCGTCGATCTGATAAGAAATGTCCGCTGCGGGCAGTTCCGTTTTCCTTTAGAAAGATTGAAGAGACGTAATCGCATGCGGGATGTAATCAATTGGGTTTAATTCAAGTTTCTCGACGATGTAAACTGGAAATGAGAAGAGAAAAAGAAGAATTGCGGATTTCCAACAACAAATTTTCACACGCGTGAAGGATAATTGCATTTCAATTTCAAATTTGACTTTTCTTCTTTTTATTTTATTATTTTTTTTTTTTTTACAGCAATTAATGAAATATATCAAAAAGTCAGCAAAATAAATGTTAAATAAACGTTTTAAAATAATTGAACTGTGTAAAAGTAAGTTTAATCAGTGGGTTGACCTCCATGGCAATCAACGTGTTAATTGTCTTTGGTGTCATACTAATCGATAGATCGTCTTATCGATTCCTCTTTTGTCTTTATCCAATACATATCCTATCTAGATACATACATACATACATATATACACGCATATATTCCATACTTTCATTGGAAGGAAAAGGTTAGTAGTAAAAAGAGGAAAAGAAATATCTGATATTCCTAACATTTTTCCTGGATTCGCGTTTGACCAAGCGAAGACAGTTTCAAGATCGATGAGAGGGAGCTGATATATCCTGGTAGTGGTAAAGGAATCGTGCGAACAACGACAGTTTTCATCATTTATAGCCTGCTGGTATCGGGCGAGTT
This sequence comes from Polistes dominula, assembly GCF_049000335.1. Lineage (NCBI taxonomy): Eukaryota > Metazoa > Arthropoda > Insecta > Hymenoptera > Vespidae > Polistes > Polistes dominula. The sequence goes on along the minus strand of NW_028301058.1, from coordinate 2,638,305 downwards.
ATGAGACGTAGAGACTTATGTGTGTAAAATATCTATGTATGTACGTATATACATATATATATATATATGTAAGTGAGTACTACTATACAGAGAAACAGTTCCTATCGTTCGGTTGGTCATCGTCGACGTAATAACGCAGACTCAGCTACCGATAAGCAAGACCGACCGTTAATGGGCCGCGCGTTCACGACTTGGCAAAAAGCCTACGCATTCATTTTCATTCTCACATCTCCTCGTGTTAGTGATAATCCAGATGTAAATCTTTCCTTTCTCTAAGAAATCAACTAACTAACTAACTAACCAACCAACCAACTCGATACCTCTCTATCCTTCTATTCCTGCTCTTCGAAAAGAACAAAAAAGGAACAATAATTTATCATCAGTTACTAATAATCACGTTCGTATATTTAAAACTGGTAGTAATTCTTAAACCAGTATTCAAGTTTTTTACACTATGAAGTAGAATCTTTAAATGTGATCTAACTTACGATTACATACTTCGAAGATTCGATTTAGCAGCACACGTATTGATAGGTATTGTATGCATTACTAAAGAATGCAGTCAGGTATTTAATATGCGACGAACATTGGAGACGAGCAACAGATTTGCGTTGCAAATGTATAAAAGATAAAGGGGATTGGTTAAATATATTGTTTTGTTATTTTTACTAGAATCTCTCTCTTTCTCTCTCTTTTTATATCTTTGATTTTTTTTATTTGATTGAAATCTAAAATATTTGATATTCTTTGTTAGAAAGGAATAAATGTCATCGATATCAGGAAGTAAGAGGGCTAATTAATTGATAGAAACAAATCGGTCCTAACCAACGTTAACCTGTCGTTGACTAGGGTTTGGATCGCACAGATGGGGGTGGATGGGTACACCCCTAGAGGGATGGTCGACGAACGCTTGTTTGACGGCACTTCCCCAACACCGATGTGCACGGCAAACGTGGTATCGCATTCACGGTCCACTGCCTCAGGATTCGGGTCTCCACCCTACTTCTATACCGTCTCTTCTTCCTCGAAAAAAGAGAGAATACCGAGAACCTCACCCTACACTACCCTACCCTCTCTACTCACTATTACCACTACTGTCCTGTCCTGCTGGTAGCCAGGATTGCTAACCAACGAATCCAAGATTTTATTTCATTTTGAATTTATTTGATCCTCGTTTTTTTACAAACTTCGTTGGTTTGGATTAATAAATGAATTATTGGGATTTGAAATAGGAATAGAATTGATGTACATGTGTGTGTGTGTGTGTGTTTTCTTTTTACATTTAATTAATTATAAATACCCGTTATATATAACGTATATTCTCAAGAAAAGTATTCGTTTTTCATTCTTTCCTTTTACCTCTAATACCGGAACATAAATAAATGTATATACTTCAATACTCACTTAAGGATATTTATAGACCGATCGTGATTAGGTAGACTTGTCGTCGTCTGTTCATAGACTAGACTGAACACATTGACCTGTCTTTCCAACCGGTAAAACAAGGTAATCACGTATACAAGTCTAACAATATACGGCGCCTATACTACAGCCATTTTCTTCAGCTTAATTAAAAGATAATTACTTAATGAGGATCATCAATAAGTTATCTCTGAAAGCCTAACGAGATTCTTACATTTGTGTACAAGCATGTGTTAGTAAATCAGACGTTAGTTGTGGAATGTTATTTTAAGGGTCTCGGGAATTGTCTATAGCATCAATTTTCTAACGCTCATCAGGTTGCTAGACAAATTATCTTGTCTGTTCGGTTATCTATAATTTTCTAACATAAGTGGAATTTATTTTTCGGCTAATTTTTTCACGTATTTTTACATATCGGGTTTTTTGGTTGGGATATATTTTATCCAGAGAATTCTACTTTTAACGCATCGTTAATCGATATATAAATCCCTTCGATCGATCTATCACAAATCCCCCTTTACTGTTCTCGTAAATGGACCCCTACCAAAAATTGTTACACTGTGACGAGTAACGCAACGTCATTGAGCGCATCCTTCGCAAGATTCATGTATACCTACTCCTGAAACGTCCCATGGGTACTTTAACGTGCTCATTTTGGAATCTATTCGCTTGGGGAATCTACTATGTGCATTCCGCACTCCGGAACACGTCGTTGGCTCCTTTGATCTAACACAGGACACTCGGCTTTTAAGCTTGCGAAAGAGAGGCCCAGATGGTTATGATAACAATAATTTGATCTCTCTCTTACTCAACAACCATCTTTGTTTCACTTTATCTATCATGTGTCATTTGTCTACCTATCAATACTAATCTAATTTTCTTTTATTATGTATCGAGTCTGTATCATTAATTAATATGATACATTTTGATTATTCTTGCATTGGCACATCATCATCTTTGGTGTATTAATCAAACGTTAGTTCATTTTTGTCTTATATTGAATCAAAACTTAAAATAAGAGGATGGTAATTTAATGTAATATTTAGAGGAATAGGAGACAGTCGTTTGTAGTAAAAAAAAAAAATAAGTGTCGTTTTTCTTTCGAATCATCGAGGTGATATGGTAACCCCCAGGATAGAGTCGAAAGGAGTTCCTCTTGGAATCGATTGGGAATTAATCCGGTGCTATCGCTCCTTGCAACCGTCTCTCCATTGTCTCATTGTCTGTTCGCTCGAGTTAGTATAAGAAAGAGTAAGAGAGAAATCGAGAAAGAGAGAGAGAGAGAACTCTCCTTCATTGCTATCTTGGTTCCTTCCGAGAAAGATCGTTGTGATCCAATTCGGGGCCAAGGAGTTCTGCTATTCTACAGATATACCTAAAGGTCTAACCTAAGGTCTAGGATTTGTTGTCTCGTATCAGCGAGTTAACTTTTTCTCATCTTTTCTTTTCACTCCTAAGCTTAGTTAGAAAAATGACATTAACAGTTTCTAACCTACAATTGTATCAATCTTATCTCAAAAAATTCAAAATACTATCATTTCAATTATATTTAACATTCCTAATTACTATAATATTCTCACAAATATTAACCAATAAATTGTTCAACCTAGAATTACATTCTTTATCCTTATTTGTAATATATTATTTTAGTTTGGTTACCTAAAAAGGGTGTTTATCATGCATGACTCCCATTCTCAGAATGCCATCTGCATTATACAATTGTTGGTTTCTCCTATCATCACTGGGTATCATAAACACCATGCTACTATTATTACTACACAACTACTACGAGGGACACGATCTTCACGGTCAATATAACGCACGTCGTAAAATCAATTAGTGGTGAATTGTACCGCAGTTTGGATCAAGCCACTATAGTACACACCACACTTACATGATCCTACTATATCTCTTCTTATTATTTTCAAAACTTCATTATTATCTATTGACCAACCTTTCCAAAAAGTTCAAAATTAGTAATAAATATTTTAATTTACAAAATGGAAAGATTCAAGCAACTTTGTTCTAAAAAAAATGTTCATTACTTTTGTATAAATTGAAATGAAACAGGAAACGAATCGAAATATTTATCAGAATAGAAAAAAAAAAAAGAAAAGTGATACATACTTACATATTTATGAAACTAATCGTCTATACATGGCCGATATTTCATTATCATAATTTTATTTGAATGGACGAAAGATCCATAAATCAGATTCATTCATTCATTTATCTCCAATGAATTCGTTTTGGTTTATCTTCTTCTATGTTTCTCTGATCGTATATAACAATATACTATTCACAAGTCAGTTATTTTTCTATGTTTGAATTTTTTTTTCTTTCATGTGCCAATGGTTTCGAGAATATAAAACAGCGTCAGCTATGGGGGTATTCCTCGTGAATTGACGAGATTGCCAGGTCCTTTTTCTTTTTCATTTTCTTTTTTCTTTCTCCTCTCTTCTCTTTCTTATTCTTTTTTTCATTCCATCGGTTCCTTTTTCTTGGATCATATATTTCTTCGCGTGAAGAACTTTCTACGATACCACGACAAATCTTTGGAACATTGGCGCCGTTGTCCTCTTCTTTTTGAACGTTACCGATCGAACAAATTTCCATCCATGACGATGGTTTTCTTAAAAAATTTATCATAACCCTCAACAGCCGATCTTCTTCCTTTTTTTTTCTTTTCCTCCATTGAAAATTGTGAATTATAAAAAAATAAAAAAGTAGTTGATGAAAATTTATAAACATTTCAATAAATTAAAATTGATTAATTGTAATCAAATGAATAATAGTTTGGAATTGGTATTTTTTTTTTTTTTTTGGTTGAATCAGTCAACTTATGTAATTCAAAATTAACGGTAGACACAAATAGAAGAATTTTTATCTACGTATATGCATAGATATGTCAGGTAATTAGTGACTGAAGAACAGAAACGATGTCTGACAATCGGTCTGAGCTTGTAACTGAAGTAGAATAGTGAATAATAGTAGTAGTATGGCATACGACATACGACTCGTAATCGTAGCGAGTATCTCAACTGCAAATCGGCGTGATAACCCCCATTTCTCTTCGTCCCTTTCACCCCCTTTTCACCGTGGTACTCGGCCCATTCAAGTATTCACCGTTTTCCGCGACAATTGTCGGGTGCAACGCAATAATTACGTAATTCCCGCCACACTTATTACTCAGAGAGCTTCGTACCTACCTAAGTAATAGTTGGTAGTAGTGGTGGCTACTGTTTTAGTGAACGTAAGGAAATGGGGGTTGAATTTCGTAGGTGCCGACTTCTACTTTTACAACCTTAACAACCTCTTATGCTCGATACTTTTTTTTCACCATTTTTTATTTTATTTTATTTCTTTTCTTATTTCAATTCTAAACAAATCGAATATTTCATATTTTGCTATTAATTATAATACAAGTATTAATTGTGTGATATTTCTTTATTTTTTTTTGTTTTTTTCAGTATTAGGTAATTAAAATTTTATACGTAATTTTATTTGTAAAAGATATATTGAATGAAACTGTAAAAATGTTTTTATTAGAAACACATGCACGAACAGTTTAATAAACATCGTTGCTTATTTAAAGATCGTCAAAACAGGATTAAACTGTTCGTCACATGTTAAGTCGTATAATTCTCGTTGAATACGGATCATTGACTTACAAATAAGTCGTAGTACAATTCTAGTAGTACGTTAGTATTAGAAATTCTCTCAAACTATTTAACCAGTACCAATATTGATTGTGGGATCATAGCAACAAGTGTGTGACGGTTGCACCAAACCGATTTCGTATTCGCGAAACGTTGCTATATATACATATATACCAATCTATACATATGTATATACTTGTCAGCATTTGGAAAATGAATAGGTGTTTAAGTTAAATACGTATATTCATATGTACTTAAAAGAAACCGCTTAATATTCCTCGTATTTCAAATAAATGTAGATTATACTGATACATTTATTATCAAAGAATTAAATTGATTTTCTGATACTAGTAAGTAATAACAAAAAATAAGAAGTATATTTTAAATATATATATATCAGTAAAAAAAAAACGTATTAAAGAAATATGAATAAATTAATATTCAATTTATGCGAGTATGGTTGTTTAATTACAAGACTATGGAATGCCGTCTTCTAAAAGAATACATTAAGTATACCACACACACACATACACACATATATATATGTATATAGGTATAGTTCGTTTGAAGTTTCTCAAAGATGCGTTCAACCAAAGCTATAAAAATTAATTGGCTCTCTCTCGAAAGGGCCAAGAAAAAAAGAAAGACTCGTGCCTATAGTTGAAACAAGACAACTGACCATAAGCCGACAGCTGAAAGAAGAATGCAAGGCCGCCCATGTTCGGCCTAGTTGTTGTAAATCCTAAAGAAAAGAAAAAGGTTTCCGATGCATTTCGTTGGATCTTATACGTTTTGTTGGAAGAAGCTGTCATCTGTTAGAAAGAGAAATAGATAAGATGAATAGATAGATAGATAGATAGAAAGAGAACATTTAAACGATCGATCTAACCATTCTCATAATTCCATCTCGAATCAAGTGAAATTCTTTGAGGAAACAAGTGCAATTCTGTGTTCAATTGGTTTGATTAATTACAACGGAGAATTATCTTTTGTTATAAAAAGAGACAAGGTAATAAAAGATATTTTTCTATCTTTCATTGATATCACCGAATGATGATTTGCAACTGTTGGATATAGGCTTTTATTTTAACCCTTTGAATGTTGAATACTTTTAACTAAAATGTTTTATAGGAACGGAATAATTTATTATTAACCAGATTCTAATAATAAATAATATTTAATAATTAACGTTTTTGTTTCTGTGTGAATATAATTTAATTAATGAATATTAACCTCTTACATTATTTTACATTAATATTAACAAACACGTATATGCGTCGATAGACCACTCTGGTAATTTTTACCAAACGCATATATGCGTCTATAGAACTCTAAGGGTTAATTTTTTCTATCAATATTACTGAATTTGTAATTTAACAAAATTGTATCAATATTAATACAATAAAGATATACAGAGTAATTTTTGTTTATTTTTGGAATGAAATAAAACAGTACAGAAATATCTAAGTTTTATCTAGTTAATATTTAACTTTTGTATTTAAAAGATAAGAAAAAGAAAGAAATATATAAGTTGCATAATATAGAAATGGTGACTCGTCCGCGAGAGAACCCCTCGAGGGTCGAACAATTGAGTGCCCTAAGAACTACCTACTCACTTACGGGCTCTCACCTCGACGCTGCAGGGTCCACCACCCCATACTCCCACCCCTATACTCCCACTTCTACACCACCCTCTTTCTCATCCCCCGTTTTGCTCCACTGTCCTTCTCGCCAACGAGTCATAACCGTAGGGCGTACAATGGATGGAAACTACCGGCGGCTTTTCACCGGCACTTCTTCGCCCCGCCAATTAATTCCGACCGTGCCGATTTCGTTCAACCGAAGAAAACCAGTCCTAAAGAACGCTCGTAAATCTTCGACCGATCCGTAACCATCTTCTTCTTCTTCTTCTTATTCATCCTTTTCTTTTTTATTTTTTTTTTACTGTCGGATTCCTGATATAAAATGTCGGTGTAACGTCGAAAGGCTAATCAAGCCCTTAGCGATATCCCTTTCATTTGCTCGATTCTTTCCATACCGATCTTTCGACTCATCAGGGTTATTTGGATCCTCTTGAAAAAGATTCTTCTTTGGGTTTATTTTTTTCCCTTTTTTATGTTAAAAAATGTACAACAATAGTAATGCGTTACTAAAATGTTGACTGTATCGTTTCTTTAAATGTTCAATCGTTCGTAAAATTATATTGGATAGTATGTGTTACACTAAAGTCTAGAGGGAAGTCAATTGAACAAAAAAATAGCTGGCAAAATAAAAAATTGCCAATGAAGAAAATGATGAATTCATTTGCGAATTACAAAATTCAGGATCAAATCAAAGGATATGAATTTTGTTCATGTTTTTCGGTTCAAATATCGCAAAGTATGATTAATAATCATATTTGTCAAATCCGATTAGATTTCTAATGACTCAGGAAGTATCCCTTTCCGTCGTATTTTAAAGTCAAAATCTCAAGTTTATTATCTTATGCATGCGGTTAGCGAAAAAGGAGCTTTGGAAGGTCGCCAATCGTGACGGGATCTTTCGAGTCTTACGACCAATGACGAGAGCCCGACGAGTTCGAATCTCTCAGGAACTCTCTCTCTCTCTCTTTTCCCCCTTTCCTATGAGCTTGCGTAATTTATTATCTTCGTAAGGTTCTGACATTTTAAATCTCACGACTTCTTGAACAACTTCGAATTCAAAATTTTCTTTAATCCTCCATCGAAAGAAAATAAATAAAAATTGGGAAGGGAGGGTGAAATACATGAAATGATTTAAAAAAAAAAAAAAAAAAAACAGACATAGATACGTGTACATGCAAAAGAAAAAAAAGAACAGAGGAATGATATAAGAGATTGATAAAGAAATAAGGAACGATGAGAAAAAAGTAATGTAAAGAAGAGGAAGAAAAAAATCAAGAAGAAGAAGAAGAAGAAGAAGAAGTATAAAACGAGAAGAAAAGTCAGTTGAAAGATAGTTAGCGGAGTGAACGAGCGGCAATGTGATTGAGAGAAAGATAAAATGAGAGAGAGAGAGAATGGGAATGAAGGGATTAGATTTCGGGGTGAATCGGTAGGATTGGATTTGGCAGACGCGAGTCGTTGCTGGTAGGTAGATGCTGGCTGGAGAGGAGTAGAGTAAGAGTAAGAGGAGGAGGAGGAGGAGGTTGAAGAGGGTGGGTGAGAGAAAGAAGGAAGGAGGGGTTGAGGTAGTGAGGAAGAGAAAGAGGTAGAGGAAGGGAAGGAAGAAAAAGGGTAGAAAGAGAGAGAGAGAGAGAGAGAGAGACTTTAGTTGATGTCCGAATAGTGGTGGTGGGGAGGAGGGTGGTTGGTAGAAGAGAAACGCGAACGCACTAAGGGATGCTTGGTGGGGGGTAGGAAGGAGATGGAAAGCTAAGGGATAGAAGAAGAACGGGATGGCTTTGGTGGTGTGTAGGTGAACTGGACAACCACCAGGGAGAGAAACTGCGAGAAAGAAAGAGACAGAGAGAAAGACTGAGAGAGAGAGAGAGAGAAAGAGAGAGAGGGAGAAAGTATAAGAGAGTGTGAGAGAGAAACGTCGGTGGTATTTAAGGGAGAGCCACGAGCATAGCGCGCCAGTTACTACGGCCGATTGGCCCCACAAGGTGTCGCTCAGTTACCCCGAACGCGGTAATCTACGATTTGTGCGAAATCCTAATCTAAAGGAGGAAGTTAAACGCGAGTTGGTGTGCCATTCATTTAACCCCACGTGACTAATATTTTAAACCAACCCCCTTTATATTTATTTCCTTCCTTCCTTCCTTCCTTCTTTTCTTAGTTATATTATCATTTTCTTTTTCTTTCTTCCTTTTTGTTTTTCCTTTTTCTAACCCCACGTTTATATCTTCTTTCCTTTCTTTCTTTCTTTCTTTATTTATTTATTTATTTATTTTTCGTTCTGATACTTTCCTTTTACTTTCCTTTTACTTTCCTTTCCTTTTCTTTTCTTTTCTTTTTTTTTTCTTTTTTGTGGAGGGAAGTGAAGGAATTTCTCTTATGTATCAAACACACACCACCACGTCTTCCACACGGATTTTTTCAAGTGCTTTTGAACGAGGCGAAAATATTTTAAGGTAAGAAGTCATTTTTTTTTCGGAAAAGAATTATGCAATAATGTTTTTCTTGTCCACGTGTTCGAAATTATCATTTTACGATTATGTCATGAATTTATTATTTTTTTTTTTTTTGTAATAATTAGATTAACGTTAGAAAAGTACAACGATCAATCGTAGAGAATTTTGAATAAGTCATACTCGTTAAAATCACGTTGATCATGTTCTTGATTGATGTTATAAAAATGTTGAAAACTTATTAACATCTGTTAGTCATATTGATCTAACAAAATAACAAACATCTTGAATTAGATTTAATAATGAATAGCACAGTTGATTCATTATTTCTAGCTAAACGTTCTATCATACTTTATTGTCGTCATTTAATTTGTAGAGAAATGAAAGAATAAAAAGGGGAAAAAAATTAATCTCGTTAGATTAGATCTCAATCGAAAAAAATTTTTGCCGAATGATGATGATACATACATACAAATGATGTCACGCGAGTTATATTTAAACAGTCGAAAAATAATACCACAAAACTATCTAATCAATTCGTTGATTTATTATAAAATTTGACTGTTTGTCATGACGGACAAAAATATAAAAAAATACAAATGTAATGTACGAAACTGCTGATTATGAATTTCTGATAATATTTTAATTCAACGTGAATTCGCTAGAAAAAAGACAAAAAAAAAACAAAGGGGGGACAAATTAAATACACATGCCACGTTTTATCGCGATGTTAAAAAAAAAAAAAGAGAGAGAAAGAGAATAAAAAGAAAACAAAAAGATAAAAAGAGAGGACATACAAAAATAAAATAACAATTTTGTTCATTGGAATTTACGAGAAAAGAGTCGATTGGCTGTCGTTACTGACTTTCCTCTATCATATCATATACTTGATAATTACGTAAGAGTCAGTGACAGAGAGACACAGAGAAAGAGAGAAAAAGAAAAAGAGAGAAAGAGAGAGAGAGAGAGGGCGGGAGAGAGAGAGAGAGAGAAAGAACGGCCTCTCTTTTATCTCCGTGGTGAAAAGAAAACGATTAAGCGTTGGATGGCACTGAGCCAAACAATTATTCGGAAAGTATATACATACATACATATATACATACATATATATACACATATATTATACATGCACGCATTACATGCATGCATACGTACATGTGAAGAAAAAAATCCTGGTCCTGTTTTTTTCTTCTCGGATTGAAAATTCACGATTAATTTTGTTTTATCGATATTTGTAACTAGGAAGTTACTTCCTAGTTAATATAATAATATTGTTTAATTTTTTTTTTTTGTAAATATTTATTCGTTTATGTAAAATCTCTAATCGTTTGATTTGAAAAGTTAGAAGAAAAAGGATTTTAATTGTAGAAAGTAATGGTCAATCAAAATGAAATCCATTGGAACGAATTGAAAAAGAAATTGGAAGGAATTATAATATGTGTTAAGAAAAAATGAAGATGAAGAAAAAAAAAGAAGTATATGTGAATGACGGTTTTGTTATAGTGAAATAAACCTAACCGGTGACCGATGCTGCTGGCATTGGGCTTGATCCTGCTGCTACCGCTTGTCGGAGCTTTTCGGCAAGGAAGCGACATCTTGGCCACGTCAAACGGCACGGCCGGCTTTGCTGAGGTTTTCTCTGATCGAGCCTTTGTAGTTACAAGGATTCAGTCGGACGGAAAAGTCGAGAGAGCGATCCGTTGGCCTGGAATTTGCGCTAAGGAGACCATCGTCAATTGGGGGTACATACGACCATCGATTATATCTTTTTTCGATAATGTTTTTACATATATACGTATACACTTACGTATATCCAACATCATCCATATATAAATCTTTCATTTTATTTTATTTAAGACTATTTCTACCATGATTTTGTTTTTACCTATTTCGACCAAAAGGATTGATCTTTAGATCCAGGATGAACCTGAGGAAAATGGTATTGTTGAATTTATTTAACAACTGTTGTATGAAAAGACAACAAATTAATGTTGTAAATGTTAATTTATAATTTGACACCTCTCGGTATATATAATTTTAATATCAATTATCAAACCAATAAAAAAAAAAAAAAAAAAAAAACAAGAAAATAACGAATCGTATCTACGTAACGTGTTATCCGTTTAATAATATCATATACTTTAGGATAATATTCGAAAATGATCTGGATGTTTTATTTATTTTTTTGTTTCAATTGGAATATAAGTCAAGTTATGATAGAGAAGATATCTACGTTGGATACTCGTGTGATCCTATATAAATTCTTTTTCGTTTAGCCTCGGTACAACGAGAGAGTGTTTTCTCGAGTGAGGAGAACTAACAACGATCATCCATCCCTCTTTGTTAGAATAACATTTTCTCGGCCAGGAGCAAATCTCTCTCTCGCTCTTTCTCATTTGATCTATCCCTCTTTGTCCCTTCCTTTCCCTTCCTCCCTTCACGGAGAACTCGAAGAGGATACTGAAGCGGGAACTCCGTTAACAGCAGCCACGAAAACAATGACGCCTTTCACGATTGCCAATACGTGCGTGGGAGCTTTGTTCGTTTATAACGTTATGCATTTAGTGGTACTCTAACTTTGTCCTTTTTTTTCTTCCTTCCTCTCTCTCTCTCTCTCTCTCTCGTTTTTCTTTTACTTTTCTCTCAATACCTTCCAATCGAAGAACACGTTAATGTCCTCAACTGGAATCATCTCTATTTCACGTAGCAAAGACACATTGTCGAATCCCTGTCGGAAAACTCGTGAAATCTGCTGCACCTGTTCACTTGATTCTACTTTTTCTATCTATTTTCTATTCTTTATGCTTGATATTGAGGAAATCGTTTAAAAAAGAAGTTGAAATGATTTATTAATAGAAAAATTCTAGAAGAGAGCCCAATTTTTGATTAAATAATTTGAATCTATGGTTTATGTGTACGTAAGTTTAATAGTTTATGGAAATAAAGAAAAATATTATTAAATATTATTATTTGTATGTAATTTGAATGGGTTAAAAAAAGAAATTTATCGTTTACCTTCTTATAACCATCGTTGACCACTAAGCCAAAGCAAGGCTTTAAGCCGAAAAGCGGCAAGTTAAGTAAGCAAGGATTAGACTGGGGCAAGGATGTACGGAGTGTGCCGAATGTCGTCCCGAGCAAGTCGGGTTTGCCTTGAATTCCTAGTCTGTTGCTACTCCTCATCTGCTGATGCTCTCACGAGGATACCAGAGAATTTCCCTACCACGAAGCGTCACTTTGCACTTAAACCAGGAAAAGCTCTTTTGTGTTCTAACGAGAATGCATACAACCTTCCACATTTCCTCGACTTTCTCTTTCTCACTCATTCACTCATGTTCTCTCTATTTCTATTTCTCCTATTCTCATCCAATCATCCAACCATCTAATTCTTTTTCATTTATTTTTTTAATTCGTTCAATCGTTGATACACCTTTTCTTTCCTGATTTTAAACTCGTTCAGAAATTTTCTTTTTCCAATGATTAATTCATAGCTTTCATGATGTTTCTCCTATTAATGCTATAGTTAATCTAGTTTAATGATTCTCCTAATACCATCTTGAAAGTCTTCAGTAAACTTGGACTTTTGATATTTATCTTTCAGATAACGAGAAATAGATGAACTGCGAACACAATGAAATTTGTTGGTATATAAAATATAATCCAATTATGATATTTGACAAAATAATAATATTCAAACCAATGATTAATTCAATTCAATAATTAATAACAACTCATTTATGAAAGTATTTAAACAATTGATTGAAAATAAAATAATAAAATTGAAATAATTCAGATAACACGTCAATCATATTTTGTTGTTATTGTCGTTGTTGTTTCAGTATTATCTCTCTTACTTCCTATTTGTATCTCTGTTTTTCTCTCTTTCTCGTCCCGTGTGAATAGAGACATCGACGTGACGTTAAGACAGGTCTGGGAGCAGAGCTCCGGGAGAAAGTTGCAACTGATATACGAGGGTGGCAGTTTGACCGACTGCATAGACGAGGAACTTGCAAGAGGGGACGAGAGGTCCTGTCTCCTGTCGAGTATACACTCCGATGACTACGATGACGAAGCAGCAACAGCACTCGTCCAAGACGAGGTTTTCCAGTTTGACGATGATAATTTGTCGACAAGAGTGTCGCAAGACTTTTCTTGGATATCATCTACATCTGAACTACGTCATCGTTGCAACCGTTTGAGAACTAGAACACGTAATCAAGTTATAGCTAAACACCGTAGAAGGTATAATATTAACAAAATAATATTTTTTTGTAACCTTTAGACCAAACAATACGTGAAAGAAATTATAAACATATTTTGTTGATCTGTACGTGAATTGTTTTTCTTAGAAATATCTTATCGTTAAAAAAAAAGAAAACAAATAATTTAATTACGATTGAATCACGTTGAATAAAACGATTATAAGAGAGGTTTATCAAATCAAATTTTGAAATTCAGGGAATATCATCGAAAGAACGTAAACGATACGTTCAATGAAAGAAGAGAGAAACGAGGTAGAAGTAGAAGACGCAGGGAATTACTTTTAATACCAGGAACACAATGGTGCGGACGTGGTCATCGTGCTACAAAATATACTAATTTAGGTGGATTTGGTGGAGCTGATGCTTGTTGTCGAAGACACGACACTGCCTGTCCCTTTTTCATACCAGCTTTTGAAGCACGTTACGGACTTTTCAATTGGGGCATTACAACCATGATGCACTGTACTTGCGACGAACGGTAATTTATTAATAACTTTGTGATTAATCATCAATGAAACAAATGACAGATCTACATGAACTTTAATTTTTCAGATTTCGCACGTGTTTAAAAATGGCGGGAACATCGTCAGCCAATTTTATCGGTAAGATATTTTTTGATGTATTACAAACGAAATGTTTCGTATTGAAACCACAAAAGGTTTGTACTAAACGTTCATGGTGGGGTAAATGTCAGCATCACGAGTATCGCAAACAGGCATATATTCGTGACAACGTTCCTTATTAAAACAAAGAAAAAGAGAAGATGATTAAGTGTAAAAGTTTATAATGATTCGAGATATAAAGCAGGAAAAAGAAAAAAAAGAAGAAATAATAATAATGATGATGATGATAATAATAATAATTAAACAAAGTAAAATAAGAAAAAAAAATTACAGATATTTAAATATTCTTCTAGAGATGTCAATAGGAATTCTCAGGGATATGAACAAAAATAGTCTATCGTGTATTTAATGATAAGATAATTAATGATTATAATAAACTCGTTCGTTATCAATACGACAGAATAAAAAAAAAAACAAAAAGAAAAAAAAATTAGGTACGACCTAAAGAAATAATTTTTTCCAATGACAATACAACTACGAACAATTTGTTTTTACTTTTTAAGAATAATTATTCTACGATTTCGTTTACAATGATATTTATCATAATTCAATTTTTGTATCCCTGTTTTAACTATTTAATTTAATTATTGAATTTTTCTTTTCTTTTTTTTCTTTTTTATTCAATTGTGCCATTTTATATCGCATTTTTCTAGTCTTGTATATTAAAAAAAAAAAAAAAAAAAAAAAATAAAATATATAAATATATATATATATATATACATATATACATATATATAATATATAAATGTTTTTTGTACATTTGAAAAAAAAAAAACAAAAAAATATTGAATGATCTAACGTTAAGCCATTTGATACCAATGATTATTATTAATCCATGTGTTATGTGAGATATATTTTGTTTTTTAAATTTACATTTGAAACAATTTGAATATAATTCAAGTTTTGTAAAATATTTCTAATTCAAATCGATCAATTAATAATTTTAATAATTAATAATACTTAATTAATAATAATAATCATAATAATAATAATAATAATAATAATAATAATAATAATAATAATAATAATAATATATAAATATATCATCGGTGTAACGGGGATTTGAATAATTCACAAACTCGAATATATGCATGTATAATAAATTACGCATTGTTATTAACGACAATAAAAAAAAAATCAAACAAATCTAATCGCGAAGATTGTAATCTATAAAATTGAAATTTATAACATTGTCATCGTGTCTAATATCATAGTATTAATATAAATAGATCAAGTATCTGTAATTAGAAATATCTTAGTAAGATTATTTGAAAAGTAATAACGAAATTACTTATGGAACAATCAAATATTTAAATATTTATGTATATATTATAGCTCTGAGATATAGTTTATTTTAATTTTGATTTCAAAATGAATACGCACAAATATATATTTCTTTCGTTTTGCACGTATCTGTGTGTGTGTGTGTGTATTTGTGAAGAAAAATATTCTAATATTGAAATTTTTGAAAAATATACAAACAAATGATTCATTTGATTTATACAAAAATTTATCTCTCTAACACAAATTTATTTATATTAAAAATAATATAATACATATCTCATTATTATTATTACTCTATTATTATGATTATTTAATATTATTTAATATTATTTTATTATAAAATTATTATTATATTTGATGCTTATATTGAAAATTCAATGAAAACATGAGTTTGTTTAAAAATCATATGTCACCTACAAAATTTTGTTTTATTTTCCTTAAAAAAAAAACAAAAAAAGCTTTAAAACGACTTTGATTGAAATTGTGTAACTAAACATTTTGACAAATTTTACAATTACAAAAAAGCATCAATCTAATTATACAGTTTGACAAAATTTTTTTTTTATTTTCAATATTTTATTCTTTAATTTAACAAATACATTTGTAAATGCATTTACTTGGTATGATTGTATTTATGCATGAATGAGATTTGTAAAAACCAATGAGACACAAACATACTATTATTATAATTATTCTAACATTAACAAATTTTTGGAATTCCTAATAATATTGTAATCAAAAATGTAGACATATATAAATATTGTAAAGCTGTATATGTACGAGAAATATTGAATAAGATATTATTGTATTCAATAACTTCTATCTTCCAATAAAGTAACGTCTTATCATCGACATTTAATTACCTTTTAATTAATCTTTTTCAAACTGTATTCTAATTAATTATATTATTTACATTTTTTTATTCAATATGTATTTGATGTCTTATTTTTCAAGTTAAAACACACAAATTTGTAGCTAGTTACTAAAACGTCCGCTAGGTGGTAGCATAGTCGTGTCATGCAACTATCTTCATGTATCCATTTAGATGATATCAAAAGCAAATATTAGTTATTTTTTAAATGAATATTGATATAACAAATATTGCTTTATATTTGTTATGTTTATTTGTTATTAGTTATGTTTAAAAAATTCATTAACAAGAAAATGATCGAGTGTTCTTCCAAGGAATTAAATTTAGGTATAACATTGCAAGGTGGTCAAAGTTTTAGGTAATATCAAAACTTTTTTCAAAATTATTATTGATAAATAATTATTCATTCTTTTTTTTATGCTTTATCTGATTATATATATGCATATGTATACATACATATATATACGTGTATGTAAATGTATATAAATATATGATTAATTAATTAAAATATATTTATATGTCTGTTGTTTTATATTATTCAAGTATAATGATTGATATTTTAGATGGTTGCCTCATGAAACTGGATATCGAGGTGTTTATAACAGTACTGTCTGGACATTAACTCAAAATGATACCTGTATAGGTTATACTGTTCATGGTTCATTATCGGATGATCATAATTATGATGAAATATTGAGACGGTACTTCAGATTGGATATATCATTATTAGATCTTTGTAAAAAGTGGACTGAAGTAGATAAACATTTTCAGAAATCATCCGACAAAGTAGACGGTGTTAGGATTTTGAATCAAGACGTATTAGAAAACCTTTTCTCTTTCATTTGCAGTTCTAACAATAATATTCAAAGGTATAAACATTATATGCAATTTAACATTTTATTTTCTCATTATTTTTATATACATTCAACACTTTTTTTTACATGCTTTATTTTCTTCAATGTAATTTCAAAATCATTTTCATTTGTTTTGTTATAATGCGTTCAACGAAACATACGAACATAATTAATTATTTGTACAGATTTATAATTCATGTAAAAAAAAAAAGAAACAAAAGACAAATGAAAAGAGTTGGATGTATTTTCATTTTATTTCATGGAAAAAGTTTTGTTCCACTTTAGGATATCTGGCATGGTGGAAAAATTATGTAAACTATTCGGTAAGAAAATTTGTTCCATTGATGGGAAAGATTATTTTGATTTTCCAACATTGGAATTATTACAAGGAGATACTGTAGAATCTATTTTAAGAAAGGAAGGATTTGGATATCGTGCTGCTTACATAGCAAATACTGCTAAAAAGTTGCAACAACTTGGTGGAAAAAAATGGCTTTTAAGTTTATGTAAATGTAATGATACTTTATCATATTTCGAAGCTAAAGAACAATTATTGGTACTTCCTGGAGTTGGTCCTAAAGTTGCAGATTGTGTTTGTTTAATGTCTCTGGGATATTTAGAAGCAATACCAGTAGATACACATATATTTCAAGTTGCAAGAGATAATTATTTACCCCATTTAGGAAAACAAAAAACTGTAACTCCTAAAGTTAATGAAGAAATTAATAAATATTTACGTGAATTGTGGGGCCCATTGGCTGGTTGGGCGCAAGCAGTATTATTTTGTGCAAAAATTGGTGATAACGCTAAAAATGTTTTAAATAAAAAACGAAGTAAAACGGAGTCTGAAGTAAAGACTAAAAAGAAAATTCGAAAGGTATAATAATAAATTATTTTATATATATATGTAATAATAAAAGTTTTATTATACAATTAAATATAATTACATAATAAATTTTGTTAAATAGTTTGTTTTATAAGAAGTCCATAATTTATTTCTAGTTAATATTTTGGCAATGTTTTGTAAAGTGGTTAAATAAATATATTTGTAATATAAAAGATACCGATAACGATTGATCAATATTATATAATTTATATATATCAATTATGGACTTGTCATGTGTTCCTAATAATATATATATTTATATATGAACACTTAATAGACATATTTGTAAGCTATACGTACTTCTATATATATATATATATATATATATATGTTTGGCAGTCTATTATTTTAAAATCATTTTTAAGTATTATATTTACTGTCTTTTAATAAAAACGTAAATGCAGGTCAGCATTAAAGCTTGTTTACAAATACCAAATGATTTTACGAATTGTGTCATTTATAAATAATATAAAATCATTTGTAAATTCCTGTTCATCCTTTTATACATCTTGTTTTATTTAAATTTTATTTTTTATCAGATTGATTGACTCAATTGACATGTTGACTTAAATTCGGGTAAATATTCAAAAAGTTCATCACTACTACTACTATCGTCATCGTCATCATCATTATGATCACCTGGAAAATAATAATTACAAAAATAATATTCCTGCTTTTTCTAATATTTCATTATATTTATATATATACAAGATGATAGAAAAAAGAATGAAGTATTTTACAATGTAAATTAACTTTTATTATATTAATTGATTAATGTTAATTAAATATTTTGTATTACTTTTGTTGAATAATATCATATTTAAATATATATATTAACCCTTTCACTACTACGGGTGACTATAGTCACCCGCCACAAAACGACACCCGCACACGACGGGTGACTATAGTCACCCGTCACACGATGCCACCTATACGCGACGGGTGACTATAGTCATAGACTATAGTCACATAATTATGAACAAAAATCATTTTGGTTCTAAAAGTAATGTCACAAAGTCGTTTTTGAGACAATAGGCTCCGAATGCTAAAGACTGCGCGCGCTTAATGTTCCCACTTTCGGTACGGCGCTCCGTTCTAGACGAGGTACTTCGCGGCGAGGCCCACCGTAGCGAAAGGGTTAATTATAGCCCAAGAGCCCACGACGGCCAGACTTTTGTTATTTTATAAAAACTGAAAGTTTTTCTGTGCATGTCCCCTATACAGGTAAGAACGACTAGCGATTACAGAGTTTAGGTTGTGGTTACTTGGGCAGGTAATAGGTAGTCATCATAATCATCAGTCAGTTATCCTCATCCACTGCTGGATGTAAGCCTCCCGTAATAGTTTCCATCTCCTTCTGTCCTGAGCTGCATTCATCCAGTTGGAATGGATACGTTTTATATCGTCCAACCATCGAGTGGGTGGTCTTCCTCTGTTGCGAAATGTATCAGCTCGAGGTCTCCACTCTGTCACCTTTCTCGTCCACCTATCATCACTGACCCTGGCCAGGTGTCCGGCCCAGTTCCATTTAAGGTTGGCAATCCTCTCTATGACGTCGGTAACTCCACTTCTCTCCTCTTATGGTTGTGTTGGGAACCTTATCTCTCAGAGACAGGGCCAGCATTGCTCCAGGACATTTTATGCACCTTTACTACAGGTAGTAAAGGTGTATAAAATAGTACCTTAAATTCGTTAAAGTATAAAGCTCAATTTTTAAATATTTTCTTCGGGATAACTTTAGAAATCTCGTCATCCATTGCTGGACACTTATGACAGTTGCTACCCCCTGCCAGACACCCCTAAACTGCATGCTGGGTATCTCAATGGAGATATCGGTAAAGCAATCTACCTGGTCTTCTCTTTTATACTATAACGAAAGTATAATTATAATTTATTAACCTTTTTGCTACTACGGGTCACTATAGTGGCCCTCCATAAAATACCGCGTATTTTACATACGACGTACATATGCAGTTATAGCACGTCAAATATCCCACACTGGACATGTAATTTTAGTGTTTTGTTTCTTTTGATTAAAAATCATTAATATCAACAACAAAATTACTTAAAAATACAGTGCAATTTCGATGCTGCATGTATTAGCAGCCCGTACAGTAAAAGTAGCACCGTGGAAAATACGCCCATAGCGAAAGGGTTAAAGTCTATAAAGATGACGAGATTTCTAAAGTTATCCCGAAGAAAAGATAAAAAAATTGAGCTTTATACTGAATTTAAGCTACTATTTTATACACCTTTACTACCTGTTACCTGCCCAAGTAACCACAACCCAAACTCTATAGTCGCTGGTCGTTTTTACCTGTATAGGGGACATACATAGAAAAACTTTCAGCTTTTATAAAATAACGAAGATCTGACCGTTGTGGGCTCTTGCTCTATTATTTTTTCTTATCATCCTGTTTATACAGTGGGGGTATCAAACACCCTGCATATATTTATGCATTATTAGACAAAATTCTAATTTACCGTATCGTTTATGCAAGATTTCAACGAAGATACTATTCAATAAATATCTTAATCCAGGAAAAGCGTAAGAAAGATATAATTTCTGTATAGGTTGTAATATGGATAAACATTCCATTTGTAAAGACGCAGGTACTGAAGAACAATGCGTTATTATAACTTTACTGTTAGCAGATGTTGAACAAACCATAGGATAAAGAATTGTATTTTGCAATCCGGTAAATGCAATACCTATGAAATAAAATAACATTTTAATACAAAATTCAAACGATTAACAATTTATACAGTCTTATAATTATTTGAATACTATAACTAAACTAGTATTTAAAAATAGTATTTATATAATATTATACACTATACAGTGTTACAGTTATTATACATTATACACTATACAGTGTTATAATTATGTTATTTGAATACTATAATTAAACTAGTATTTAAAAATAGTATTTATATAATATTATACACTATACAGTGTTACAGTTATTATACACTATACACTATACAGTGTTATAATTATGTTATTTGAATACTATAATTAAACTAGTATTTAAAAATAGTATTTATATAATATTATACACTATACAGTGTTACAGTTATTATACACTATACACTATACAGTGTTATAATTATGTTATTTGAATACTATAATTAAACTAGTATTTAAAAATAGTATTTATATAATATTATACACTATACAGTGTTACAGTTATTATACACTATACACTATACAGTGTTATAATTATGTTATTTGAATACTATAACTAAACTAGTATTTAAAAATAGTATTTATATAATATTATACACTATACAGTGTTACAGTTATTATACACTATACACTATACAGTGTTATAATTATGTTATTTGAATACTATAACTAAACTAGTGTTTAAAAATAGTATTTACGTACCTAAAGGTTTTCTATTTAAGAAATATTGTAACGTTCCTTTCCAACTATCAAAATGTACACCTACTAAACTTCCTTTATAGAAACGACCAGTATAAATCCTTCTTTCACCAGCATGCTGTATATAACCTTTATACGAAAAACCCCAAGATTCTTGGTCTCGTCCAAGTAATGAACAAAATGTTTGTCTTATACCTGTTAGATCAATTCTATTTGTTGCTACACCAATCATCTATAAATATTAATTTGTAACTTTTACATATAAAAATTGATTTGTCATTTGTACCCATAATTATGAAAGTGATCTAAGTCATGTATCTCTTGTTTCGAGATATTTCAAGATTTGTATTTGAACAAATTATATGAATTCTATGTAATATTGAAAAAAAGAAAACAAATATTATCTGACGATTCATTTTTGACAATATCGTGAAAAATTATATTGAATTTATTTAGTTTAAAATAATGTGGTGCTTAATAACTAATAAAGTGATGTTTTTTTTGTAATTTTGACTTAAACCACTTTTATAATTATGGGCACATTTATGTAAATATTATGATACTCACTACATCTGTCCCATATACTGGTGTAATCATTTTAATTTCCCAATAGTGATGTCTTCCTCTTTGCATGGACATATTACCTCTAACATAAGCTGTACCAATACTAAATTTTGGATTAAATTTAACTTCTAAATTATTCTTTGACAGTTCTGATGTTTCTGATATGTAATTTTCATCCCATGTCCATTCGTGAACTGATAAATATATTTCAAAGAAATAAATTATAATATATTTTTAATTAATTGTTATTAGTATAATATCAAATTGTTGAAATAATATTTAACACAATGTTTAATTGTCATTTTTGATTATCACTTACCACATTTTCCACGAGGATTATTATTTTCTATTAAATCATCGTTTATTATCATCGTTATTTGTATTTGTATTTGTTTATAATCAAAAATTGATAATATTGTTTATTATATTTCTTTTCTTTTCTTCTATTCACAAATATATTTATATATATATAAATATATTTTTTTTTTGTTCACACAAGTTATGTATATGATTTAAACATATTTAAGTATATGAAGTATTATTTTTTTTATACAGTTATCTGGAATGTTCTTTATTTACATTTTGTTTACTCGTAGTATTTCTATCAGGAAAGAAATATATACAATTATAAAAAACGAACATTACAAAAAATATTGACCAATTAAAAGCATTGACGATTATTGTTTAATCAACCAATAATATTAACAACATAAACACAGTTAATTAATTAAAGATTGAAACCCAACTATATTTTGATGCAATAGAACAGCATCAATGATCCCAGAAACTTATACTTGTCTGATCGACACAGTGCCGTAAAATTATCGGGTTCTTAGTAAAATTATCGTAGGATTTTAAATACCGTAAAAAAAAGTAAAAATGTATACCGTAGCAAACTTGATGACCTTTTTTCTTGGTTATCTCTGGCTATTGTGGCTATTGTGGCTAAGAAATATGACTGTAGTCAATCAAAAATTTGCTTTTTCGAACTTTTCGATACATCGATACATAAATAACTAAAGGGGAATAATCGTAAATTATCGTACAAGTGGGATTTTGGATCATACAAGGCTTCAAATTATGTGACGTGTACGATAATTATCGTACGAATGGGATCGCTTACAGCATTCATGCCAAGAGTACTTGGTTCTTCTCCTAGATGGTGCTATTTGATGCAATCTGTTTTACCGACGAATATTACGTGTTATAATTAAAACAAAATTTTATATAATTATAAACATTTCCAAATCTTTAACTTCTAACTCTACTTATAATAATAACATTATCAATAATATAACAAATTAATTGTAATTTTTAAGACAGTGTGTCATCATATCACAATTGCAAATTAAAAATTATTAATAAGTAAATAAGTATTTGTAAAAAATATTTTTTTTGTTATATTTTATAAACATATTTTTATAATGCATATTTTATAAACTTATATTTTATAAAAATAGTGTGATGTCATATCATATTTTTTTGGATAATAGACATAATATAATATCCTATATTTATAATATTTTATATAGTTCATGGATAAAAAATATAATTTTTGTAATTGTTAATAACAAATCATTATAATTTATATTTATTATATTTATCGATAGTTTTTTAAATTATCTCACCGTCTATACTGGTGAAACTGATTACTAAATCTATTACGAAATTAAATATTTTGCACCATCTAGTGGACAAACTGATTACTAAATTACTATGATAATAGATATATGGCGCTATCTACGAGAAAAGAATATGTACTTTCATGAATATGTTTTGATGGTAATTCTTAGGTGGAAGGTTACCAGTTGATTAACTACGGTCGGTAACTTATCAACGAATATAAACAAAATTTACCGACCGATTTGATGTGTGTTAATCAGCTAATTTTTTTTTTTATAAAATCTTCACGATTTTAAATAAATTTGTAATAAATTGATTCAGAATGAAAATATCACGTAAAATTATAACTATTACGATAGCTAACTCGATTTTTTAGGAAAATGGAGTTAGGCCATTTTCAAAATGAACAGCTCATTTGCATATTTGCAGTCCTATAATAAATTTGTTTTTTAAGATTTATCTTTTGATTCTTTTGAATAATTATCGTTTTTTAAAGTAAAAAATTCTTTATAATAAGTGTGATTACAGTTCAATTTTTATGATTATTTATAAGAATATTTGATTTGTAAACATTTTTGAAAGTGTTTTATTATTTACTTTCTTTGTAATTATTATAAAAGTGCGCGGGGCCTGTATGAATGCAACCCTCCAGACACACTTTGAAAATGTTGCTTGCAAGCATCATCTGTCGGGACGAAATTTTTTTCTGCCTGAAAGATATGCAACCCGTAATACATACGTGTATAAACAGTTTTGACAGTAAAAAAATTTTGTCTCAGTAGATGGCGCTCGCAAGCAACATTTTCAAAGTGTGTCTGGAGGGTTGCATATGAACAGGCGCGCATAATTATAATTAAATTAATAATTAAATAAATAATTACAAATTAAAAGTACAAATAATATTATAATAATATCATATAATAAATTATCATTGAAATTTGTTTATTTGCAGAGTTTACTTCTAACTTGTGTGATATGCACACATGTTTTTTGAACGGATAACAAATTCTTAACGTTACGCCAATGAAATAGACTAATTTGATTTATTAAGATATTATGTATTATCTACCTATTAGTAGAAAATACAATATAGTAACATATTAATTGTAAGTAGTAGTAGTATTCAAAGCAGGAAGGAAGCAATTAATCTGAATGTCTGCGAATGTATCTTCTTCATTGCATTCGATCTATGAAATGTTTATTAATTCTAATTATTATCTAATATTTAAATATATAACAATTAAAATTATTATTATTATTATTATTATTATTATTATTATTATAAAAAGAAAATTATTTAATTCTATAAGATAAAACGTCTAGAACGAATTTTATTAAAAAAAGAAACAAAAAATAGAACTACATTATATATATATATATATATAATACAATAAAACAATAATTATATATAATATATAGAATAGAATAGAATAGAATAGAATAGAATAGAATAGAATAGAATAGAATAGTATATATAATATATAATAAAATATATAATAATTATATAATTAATTAGTTAATAATATATAGTTATTAATTTTAATATATAAATATTAATATAAACTTAAATATAATTAAATTTGTAATTAATTTAATATAAAAAAAATATAAATATCAATAATTAATATTAAATTATATAATATAATATTTTATAAATTAATATATTTATTATTATAATTATATAATAATTAAAAAATATATATATATATATAGATAATACAATAAAATAATAAATATATATAATATATAGCATAGAATAGAATAGTATATATAATATATAATAAAATATATAATAATTATATAATTAATTAGTTAATAATATATAGTTATTAATTTTAATATATAAATATTAATATAAACTTAAATATAATTAAATTTGTAATTAATTTAATATATAAAACAAGTACAAATATCAATAATATAATATTAAATAATATAATACATTATAAACACACACATGAATCATATATGTTATTGATATACATTTCTTCAAGAAGAAAACGAAAACGAAAACGAAAAAGAAGAAGAAGAAGATAAGGAAGAAGAAGAAAAAGAAGAAAGGTCTAATATTTAACACGATACGTGAAGCACGTGTTATTCGAATCAGTGTTAATAAAAGCATAGACGCGGAATTGTCATTAAAAGCGCATGTGTGGAATGCGTACACGCGGAACGCATATATTCTTCTTAAGAAGAGTTAGAGTAATGAAAAAGAGAGTTACGGGGGAACTTAAAGAATTAGAAAGAAAGAGAAAGAGAAAGAAAGAGAGAGAAAGATCAAAGGGATAGGATAGTTAAAGAAGGAACGAAAATGATTGGAGAGGAAGAAGAAGAAGAAGAAGAGGTGGAATGGTTAAAGCTAAAGAAATATTGTCTCGTTCTTCTTTCCAGAAGGGTCTTGTACCATCAAACCAGAAAGAGAGTTTCACATTTCTAATTTCTATCCTAGAGGAGGATCCATTTGAATAAAAAGTTTATAATAAATATAAATTGATAATATCAATTAAATTAAAGAAGTATTTCATTTAAATAGTGTTTTTTATAAAGAAGGTCATGGTTTCATAAAGAAAACAAGTTTAGGCATGCAATTAGATCACATAAAACAATTATGGAGAATCCTAGGATATTTTTGTGCTATCATCCACCCTTACGTCAACTTTGTTTTTGTTGCATTTGCATTAACTGGAATTACGATGGCTGATTTTAATCTACGAGATATAGGTATTTATTTGATTGTTTAATTATTTATAATGCATGTATGTTAATTTTTCATATTTAATTCATTAATTTTAATTTAATTTTGTTTTTTTTTCTTCTTTGATATATCACTTTTATATTAGCTCGGAAGCCAGTGATAGTAGTTTGTCAGTCATTTTAACCCTGACCATAATTTGTAGAATGTTAAATTTAGTTATGATGTAAAGCATAGTTACCGTCAGCTGGCGCACCAGTGGTGGGTGGGCCAACGGGAGCACCGAAAACATGTCAAAATATTTTTGAGTTTCATTCATTTAACCCAGCTAAAATTTATAAAGTTGATAGTTTATATAATTATTTAAATAAAAAAAATCGTCAGCTGGCTGTATGTCGGTGGAAAAGTCATCAGCATTTTTCGGTTTTTTTTAGTCGCCAAAAACTATCACTGGCTCCTGGGCTATATTGGATTGGCAAATAAATGATTGCGGATTTTGTTCATAGGTGGCTTTTTAAAATTACTTGTCAATCCAATATTAGGGTGAATTCAAAGTTTATTTGTATTATAAATTATTTAATAAATTGCATAATGAATTAATAAAAGTAGAAACTTTTGATTTTTATCCTAATATGTTTCTGTAATATTAATAATATTAATAATAATAATAATAATAATAATAATAAAGGATCAATTAAAAAATTTATTTAAATATATATTGCACGTTTTATTTTATTGAATTTTGTTTTTTTTTTCATGTAAAAAATAACAACAACAAAAAAAAAGGAAACGATTTGATTGTACGTCAACGACAGAATTAGTTCACTCGTTTATTGCAATAAAGTGAATTATGTTATACGGGTTCATGGGTTACTAGGTTTCTAGTTATTCATCTCATCGTTACACTTTGTGTTCCTCGAAAGAGACACACTTCTTATTAGAGATGCACGTATATGCATGTGCATGCATGCATGCATCCATGCAATTTAATTGTCCATTTGTTATACGTGTCTGAGTAGACCTTTCGTTTTTTTTAAACTTTATTATTTTTAATATAGAAAGTGGTGTCATAGATCTTATGGAAAGTACTGGGATGTATCAAGAACCTAATGGTGTAACTGTTACAAATAATCGATGTAATAGAAATGATACCGTTGCGTATAATATCGCAGAATATTCTTTATTAACTATCAACACCAATGCTATTTTTCCAAATGGATTGATCAATAATTTTTCTATTATCGTTGTTGCTAAAACTAAAATTGGTAAAGTATGATAAATTGAATTATAGAAATGAAACAAAAAAAATCAAAATAATAATTTACATATTAGTTTATGGGGAAAAAAGTCATCCATTATTTTGACGTTAATTTCAAGCATTTATTTAACATACTTCTGGTTGTCTGATTTTGGTCAAATATGCACCGTTATGTTCGTTAATTTGTTGTTGTTTTAAAGGTAGCTTCATAATGCCTGTCTCATAAAAGTCTTGGTCCCTATTTGCGAAAAACTCTAGTGATCGATTTTTACAATCTTCTTTTAATGCCAATTTCTTATCACTAAGAAAGTTTTGCAGTGCAAAACAAAATGGTAATCGCTTGGTGCAAGGTCTGAACTATATGATGGATGCATCAAAACTTCCTAACTAAGCTCTTGGAGCTTCTAGGGTGTCATTATAGACATGTGTGACCTGGCGTTGTTCAGATGGAACACAATAACTCTCCTGTTGGCCAATTCTGGCCGTTTCTGGTCAATCGTTTGCTTTAAACGGTCCAGTTGTTGAAAGTAGAGATCCGAATTTAGTGTTTGGCTATATTTAAACAACTCATAATAAATAATTCCTTTTCAGTCCCGTCAAGTGTACAACAGAATCGTTTGAACTGCTTTGACCACGATCGTTTTCGCACAATGTTGTTGCATGTGATTCATTTCTCATATCCAGTCATCATTCGTTTAAGAAATAGGTCGATTTCATTCCATTCGGAATGGAATTCCAAGACTTCGCAGATGGAAATTCGATTCATCATGTAATGGTGTGATATCCAAAAATCGAGCTTTTTTTTTAATTCAACTTTTAGCAAAGGGTTTAAAACTGTTTTACGGTCGATTTTTAGCTTCTGGGCGATGCTACGGTCTACCTGTGAAAGGTACATTTTTAACATCAAAAATATCTGGACGCAATCAAAATTGCACGTAATTATTTGTTAAAGTATCGAGAGCATAAACATCATTCACAATTTCAGCCGCCTGGCTTGCATTTTCGTCTTTAGAAAAGAAAAAGTGTGAAATGTATCGAATTTTATCTTTGTTGACTTTCATTTTGAACACCCTATAAGTCACAACTGAATAGACCAAAGAAAAAACAGTAAAGGAATTTTTCTTAGCTCTAAATGTCACCTTTCTAACAAGCATAAATTTAAAATTGTTTGATTGATATTTTACGTGATATCGATAACTAAAGTCATCTAACGAAAAAATAATGGATTACTTTTTCCCCAAGCTAAACATTGTGCCTAATTTTGAACGAATTTAATGTGAGCTTTAATATGTAATAAAAAATTGTATAGATTATCCCATGGCAACAGTGTTTTCAATTTACGACGATGGTGGTCAGGAACAAATGATTTTATCATTGGGCAAAGACGTAACATTTTTTTACGATACTTCAGACAACGTTAACGAAGACACGGTAGAACC
The DNA here is from genome assembly GCF_049000335.1 of Polistes dominula. Classification (NCBI taxonomy): domain Eukaryota; kingdom Metazoa; phylum Arthropoda; class Insecta; order Hymenoptera; family Vespidae; genus Polistes; species Polistes dominula. The sequence continues at coordinate 2,609,390 of NW_028301058.1, read as the reverse complement.
GATATCATTCGGTACAGATATTTCCGATGGTAAATGGCATCGTTTGAGCATAAGCGTTAAAGGAAATGCAATAACATTATTGTTAGATTGCAAAATAGAAATAACGAAAGAATTCAAAAGAAATCTTTCGGATAGCATTAACGTAAATGGTATCGTAATCATTGGTCAACAACTTATGGAAGAGAAAATATCTTTGGTTTGTGATATTTAGTTTTTTTATACACACATACATATATATCTCGATTAACACGTTCACGTCGGCGCCGATTTTCAGTGTCTGCGCTGTGGGGCGGCGCTCGAATCTATGATGCGCTTCATCTGGCGGCGCGTGATTTTTGCTTGTTGAAACTTGGACCAAGGTGGACCACCGGTGGTACGCGCCGCCCGATGGGACAGTCTAGCGCGAGTCACCGGTGGTACGAGCCAACGTGAACGTGTTAATTAATAACAAAATATATTATAAATAAAACAATAAAAGAGAATAATTATTATTTTGTACATTTAGGGAGGATTGGAAATGTTGAAGATTGCACCAATACCGGATGCTGCGTACGAACTTTGTACGATATTTGCACCAGATTGTAAAGAAAAAGATGAAACTAAATCTATGAATATATTATCTACATATGATAAACAATTTAATTACGATGATTCTGATGATATAGAAGATATCGAGAGAGATAATTCTAACGAAGATGATATAAAAGCATCCCCATTACGATACATTCCTACAAATTATACATTTATTTTGAGACCAACTATAGGAACAAATGAACAATCTTTTATAGTAAGAATTAATTCTTAATTTGTTCTTACGTTTAGATTAATTATTATATAAATATATATGAATTTTAATTGATATATTTATATAGCAAACGTACGATACTACAAACGAAGTAACTACGACGCAGAGTAGTTACATAAGTGAAACATTTACAACGGAAGAAAATATTTATCCAACGATTGGATCATTTAATGTAACATCAAGTTCCAATTCAAACGAGGATTCTTATTACAAATATTACAATGTTCGTGGATCACCAGGACCTAGAGGTTACCCGGGTCCACCAGGAATGGCTGGTCCACCTGGGAAAAAAGGAGAACCTGGAAAAGATGGATTGTCAGGTTTACAGGGTATACCTGGTCCACCTGGTCACGTGTTTATGATACCATCGATAGGAATAAATCAACAAGGAAATGAAAAAGGTCCTGATTCTCAGACAGAAGTTTTGAAACAAGTATTATCGCAATACGTTGTAGCAATGAGAGGTAGCGAAGGTCCAATGGGATTGACTGGTATTCCTGGTTCGGATGGGCCTCCTGGACCACAAGGACAAAAAGGAGAACCAGGTGACGTAGGTGAACCTGGACCTAGAGGAGAAAGAGGAATACCTGGGAATACTGGTAGAGAAGGTAGAAGAGGAAGACCTGGAAGAGATGGAGAACGTGGTCCTACTGGACCACCTGGTATAAAGGGTGAACAAGGTCCACCTGGATTACCAGGTTTACCAGGAGATAAAGGTGAGAGAGGACCTCCAGGAGCAGTTGGTGAGCCAGGATTACCGGGTCATGAAGGAATGCAGGGTGACGATGGATCTCCTGGTCTACCAGGATTACCTGGTGAATTGGTACGGAAATTTTGTCAATTATATTTTGTATATTACGATTAATAGTTAAGAATAAATTACAAAAATGTTTAATTGTAGGGACCGAGAGGTTTTATTGGGCCACGTGGTTTCCCGGGAATGCCAGGAAATCCTGGAATACCTGGAGGCGAAGGTTCTCCCGGTGCAAAAGGAAATACTGGATCACCGGGTCCTCCTGGATCACTTGGTCCACCTGGACCTGTAGGACCTATCGGTCCACCTGGTCCTCAAGGACCTTTAGGACCAACTGGACTAGCTGTAAGTGGGATATTTATTGCAATTAATATTTTTAATAAATTAATATTATATTTATATGAATTTTGGTAAAAGGGACCACAAGGAAAACCTGGTATACCAGGTCTTCCAGGAGCAGATGGTCATCCAGGAAATCCAGGTAATCCTGGAGTTCCTGGTTTAAAAGGTGAACAAGGTATAATGGGTCCACAAGGATCTATAGGATTTCCTGGCGTACGTGGTCCAAAAGGAGACGATGGTATACGAGGATTACCAGGTGATCGAGGTGAAAAAGGTGATAGAGGAATTGATGGTGAAAAAGGAGATCCAGGTATGAAAGGAGAAAGAGGACAACCAGGGCCACAAGGACCTCCTGGAATTGAAGGTACGGAAGGACCAAAAGGATTTGAAGGTGTTCGCGGTGAACAGGGTCCGGTTGGATTACCTGGAGAAAAAGGTAAAATAGGTGTACCTGGTTTTGCTGGATATCCAGGGAATCCTGGTGAGAAGGGTGATAAGGGTCAGATTGGAAGAGAAGGAGCAAATGGGGAGAAGGGGGAAAGGGTAAAGTTATTCTTTTATTTTATTATAAAATAGTTATAATAATAAATTATAATGTTTTCGTTTTTTTATATATATAGGGAAATAATGGTTTACAAGGTGATCGTGGCGAGTTAGGTCCCAGAGTAAGTAATAAATAAATAAGTAAAATTGAAAAAAGAATATAAATATATATTTGCAAATTTTAATTATATCTAATGAAAGGGTTTCAGAGGTGTTCGTGGTAGAAGAGGTTCCGAAGGATTACCAGGTCCAAAAGGTGATACTGGTCAACCAGGGCCTCCAGGATCACCGGGAGAACCTGGATCACCAGGAATAGAAGGTCCACGTGGATTTGTAGGACCACCGGGACAAATTGGACTTGATGGAAAAGATGGTATTCCAGGTCTTCCAGGAGAACGTGGACCAATTGGTGAGTCCGGTCCCCCAGGACAAATTGGATCTCCTGGTGTGATTGGTCCACAAGGTTCACCTGGAGAACCTGGTCAGCCGGGTGAGCCTGGTATTCCTGGTAGTCCTGGAGTACCAGGTGAAATAGGTACATCAGGTGAGCAAGGCAAAGAAGGCCCACCTGGTCCTCAAGGATTACCTGGGAAAGAAGGGCCGCCTGGTCCTACAGGATTGCCTGGATTTCCTGGTGAAAGAGGATTGCCTGGATTGCCGGTAAGTTTGTTTATGTAATTAAATTTAGCTCGTTCAAAAATATATGCTGCTAATCTATACTGTTAATTTTTAGGGTACACCTGGATTGAAAGGAGAAATGGGACCTATTGGTTTCCCGGGACCATCTGGAGATAAAGGAGCTCAAGGAGAACCTGGAAAAGATGGAGCTATAGGTCCGGAAGGTAGACAAGGCCCTAAAGGACCCCTTGGTCCTCCTGGTTTAAAAGGCGAAAGGGTATAAAATTATTATAATAATAAGTATTCAATTTGATTCCCAATAATATATGTATATATATTTATTTTAATTTAGGGTGAAGCTGGCTTACCAGGGCCGATTGGTAGAGATGGTTTACCAGGACAACGAGGATTACCAGGTCCTCCTGGTCCAGTTGGTGTTCCAGGAGAAGATGGTGATAAAGGAGATATTGGGCCACCCGGTGAAAAAGGTTTTAAAGGTTCTCAAGGTTCAACTGTAAGTATATAAATACTAAAAATACTAAATATTTTAATTTGATTTAATGTCGTATTATTATTATGAATGAAACGCTTTAAAAAAATGTAAAAATAAATGTATATAAACCCATTAGGGTCCAGTAGGGCCACCAGGACTTCAAGGGCCACGAGGAGAGCCAGGTCTTGTAGGAGTAACGGGTGAAAAAGGACCGCCTGGTGAAATAGGTAGACAAGGAATGAAAGGTGAAGATGGCCCAATTGGTGTACCTGGTCCTGCAGGACCCGTAGGGCTACAAGGTCTTCCTGGTCCACCAGGATCAAAAGGAGAGATTGGAGACACGGGACCAATAGGACCTGCTGGTCCAGCAGGCAGTCCAGGAGAACCAGGGGAAAAAGGGCCGAGAGGTGCAGACGGTTTACCAGGTTTACAAGGTCTCGAAGGTCGTCAAGGAGAGAAAGGAGATAGCGGTTTACCTGGACTTCCAGGAGTAGCTGGTGCTGATGGGAATACGGTAAATATTATTTTATAATTGGATTAACAAAAAGACATGATAGAGTAGTAGTTATTTTGGAAGAACTATTTAAAATAAATAATTTAGGGAGAACAAGGTCTTCCGGGACAAAAAGGAGAAGAAGGAAAAGCAGGTTCACCTGGTCCTCCTGGAAATCGTGGCCCTGTTGGACCGGAAGGACCGAAAGGAAATGTTGGTTCTCCTGGTTTTCCTGGGCCTCCAGGCGAGCCAGGTTTATTAGGCCCCAAAGGTGAACCCGGTAAAGATGGGGACGATGGTGGACCGGGAGAACCTGGGCCTCCAGGCGAAATTGGGCCAACTGGAAAAGAAGGTTTACCTGGTACACAAGGAAGACCGGTTAGTTATAATAATTTCATGATAATTTTTTATTTGATGAGTACGATATAATAAAATATATATTTTACACATAGGGTCCAGAAGGACCAGCAGGAATGCAAGGTAATACAGGTTTGCCAGGAGATAAAGGTGAAATTGGACCACCGGGTATCCCAGGATCTCAAGGACGACCAGGAGCAGAAGGCCAGCCAGGTCCTCCAGGATTACCTGGTGTAAGAGGATTGGCAGGTTCTGCGGGAGAAACTGGACCACCAGGAATTCCAGGAGCTGTTGGGTTACCTGGAAAAGTTGGTCCTGAAGGACCAAGAGGTTTTAAAGGTGATAGAGGTCGAAGAGGTATAAAAGGACATCGAGGTGATATTGGTCCAATTGGAATGAAAGGTGATCAAGGAGAAAAGGGTGAAAAAGGAACACGTGGTAGTACCGGACCAGAAGGTCCTAAAGGAAATACAGGGCCTATCGGTTTAATTGGTTTGAAAGGGAACGATGGATCACCAGGTTTACCTGGTTTAGAAGGACCACCAGGACCCAAAGGTCACACTGGTAATGACGGATCAAAAGGTGATGTAGGACCACCAGGTCCACCTGGTCCACCTGGTCCTCCAGCGGAACAACCAATGATTCCACCTGAATTATTATTCACTCAGTCACACTTATATAAAAGGAAACGAGAAATTTCGGAAGACAAGTAAGGATTTATGAAAAGATAAATGAAATAAAATACCTAATACACAATTTTTACTATTTCTGTTGATTAAAATAATTTCAGAAAAGAAGATAACGAGAAGGAGAATGATTTAAACAAAGAGGAAATAGAAAATGATGATGATAATGAATTAGGAACGAAATTTTTAGACGTATATACTTCTATCTATAGTATGCGACAAGAATTGGATCGAATGAGAAAACCAACTGGTACTAGAGAAAATCCTGTTAGAACTTGTAAAGATTTGTTTTATGGTCATCCACATTTCAATGATGGTTTGTATTATAGATCTTTTCTCTCTTTTTTTGAAATGAAAACTTCTTTAGAATAAGTGTGATTTGAAAAAATGAAACGCGGTGATGTAGTGGGAAAATAAAACCGAGATGTAGCGGGGGAAAGAAACGGCATTAATTTCATATAAAATACTAAATATTATTCTTAAAAAATGCATAAATTAATTACAACATTAGAGTTCAATTTTTATGATTATTTATAAAAATATTTGATTTGTAAACATTTTTAAAAGTATTTTCTTATTTACTTTCTTTTTAATTATTATAAAAATGCGCGGGGCCTGTATGAATGCAACCCTCCAGACACACTTTGAAAATGTTGCTTGCGAGCATCATCTGTCGCGACGGAATTTTTTCTGCCTGAAAGATAGGCAACCCGTCATACATACGTGTATAAACAGTTTTGACTGCAAAAAAATTCCGTCCTAGTAGATGGCGCTCGCAAGCAACATTTTTAAAGTGTGTCTGGAGGGTTGCATACGAACAGGCACGTATTTTTATAATTAAATTAATAATTAAATAAATAATTACAAATTAAAAGTACAAATAATATTATAATAATATTATATAATAAATTATCCTCAAAACTTGTTTATTTGAAGGTTTCACTTCTAACTTGTGTGATATGCACACATGTTTCTTTTTTTTTATAAACGTTCAAAATTATTAATCAAATAATTAAATCATAATTTACAGGTTGGTATTGGATTGATCCTAATTTAGGTATGCCAGATGATGCAGTTTACGTTTATTGTAATATGACAAATATGGGAGAGACTTGCGTATTCCCGGATACTCACAGTAGTCAAATGCCAAATATACCATGGAGTAAAGATGATGAAAAAGGCAATTGGTATTCCAATTTGCGTGGTGGATTCCGAGTGAGTTTTTAATAATTTATTGACATAACCTAAAAAAGATCAATGAAACTAACATTATGTTAATATTTTGTGTCTTTTTCAGATCACTTATGAGACTATTGGTGATATTCAATTAAATTTTTTACGTTTGCTAAGTCAGGAGGGTTATCAAAATTTTACATACACCTGTATGAACAGTATTGGTTGGTACAATGCACTTAACAATAGTTATGATTCGTCGATACGTTTGTTAGGTAAAAACGATGCTGAATTTTCTTATAATAATAATAATAAACCAATTATTATCGCTGATGGTTGTAAATCCCGTAAAAGTAAAAGTGAAACGGTATTTTTCGTTAAAACGGATAAACTTGACAAATTGCCAATTATAGATTTTTATCCTTTCGATTATGGTTTACCTCATCAGGCTTTTGGTTTTAACGTTGGTCCATTTTGTTTGAAATAATTTAACATTTATGGGATTTAGTATTAACAGAATTATAATAGAAATGTTTATATATATATATAATTTTTTTATACATCATCTATATATGAAGGGTTTTAGATTTTTTATATTAATTATTTATCACTCCTATTAGAAAAATGACTACCATTTTTTAAACTTACAACACATAGACTTTTTTTTTAAGGTTAAGTACTATGCATTTCTTTACGATAATATTTTTTTTTTAAATAATATTGTCAAAATAATATTTTAAGTATATTTACAGATATAATATAAGTCTGATTTTAAATATATTTTTATTAAAAATGTTGATCCTATAATTATTAATAACTTTTAATTTCCTTTTATTATAAACTACGTTGATCAAAGTTAAAATAATGCGTTTGAAAAATATTCGCGTCGATATAATTATTTTACTGGTTAATTTTTTTCTTGTTATTAATATTATTTTTGAGGTTATGAAGTAAATTATTATAGTAATTACAATATTGATTAATAAAAATATTTAGAAAAGAAAATTAACTTTGCACTAATACTCACAGCGGTTCCGTGGTGTAGCGGTTATCACGTCTGCTTTACACGCAGAAGGTCGCCAGTTCGATCCCGGCCGGAACCAAAGTTTCTTTTTTTTTTAGATTATTTTTTTTTATCTTCATAGAATTCAGTTATCAAATAACGTTAAATCAAAATCTAAAAATTAATTTTAATTTGTTAAAAAAAAAAGAATGCGTTATCATTACTTAATCATTAATTTCGTTACTTACGTATTAACGCCACCCCAGCAAAATTCCGCTAATGGGCCAATCTACACCTTAAATTGTTGCGACAAATCATAGAATAAAAAACTTCATTTAAAATCAAAAAACTTTCACAATTCAAAACATTTTATTTATAAAAAGTAGTCAATCGGATTTCGGTGGAAAATGGGCCGATATAGAATTTAACATAGATTCAAAACAGTCTCGATTTTATTTCACCTGATGCTGTCGCCATAACCCTGACGAAACCCTGACGCAACCCTGACGATTGCTGTGTGCAAACAACAAGGTTGTTGTATGTGAACAACAAGATTGCTCTTTATTGGCGCATTAGAGGAATTTTTGCTGCAGTGGTGTTAATACGTAAGTACCTTAATTTCTTTTTTGTTTTAATTAGATGATGCACATAATATATTTTTTTATTTATTGTAAAAAATCGTGCATGAAAAAAAGAATTGTTTATATATATATCGAATAAAGTTAAAGCGTGAAAAAGAAGAAGAAGAAGAAGAAGAAGCTTTGACACGAGGTAAGAAGAGAAGAGTGTGAAAGATTCGGAAGATAAAGGGGATCCGAAAGAAGAATGTGCGAGGAAAAACGGAAGTGAGAGATATGCGTGGGCGCGAATCGTGAGAAACGACAGGTGACATCTTGTCGTGGCGGTCGGTGGTTCACACTTTCAAGCTCGTTCTTTCTTGATGACAAGAAAACCAAAGTGACAATGCAGGGCCGTCGTTGCCATTATAACAGAATTCTTTCTATCATCGTCTAAAAAATCCTATTGGTTTGCTTTTTACAGAAAAATTCATTTTTTATATTTTTTTTTTATTCAATACGATACAAATTGAAAATATATATATAATTTTTCATGTTAAATATAAAACAAAAATAAAATATAATATAATAACCAAATGAAATGAAACAACTGTACATTAAAAAAAAAATTTAGGATAATTTGTTTTAATTTAAAAGACAATCAAACGTATTGTCATAAAAATTTAAAGTATTAAAAAAAATGATAAACGTGTAAGAGAAATAAAATACGAAAAGATTGAAGTGAGAACAAATGTGTTGAAATCTAACGACGTCCCTGGTCTCTCAAGATGTTCTCGTACGATGTGAGAGAAGGGGATGGGGGTGAGGGATAAAAGGTTTCCTTGTTTAACAAAATATCGTCTCCGAGCCATTAGCCCGACTGTTGTTACCACTTCACCGCGATTTTCTGCTCCCGTCTAGTCGAGGAGGTACTTCAGAATCTAAGGGTGGGGATTCCTCCTTCGACCTATCAAGTACAGGCCCTGTATCTCTTTACCTATACTACTTGCATGAAGAAAATCGAGGGTAAGAGTTTTCATGCAATCAACACACCCAATCTTTCTATTCTCATCATCCATACTTTCAATATTGCCAATTCTAATCTTAAATAATTTATAAAATTCACACACACACACACAATATATATTTTATTTGATTTATTTAATACATATTTTTGTTATTTATTTAACCCCTTAAGTTGCACGCTCGAGTTAACTCGAGCAACGTTGTATTTTATGCTGCTATAAAAATTTTGACTAATTTTGTATTTTTTTTTTTTAATTGTTTGGTCAAGACGATGTTCTAATTTGTGTTTTTTTATATAAAAAAGAAAATTGATTTTTTTTGGCCGGTTAAAAAAAAAAAAGTGTGCTTTAAGGGGTTAATACACAAAGTTTCATTAAAATCAATTAACGTAACAAGCAGTGTAGGAAAGAGATATGCAAAAATGGTTGAATTATTATTTATATTTAAAAAATAAAAATGATAGATAATATTGATGAAAGAAATTTTTCTGTGAAATAATGATCAGCTAAAAAAATATGTGTGGATGGGTCGTAAGTGATTGAATGTGTGCGCGCACACGCATTACAGAGATGGCAATTATTGATTTCTATGGAATAATAAATAAAATATTCAAATAAATATCGCATTACTGTAACATTGTGTCCCGTGTATCGTGTGAAACGTCCAGATGTTATCTATTATCGTTTTACCATACCAACTTTTCTTTTCTTTTTCCAAAAATTCAAGTAAAATTCGATTAAAACTTTCCTTGGCTCGTTAACGTCTTCCTAAATAAAGATAATTCAATTTCTGATACGAGTTATACGTCACATATGTTGCATACGAAACTTTCTTCATATTAATACTTGTAATTGTAAAGTAATTAGGAATTTAGATATTTTAAAGTTCAACCCTGTCAATGCTAACTATTTCTAGTAAAATATTTTCAGTAACATATTCTCAGTTATTTTAAAAAAGGAAAAAATCAAAATTATGTTGATAAAAAATTGGTTTAGTATACTAATTTGATTGTCGGTAATAATTATAAAATTTATCTGTGACGTAGAAACAATCAAAATGTTAATTTATCATTAACCCTTTAAGTGCTATGGACGCATATATGCGTTTGGTAAAAATTACTAGCGTGGTCGTTCGTCGTATATACGTATTTGTTAATATTACTGTAAAATAATGTAACGTTTATATTAATTAAATTAAATTATATTTTATATTATAATTTTATTTAATATTAAAATTAAAAAAATTAAATTAAGTAAATTAAATTAAGTAAATTAAATTAAGTAAATTAAATTAAGTAAATTAAATTATTATATTAATTATATATATATTAAATTAAATTAATTTAATTAAAATTAAAATTATATTATAATTATTTATTATATTTATTTAATTTATTATTAAAATTTGCTTAATAATAAATTATTCCATTCTCCTACAAAAAATTGTAGGTAAAACTTTTCAGCACTCAAAGGTTTAACAACAGTATTTCGTTCAAATAAATAAATTACAATTAAAAGAAATACCTTTAAATAAAAAAAAACAAATTCATATAACAATCTTGTCAAGTGTGAACTATTTGTAAATTAATTATTTACAAACATAATACCAATAAAACAATGAAATAAAACGGAACAGTTAAAAGGAACCAGGTTAAAAAGTTGAACAAGCAAACGACCCAAATCGAATTGACTTTGAAGATATTTTTTTTCACGGCGTAACTTGGTCGCGAGTTGGTTGTGCGACAAACCCCTCAGGGGTGTTGGTGCTCGAAGGGTGAGTGCTAGGAAGCTCCGCCTGTCGACCAATCACGAACTGTAGGTTCGTTTAGATGCCCAAGAACGGGAGCCCTTCGAACTGGGCGTGTTCGGAGGTACTGGTGGCGGCTTCGAACGATCAAACCTTCCAAGAACATTCTTCTTCCTTCTCTTTCTTATATATTTTTCTATCTATCTATCTCTCTCTCTCTCTTTTTTTCTGTTTTATTTTTTGGTCCACACCCCTTGGGGTGTCCTCTCAGAAACACGGTGACTTACGGTGACTGTGTGGTGAACTCCTACGATTACGAGTTTCTAAATTCAACTAAACGACGTGGATCGTGTGTAGTTACTTCGTTCCTGTTTAAAGGACTACATTTATTTTTCAAACCTCTATTAAGGGTTTTGTAAATAAATTAATCAATGATCTTGGTTCATTGAAGAACAGTGAATAAATTATTAATACTCTTTTTATTTATTTTTTTATTATAACTATTTGAAAAAACGTGACAATTTTTATCAAATCTAATGACTTGTTGTGTTTGAAATAAAATATTGGTGAGAAAGAATATTTATTATGAATAATTTGTGAATAAAGTAATTGGACAATTTTGTTAAGTGAAATAAAGATGGTCGACATTCGTGATCCAATAATCTTCATCTTTGAAAGAACACGTTAATCTTGTCGGAATAAAAAAGGAATTGGTAGAAGGATTGGATTTTTCAATTCTATTCTAATTGCAAAATATTCAACATTTGGATTGGAAATTTTGATCTAAGTAAGTTTCATGTTTATTATATTGGATTGGCAAGAAAGTAATTTCAGCTTGCACCAATAGATACTTTTTTTGACTTTTTAATAAACTTTTGACTACTTAATTATAATAATAATACTTTAATTTATATTAATAATTATATAGTAATAAATAATAATACCTTATATTATTATTATTTGACTATTTTAATATGTTCATTTTGGCGCAAGCAATTACAATATATTTTACATAACTAAAAAAATAAACAAAAGTTTGAAGTATAATTTCTAAAAACGCCTAATTTATATAACAATTAAATTAGGAACTAAATACCAATCGCTTATTTAATTTCGCTAAGGGGAACTTTAATACAAATCCCTGTAGCAGACGGGCACCAATAGATAGTGTTATGTTTGTTTCGTTATTCTTTTGTTAATGTTAGAATTTTTTAATTATTTAAATTTAAAGTTCATTTTTTTTTTTGTATAGAAACAATCAAGTTTTATTTCACACTGGAAAACCAAAATTACTTTCTTGCCAACACAATAAATCTTTCTGTTTAGAAATGTGTCATATTTTGAATGATATTTTCCAAACACAATTCATAACTCATTTTTATGAATAATTTTCAAGAATTAAAATGAAAAATCTGATTATTATAAAATTAATTTCTAATTGAAATTCAAATATATTTAGTTAAATTTAATCCTAATCTGTTAGATTTGATAAAATAATTTTTGTTTAATAATACAACATGATGATACGCGATTACGTGTGACATGTGTCGCAGTCACGTCGTTTAGTTTCCCCGTGGGTAAACCCACCTGTAAAGGTTCTTTTCCGGCCTGAAGGCGTGTAATCGTCGACCTACGGGGTTTACCTGGCCGGCCAGGGGCTATGCCATGTAATGCCCATCATTATGTCACCCGTTCGCACATATGCCAAAAAAAAAAAAAAAAGAAATAGAAATAACGAAAGTAAGAAAGAAAGAAAGGAAAAGGTATACGCACATGATGGTTTGCTATAATTTGCAAATTTTTATGACTAAGTATTATTTACACATACGTTGGTCACTTTGACACCATATAGTGTGACTTCTTTATTATTTTGTTTGTTTGTTTGTTTGTACTTTTCCCTTTACATTTAACTCAAACTTTTGTGACTATTTGTACTTTTTTCGTTCTTTCGAAAAATATTTTATAAAATCATTTTGAATAGGTCATATAGAATAAAACAAAAAGTATTTTCATCCTAACCCCCCCATAATGTTGTTCGTTGACTTTGTCGATCAAGTCACGCAATCACTGTCAACCGTGCGAAGTATGCACGTGTTAACCAATCGGAAAACCAGTCGTGTGTCGAGTATGTAAGTGCTATTAAATCGGTATGGTAAAGAATCAAAACGTTTCATGGTGTTCACGTTAATTTGATCGTTAGAAATGATACTTAATTGGGGATGAAATGACACACGTGTCTAAGGTTCAATTCAAGTTTATATATATCATTATAAATAAATTATCAAATTATTATGTTCATTTAATTAAGGGATCATCTCAGTGTAAAATTAAACAAAAAATCGATTTTTTTTTGGTCTTATCTTGAAGTACATATAGTTGTGCGTGTTCTGTAAAAATTTTCAAATTTAAATTCGAATTATTACGATTGCTACAACCTTTATTGGAAACTATAAACACGTTTTTCTCAAAATGCCCTTTTTTACAAACGGTGTCACCGAGTTTCAAGTCACAGAGTTTTCAAGTTATCGACTTGAAATTTTGACGGAATTTTGTTTACTTTATTCTTTATGTTCCCTATGGAAGCTTTTTTTTTGTTTTTTTTTTTTTAATTCTTCCTATTTTTTCACACGAAAAACTGTTGAAAAACAGGGCTAAATTTCGTACTTTTTCTTCAAACCGTCGCCATTTTGTCAAATTTAAAAAAAAAAAACCCTCCATAGGGACATAGCGGCTTCCCTACTGATTAATAATCAATTTGATTTTGTTCTTTGAGATGCAAACTGCGATCACAATCGTTGACACCGATTGCCCCCATGTTTTTTTACTCACTTTTTAAAATAATTATTAACAATAAGTAAAAATAAATAAAAACGAATGAAAAAAAATATTTTTGTATTGTTAAAAACGGGGTCTTATTCGGGGGAAAACAAAAACATCCCAATTCCCTCCTCCTATCCATCCGAAAAAAAATCACGAAAATTGACAATTTTTTGGCCGGTTACACTGAGATGGTCCGGTCCCTTAATCTTCATAAGGTTAACACGTATTCTTTATTTTTATAAATTTACAAATAAAATCAAAATTTATTTATTATTATTATTATTTAAATCGATCTTATGCGAGTCAATTAATTGAAGTTGATTTATTTCGTCTAACAAAAGTCACGTCAGGGTTTGTTTTTACATGCTTGTTCGGTAACGATGCAACTATACTGTGGGTGCACCTTCGAAGCTTATTAAAAATTAATCGACACTGCCTAAGTGTACTGGGGGGCTGAACTATGAAAAAAAAAAAAACTTGTGCAAGCAATAAGCCAACGCGTTTAAAATCAAACCCCTTTTTTCTACGATGATCGATTATCCACGAAAGATACACCGAAACGATTTTATTCTTCATATTATAATAAAGTTCTATGAAATAATACCGTTTCGAGAGAGGGTTCTAAAGAAAAAATCCAGGTGAAAATTAGTCAGCATCAATGAATTTAATTTACACGTGTTATATTCGTATTATTATCTAATTTGTTTTTTAGTTTTTCCTATAAAATTACTAAACACTTGTAATTTTCCATTTGTAAAATTTTCAAAGCAATTGCAATAATTTCATAAATAAATTTTGCAATAATTTTTGATATAGTTCATACCACAATAATTCATTTATTTATAGATAATATTAATCTAATATATAATATACATGTATATATATAATATTTATTATATATTAATTTTATTATATTAACACTAGATTGCCCGAGATTTCTTGTATAGCTATATTGCCCAAAAACAGTCAAAATGACTGCATTGTGAAAAAATAACTAATGTGTAAACAAATTTGTTTAAAATTAATTTTTAATATTTCTTATATTATTTACAGTTATACAACAAGTTATTAGTAAATATTAACAATATTAATTAATTAATTATTATTAATTCTAAGAAATTGTGTCATTATATACATAATTGTTTTTCTAATTGAAAATAAAAAACAGTCAAAATGACTGCCTTGGGCAATCTAGTGTTAATATTAATATTATATAATTATATTTTTTATTTTTATTATATATTATTATTATTATTATTATTATTATTATTATTATTATTATTATATATATGTAATATAATATATTATATTACCATTTTATATATACCAACTTATTATTTAATTTATTATATTATATTATTATTTTATATATTATTTTTCTATTACCATATAATATTATATAATTATTTATTTATCATTTTTTATTATTTATATTACCATTATAATATATTATATATAATTATTTTATATATTACCATTTTATATATTATATTTACCAATTATATACATATTATATATGTATATATAATATAATTACATTATATATGTAATTCATTTGTGATATGAAATGAATTACACACTTAATGTTTCTATTTTTCTTTCGTATATGCAAAAGTGTTGGGATAGGATGAAAAGATCCAACGATTTCGATGATGACGAGATAAAAAAAAAGGGTTATTTATTGTAAGGTACGATATCAATGGGTGGAAGTTCCTTTGTCTTCTGTAGCATGCTATCGATCAGCATTTTTTATGCGAAAGGATGCACGTGACGTGACAGGGGAAAAAAAAAGTAAAAAGAAAAGAGTAAAAGACATTTGCATGCCGTGTTTCTACACAACAGTGTTTTCAATATGCTACAAGAGAGAGAGAAAGAGAAAGAAAGAAAGAGAGAGAGAGAGAGAGAGAGAGAGAGATGAAAAAATAGTCAAGCAAGGAGTTTAGCTATTTTTAAAGGATTTAAGCGTATCCTTTCACATTTTTTACACGTCCTAAGTATCGATAAACTAACCCAAGGAAGGAAGGAAGGAAGAGTCATCGAAAAAACATTAGCACGATCGGTTTTATGGTTGCCACAAGTGTGACAGACTTTATGAGTATATAATGTGATCGATGATGTGTTATATATATTTTTTTAATTTAAATTGGATAATGTTAAATATATATATTTTATTAATTTAATTTCGATGATGTGATATATATATATATATATATATATATATATATATATATATATATTTTATTATTTTATATTGGATAGTATGAAATATAATTTTTTTTATTATTTTAATTTAATTTAATTTGGATAATATGAAATAGAAGAAGAAGTTTATTTTTCAGGTATACCTCTTTAGGATGTTTACCCCGAAGGCCCCCCCTACATAGATAATATGAAATATATTTTGTTAATTTAATATATAAAATATTATACAATTATTATTATATATTAATTATAGTATAATATATTATTAATATGATATATATTATATTAATATTATTAAAATACATTTAATATTTAATTTTAAATAGCTTAATAATTTTATAAATTATTATAAATAGATTATATTATTAATAGTATTATAAATTAATTTTAATATTATAAATAAATATTAAAATAATATATTAAATATATTAAATAAATATTATAAATAAATTATATTATTAATAATATTATACATTAATTTTAATATTATAAATAAATATTAAAATAATATATTAAATAAATATTATAAATAAATATTATTATATAAATTAAATATATTAATAATATAATAATATATATTATTATATTATATATTATATAAAGTTTTAATTTAATTAAGATAATATAATATATTATATAATTAATATTAAATAAATTATTTTACATTAATTATAATATAATATTGTATTATATTATATTATACATTATATATTATATCTATTATATGAAGTTTATTTAATATATAATATTTAATATATAAGTTTGTTAATTAAATTTCGATAATATAAAATACATTTTGTTAATTTAATTTCTTTTTCTAATGAACAAATTTTCCTGCATTCATTTTTAGGGTTAGAATATTAGAGTTAGGATAAAGTTAAGTAAAAAGGGTATACTAGGGGGAGGGATTGGGAGGTTGAAGGGAGGTTAAGAGGGGGTTCTTTGGAAAGAGAAAAATCTGACTCTTAACAGTATGTTGTTTGCGTGAAACAACCTTGTCGTGGCTCGTGCCGACTGACTCCTGTGCGACGCGACATATGTTACGTGCGTGCACGTAACACAGGACACGCATACGTGCAAACAGGGTTAAATAATCCGCCCCCAATTCCCCTCATCCCTTCCTCCCCTACTCGTATAATTACACAGTTGTAAGGTACATTGTATACAGATATACCATTTTCGAAAGACCCAAACTCTCCAAAGGGATATCGAACTCTTCAGTCTCGATTCGAACTGACTGTTCTGACTGTTCTCATTTTTTCTGTTTTTTTTTTTATTATTATTATTATTATTATTCTTAAGGATTTTTTATAATAAAAAAAATTATCTTAAATATAAATTGGAAAAGATGATTTCATACATCATAAAAAAAAAAAAAAAATAAACGGATGTAGTTAACGTAAATCGAAAGAAAATCAGAATTATGATAAAGTTTAAGTGACGGTTCCGGTTAAAGACTTAGCCCTAAGGGTTTCCTTCAGAATGAAAGAGGAGGACATTCCTATCATCCAACGGTATTATCTTTCTCTCTCTCTCTCTCTCTCTCTTTCTGATCGTGGTTTACCGCCATCGAGGCTGAGGACGAGGTTGCTCCACGTCACCGTTGCATTATTGAGCCTGAGAATCCTACAGATGGTCTAACCTTCCATTAGTGCGAGAAGGATCGCGATACAATAGCCCCCAAGGTTCTCTTTCGATAGGAAACTCGAATAGGTAGGGAAGACTGAAGAATAAAGAGGGAGGAATAAGAGGAAGTGGAGGAGGAGGAGAAGGAAAGAGGTGAAGGTGGCGGTGGTGTTGGAAAGGAATCAACCCTGGCTTTTGAGAGGGTTGAAAAAGTCAAAGGGATGATACACTACGAGTCCTGGAGACTTCTCGACTTTATGACCTTCCATCAAAGACACCATCTATCCTAGTTTTTATTTCAAGTTGCATAATTGCTTCTTTTTTTTATTAATTAAATTAAATTATTAACAAAAGGATATTTTGCAATGATTAAAATTGCAAATAACCTGAAGTTCATTTATGTTGGAATCGAGTTATTTAAGGGTTTGAGATTGGATTAAATTTAATAATTTAGATAACAGATAACATAATAAAATGTTATATTTATCATTTTAATTATTATAATTAATATTATTTAAGAAATAATATGTTTAAATATTATTATTTAAATATATTATTGTTTAAATATTATATGTTAAATATTATTGTTTAAGAAATAATATGTTTTTAAGGTTATATTAGATGACATAGTCAAATGTTTTTTGATTGATAAATTTATCACACATTCTAATTATTATAATTATTATTATTTAAGAAATAAATATGTTTTTGAGGTTATGTTTGTTATATTATACAATAATCTATATTATCACATGATTCGATCGAAACAGAATATAACTATATGTCTATAAAGTATTATATAATGCATATTAGGTGAGTTTCGATCCTGTAAAATCGTATTTTCAAGCTTCGACGACTACGACAATGAGCATGAAGGCAGGAAGTCATAAGCTTCGACGAATCGAACTTCGTTTTATTCGTTTATACAACGTTTAAACTGTTCCCCGTGTTTCTCATTACCTCGTACAATATGCAAAAGACATATGCGTTGGTTTACTATACTTCAACTATAGATACACATACATATAAATCTACATCTAACATATCTTACACTATTGTCCAAAAGTTTCACGATTTATAATATTAAGAATAGATACAATGATACAAATATTAATAAATTCAATTGTTTTTTTTTTTGCAAAATTATTATCAGCTATTTTTTCATAATCATAATGATGATAGTTTCATTATTTTACGTTCAAATATAATTGATTTTAGTTCTATAGGATTTATGAAAAATAATTCTTGGAATGAAACTTCCCTAATAGCACGAAATATTGAAAAATATTAAATACATGTGTATTTAATATTAAAAAAGACATTAAATCTCTTTTTAATATTAAATATACATGTATTCAATAGTTTTCAATATTTTGTGCTACTAGGGTTTCCTTATGTGATAATAGATTTTTTGTGGGGATTATTTATACAACAAACTTGAGAGCAATATGAAACACTTGTTGTTGAAGTTGACCAGTTCAGAATTTGTTTCTTAATAAATCAATCTTCATAGTTTTGAACGATAGTGTACATCTATCTATTTCTCCGTCCGACTTTCTAATAGAAGTAAAGTAGTTAGGATATACACGATAAGCGAGAAATGATCGAAGTGACACTAGTAGAGTGTCACTGAAAATGACAAATAATGAGTAGTAATGATAGCCGTAGATTACACGAAAAAAAAAAATAACCCATGATGGTTTTTCAATTACATGTATATAGTAAAGTCTATCTCTTATGAAAATCAACTCATCAAATAGAAATATATTAGGTCGAGTCATAAATAACTTCCGCTTTTTTATGAGACAAAGAATTTCGCGTTTCTGCCATGACTGATAAGTGCAAGACACCTTTCATGAAGTTTTTTTGCACTCTTTGCAATTGTTGAACATATCTATTGGATTTTGCTCCAATATTACCTTTAAAAGGTTCATCGAAGTCGGAAATGCGTCCTGCACTTGGTTCATCTTTTAACACTTTCACAACCGCACGTTTGCGCAGTGAAACGTCGCCAGTGGCCGGCAATATTTTGGAAGAAACACTTTGCCGTCCGCACAATTTGTAAACATTTCTTAGGTTGAAAAAACTTTACGCAAATTCATGAAACAATTAACATTATTATTATGAATTAGTAATCAACATTATTATATAACAATATTTTACCAATGACACCACATGAGTGTCACCGGCGTACGACGACTGGCCTGCCTATGGCACCACATTGGTGTCAGCGGTTGTGAAAGTGTTAAGATCGTATCTCCAGAACGGAATTTTACAAACCAATTTCTGACTGCCCTATCAGTTATCAGTCCTGCACTTTATACGCTGTATATTTTTGCAGTTGCCACTTTAGTGCTATTGCCTTGTTTCAATTCCTAAAGCATTACATATCGAATATGCACTTTTTACTATCCATTTCAGTGGTTAAGAAAAACGGTTAAATGTAACATTGACTGTATAAAAAAGTTAACAGAAGACTAACTGAATCCTCATCTATATAGTGATATCAAAAATCCGTTTGTTTCAGTGACTTATAGTAGGTAAATACGAAAAATAGATTCTACATAACCGCATCGGAAGTTACTTATGACTCGACCTAATATATATGTACTCGATCCTCCTGTCAATCTTTGTCATACATTTTATCTAATGATTATCTAATCCATCATAGAAATATAAGATAAAAATATAAAAGAAGTGTATTATGTTATTAATTAATCCTTATTAACACACACATGTTCCGTGCCACGTGTACCACCGGTGGTACACGTTAAACTTGTTCTTCAGGCCACGTGTACTACCGGTGGTACACTTACCATTAGACATATTTATTTAATACGCTTAAGATATATGTTTATAACAAATTTAAAATATTGCTATTAAAATATTAATGTATTATACAAAATGCAGTATAGAATAAAGCACATAAGTTTGTTTAATTGTTATATTAACAATAATTAATAATTACATGTAATGGTTGATTTTGTTAAAGTAAAATTAAATGGCCTGAATGACAAGTCAGGTAAAATGGGCTTAGCACGGAACGTGTTAAATAATTAATCATGTATATCAATACGTGAATTAAAGATTATTGTAAGTTTTTTAAATTAACAACAATATTGGGTTGTTTGACAAGTAATTTCATTTTTTTCGGACACTATAAAAGTATTAGTTAATACAAAATGATAAATAACAACACGTGAAATCAACAAATGTAATAAGTTTATTAAATTCAATTGTTTATGTCCACTTCAAAAGCCTAGGTTTTAGGTTAAGATACGAAAATTGTCTTCATTTTCACTTCAACCCAATATAATCAAGTTGACAAAACATATTATAAATTTGATACAATTCTTATATAAATGATAAAATAATTTTTGTCTGTTGCAGATTAAAATTTAATTATTAATACAAATAAGAAAATGGAAGAAAACAATCGTACAGAAACATTGTGCAAAGTTTGCGGTGACAAAGCTTCCGGCAAACATTATGGTGTTCCAAGTTGCGACGGATGCCGTGGTTTTTTTAAACGATCGATCCGCAGGTACGCAAGGTAATTACATTTTTCTCATTAATATTATTATTATTCAAAATATATTAAATATTCAAGAGAAATATCATAGTTTTTTTTTCTTAACTTTGATATAAAATTACTATTAGGTTATCCTAAAAGTTTCTTCTTCTTATTTTTTTAAATAATTTTAAGCGCACGATATTTTTTATGTTGAAATTATTCACATAATGATATTGAATATTTAATATGAATATTTAATAATTAATAACAATAATTGTAATTATTATTAATATTTTATAATTATAATATTAATTATTATTATTATTATTATTATTATTATAAAATTTTATATTATTAATTTATTATTATTACTATTATCAATTTTATAATATTTTTTTTATTATTAATTATAATAAAATTATATAATTAATATTTAATAATTAATAATACAGTAATATGAAATAATACAGTAATATTTACTATTTAATAATACAGTAATATGAAATTATTACTATATATTAATACAGTAATGATAAAGGTAATATAGAGTAGAATTATTTATATTATTATTTAGTAAAATAACATAAAAAATATTACGCATAGAATATTGTGCAACTTATCACCAAGAAAAGGAAGAAATTTGTTTTTTTTTCGAAACTACTTCACCGATCTAAATAAAAATTGATTTATTCTTTTTCATTTTCTCTAATTTAAAATACAGAGTAGCTTTTTTTTAGCAGTTTATAATTTTTTTATCATTAATTTAGGAATTTTATGTTTAAGCTTACCTTAGTTCCTTTGTTCTTTTAAAATACAGTAGATGGTACTGTATTATAATTTTTTTAATTTTAATTATTTAAGGTTATAAGATTCTTTTTCAATTTTCCTATTAAAAAAATAGAATTTTAGTTTAAAAAAGGACAACCTAATATATTATTTATTATAAAAATCTTTGTCGAAGTAAATATTTCTTTTTTTCTCTATCATTAATTATTTTAAATTACAGAAATTTAGATTACGTTTGCAAAGAGAATGGTCGTTGCATCGTGGACGTTTCAAGACGTAATCAATGCCAAGCCTGTCGTTTTACAAAATGTCTTCAGGTCAACATGAAACGAGATGGTACGCTTCGTATCGATGGTGATTAATTTTACCAATTTAGTTAAATTAATTTTCTTTTTATTTTTTCATTTTCCATATCCAATTTCTATCTTATTATAATATATTAATAAACGTTCCTAGGAACGATATGAATGAAACCAATATTATTAAAAAATTCTGCAAAAGATAAATGTTTTGTTTTGGAATAAAATTGCATGGAAATATTTTAGTTGTGTCAAACGTTTGGAGGATAGAGGTAAGGAGTAACATCTCTGTATATGAAAAATGTCCGTTGAAATGCATTCAATTCAGGTGGCGCCACAGTTCGTAAAGGATCAATTTAAAAGGAAGCGCCAAATATTATTAGAGTAGGATTGAGAAATAAACAAGGAACACAAATTTCAAAACACAAATTTTACCCATAACTGTTTTGTTATTCGCATACTTTTTCATAAAATTAAATGATAAAAAATCAATAAACGTACTATTCACAGTTCACGAAATAAAATCACTCTAGCTACACGTTTTCTCATAATAATTCTTTAAGGTTATATTTACTACATTATTACATAACTCGGCATACTTCAATTCGTTTACAATTGCTACATTCATATCAAATCTCTACGTTCACCAGCTCCATTCTGGAAGGTTTTTGAACTGTTATTTATAGAAAACGCTGGACACTTTTTCACATTTTCTCCCATAAGAGATGTTACTCCTTACCTTTACCCTCCATAGTCAAACGTTTAAAAAAAAAAACGTATTTCTATTCGTCGTATTCAGGAAGTTCTGCGATTGTCAGATCGTTGATATCCTGTAGAAATATTTGAGTAAACACCATCGAGAGTACGTTTTGCATGAGATTTAGTAAACATAACAAAAATATACAGGGTGTGTCACGTAACTATTGATTACCTACTTTAGTAGGATATTATTCATTTTTTTTCTAAAAAAAAAATTAAATTATAAAATATAAGTATGTATTATATTGTTTAAAAATGAAATGAGAATGAACAAATATTCGAAACGAAGTTTAAAACGGTGACGCAACCCTTGAGGACAAAAAAATCAAGGGAAGTGAGAGAAAAAAGTGAAAGGTGGGAGAGCACCCACGGTGGGTGGGTGGAATGGGGGATTTCGGGAAGGGGTTTGAAGTATAGTTTGTATGTGATAGCAAACCCATATGAAATTCTATATCGATGCTCTTCGGTTAGAAATTGTATGTGAAAGGAGGAGTCAGAATCGACATGGTCGTCGTAGGAACTTACGGTGTCAGAAGCAGCCCCAGAGTTCTCAGCTTTTGTAAACACTTCTATCCCACAGGGTTTTCCTTGCCTAGAACGATAATCCAAACACTTGATTGCTCGGAGATATCAATTAGCGAGGGTGCTAGTGTTGAAATAGTATAGAAACGCCATTATGACCAATACCAACCAACCAACCTACCATCGTTTATTGATAGAAAATTTTTCTCAGATAAAAAGAAGAAGAAGAAAAAAAAAGAAATGAAGAAGAAAACATACGATGATATAAAAGGAACAGCAGATAGGGGAGGAAATGATAAATTCAAATATATGTTTACATTATGAATCAGATATTTTATAATCATTTGAATAAAATTTTATTTTGATTATGCATCGATGAGCAAGAATTTGATAACATTTATACTTATTCAATATCTATGTCAAATTTAATGCATTTAATGGGTTGTCCGGAAAATTTATGCCAATTTTGATAGAAGATTGAAACGCAACGCATTTAAGTTTTTTTTTTTTGGTATATATTTATTATATTATATATAAAAGTGTTATTAATATAAAAATATTTAATTATATATAAATATAAATTATATAGTTATAAATTATAGTTATAAATTAACACATTCGTGACCAGCACATTTGTTCCTTTTTAAATATTAAATACCGGCAAAATTAATGACTTATTAAATTTATATGTAAATAATAAAATATAATAAAATACAATTACTTAAATATTATATTGAAATAATTAAATATAAATTTATTTTTATCAAATTTTTAAAATTTAAAATGACGTGAATCACGTCAGCGACAATTAGGAATAGAACTTGAAAAGACGTGTATTCACGTCAGCGGTCACGAATGTGTTAATAATATATAATAAACTATATAAATATATATATATATATATATATATATATATATATATATATATATATATATATTATAGATTATATATAAGTATTATTAATATTAATATTTAATAAATTATATATCTTAATATACATATAAATTATGTGTCACGTTGTTTGTCCGCAATGGACTCCTAAACTACTGAACCGATTTTAATAAAATTTTACACACATTGTGTGCAGTTTCATCCAACTTGAAAGAAAGGATAGTTTATATCTCAATTTATAATCGCAATATTATTTTATTAATCGCGAATTATTTGTTTATTAACAAAGAGTCATGATTATCTCTGTTAGTTAGATAAGATTCTAACAGATGGTGGTATAAGGTAATTTGTTGACTTAAAAACGTGTGTATCGGACTGATTGTGAGCCACAGCAACGCGTGGCGGGGCACCTTTAGTAATATATATTCTTTTCCACAACCCTTCTCCATTTTTATGGTTAACTGAAAAATTGCATCTTTGCAGAAATTTTCAGGTTTTTCAACAAAAAAACTTTACGCCACCTATTGAAAATTGACACAAAATTTCTGGACAACCCAATATTTTTTAAAAGGAAATAAATGAAATAATTGTTAACATTAATTACATTATATGTGTATCATACTTTTATAGCAGAGTATCCACATGAGGTTTGAATCAAATTGAATTGAATTGTTTTATTGATTTCAGCTGTCCAACATGAAAGAGCACCAAGAAGTACTTCAACTTTGGTTGCTGCTGCAAGAAGAACTCCAGCTGGTCTTTATCCAGGTTTACCTCATGTTTATCACACGACAAACAATCCGTATCATCCTCTTCTTTATCCGTCATTGTTCCCATTCAAACCTACAATGCCTGCTTTTGCACCAACCGTTGGTAAGCAATAATAATTAAAAAAAAAGGGAATCCTTTAAGGATCAATGTTAACAATGTTCATTACATTCGATTGTTTGAATCTTTTCATTTCAGCACACTTTTTACCAAGAACGTCAACAGAATCATTATCGGTTAACACAGCTAAAGAAGATGAAGTTACAAGCTCCGAAGAAGCTGCAAACGTTGATACGAGGATCGAACAAAAAGGTAATGTATTATGATAAATAAACAAATAACATTTAAATAATCCAGATGATGGTTTTAACCCTTTGCACTCGAGGTCTTTCGCTAACCAGCAACTCAAGACGATTTCGGTCAAATTAAGGAAACATTTTACATGTACTTGAACCCTTTCAATACAGCGAAAAATCAGTCCGAGTGTGTCCCATTATAAAGATCAGTTCATTTCTTCAAAGATTGAAGGACTTGGAGACGCATAAACGTTCCCATAACAATGCACCATCAACAACAGTGATTTCACGATTTAATTTTGAATTGATTGAAAAATTTTTCAGACTGGGACAGCATATGTCCCGTCCGGTGCGAAAGGGTTTAAGTCATTAATAAACAAACGTATATAAATAAATAAATTTAAGAAATATTATACTCTGTAATTAGTTTTGTATAATATTTCGTAAAACAATACCCAAGTTGCATCCTAGGTGTTTATCAGGACACATAGCACAATAATATGTTACATCCCACCTACCTTCAGGTATATTACGATCAGAGCTAACCTTACAGTCCCTTATCAGCCCTTTAAGTATTATCTTTAAGTATATCTTAAAAGAAATATCGTAAATAAGCAGATAGAGTAACAAAAGACTTGAAACCAGCTCGGGCGCCGTATCAGCGCCGCTCGAGTTGCCACTGAAATTGAGTGTGCACAGGGTTAATTAAATATTAAACATATTATGATCTTCTTTTAGAACTTGCTGGCACTCGTTTGGTTCCACAAATCATCAGTCCAGTTTCCACGGAATATACCATGTCAAGTTTCTCACTTTTGCCAACGGAAAATGTTTACGAATTCGCAGCTAAATTATTATTTTTCGCAGTCAGATGGGCCAGAAGCATACACTCATTTTTACAAGTAACATGATTTATAAATAATTTAATCAGTTTTTTTTTATTGTGAATTAATTGGAATGTTGATAATACTTATATTTATATTTTTAGTTACCTTATCACGATCAAACGATACTGTTAGAAGAATCCTGGAGTGAATTGTTCGTACTTACAGCAGCCCAATGGAATTTTCCTGTTGAAGAAAGTAATTTGGTACCTGCTGATTTGTCTACGGAAAGACGTGAAATATTGGTGGATGAAGCTAGAAGACTCAGGGAATTATTAACAAAATGTTCTTTGCTTAGAGTGGATCATTCGGAATACGCATGCTTAAAAGCAATCGTTTTATTCAAGGGTGGTACGTTTTAAACAATCAAACATTTATAGAAAAATGATTTATATACAAATTCAGTATCACATTGTTGGTTTTCAATGAACTTCAAAATTACTGAGTCAATTTTAATGAAATTTTTGTTTATTTTGTTTGATTTTTTTTCAACTTAGAATATAGGTTAGTTTTTATAGCTATTAATTCTATTTTTTATTGCTAATTTAAGGATGTAATTATTTAACGGTTATGTAGGTCTTTAGGTACTGTAAGTTTTCAATAGATGGCATTGTATTAAAATTCAATTATTTGGCTATATTCACGTTATACATTTTTTGAGATTTTCATATGACATAACTAACATTGCTTTTTCTATATTTTTTCGTGTATTATTATTTATTTTATGTTGTTTTATGTCTAATTTGAATTCCCATAAATTATTAGTGAATATTAATTTGACAAATTTTTTACTTTTTATTATATTTGCTACTTTTTAGGGATTTATTTTTTAATTAGAGGTTATATAGGTCTTTAGGTACTTGTATGTTTTCAATAGATGGCACTGTATTTCAATTAAATTATTTCAATTTACAAACGACATAACCTTACTTTTTATATTTTTTCGTGTATTATTATTTTATATATTTTATTGTAGTTATGGTATTTTTTGTGTGTTGTTATAATTTACCCCAAATAGTTTAGAATTAATATATTAAATCGACATCTTATCTAAGTCTCCAGATTCTGTAAATTTTCAACAGATGGCACTGCATTACAATTCAATTATTTCGATATATATGACATAACTAACCTTACTTTTTATATTTTTTCGTGTATTATTATTTTATGCATTTTATTATAATTGTGGTATTATTTTGTGTGTTGTTATAATTTACTAAATAGTTTAGAATTATATTAAATTAATATTTTATAACAAAGCCACAACAACGTGTAGCCGGAACATCCTAATATATAATATTGGATTGGCAATTAAGTGATTGCGGATTTTAAATGAGTATGAAAATTCCAAATATTTACTTAAAAATATAAGTTTATTCAATTAGGTACTGTCCATGTTTGTTGATGACCATCTGCCATCGGTCTGTTAGTCTCATAATGCCACGTTCATAAAATTTCTGATCTTTGCTATCAAACAACTGAATTAAGTGTAAAACAAAATCCGCAATGACTTAGTTGCCAATCCAATACATTTGAACAAATTGAATTTATCATATATTTTTAAAAATGTTACTTTTATTCCTAAAAAATATAAATGAAATATAAAACAATGTTATACTTTGTTTAACAGAATCAAGAGGTCTTTGCGAATCTGGACGAGTATCAGCATTGCAAGAACAAACAGTAACAGTTTTGTGCGAACGTGATGCACGAAGGGTTGGTCGATTATTATTACTTTTACCACCTGCAAGGGCATTATGTCGATCAACCTTACATGAGCTTCTTTTCAAGCCTACCGTTGGTGATGTCAGTGTTGAAAGATTACTCGGAGATATGGTCGGTGCATTAAGGCCTACTTAACTATTATTTATAATAATAATAATTTCAATGAGAAAATTTTTCTATTTCAAATCATCGACAATTTATTTAGAATTGTATTTATTTCAAATGAATGTTAGAATCTCTGATTTCATGAGAATAACCTTCCTTATTAAGAGAGAAAAGTAGTTTTTACTTATCGATGAAGTTAACAAAAAATACCTGTATATTCCACCGTCGATAATACCGACAACTCCAATCGGTATTTTTAGGTTATGTTAAAAAAAAATAAATAAATAAATAAATTCTAGTCAATCCTTAAATGATAAAATTAATGTAAACGGCATGTATATAAAATAGATGTATTAGGAATATTACAAATAAATTGTCAGATATCTGTAGAAAAATAAGAAACAAATTATGTGATGATTCTCTTGTCATAAAATTTCAAAACATATTTTATTGGACAAAAAAAAACAAAGATATTAGAATCATGATAAAATTAAAATGAAAAAAAAAACACACACACACACAGAGAAATAAATTTAGATGTTAAATTAAATGTTATCTTTTTGTTTTTAAGTTAAAACAATTTGAATTTGTAAAAAATTTCATTTTCACAGTGTGAACGATACTTTATGATATCAACTTATGGGAAAGGAAATTTTTCTGTATCGACTATGGGATATATGTGTTGTTACAGATCAGTCGGTATTATAATTATTGAATAAATGTATATCACACGTTTTTTTTTTTTTTTTTTTTTTTATTAACTAGAATAATTTATTTATTTTTTTTTGTTCTTTTTTTTTTTTTCTTTCATAGTAGAAAATGGAGAATGTAATTCTTAAAACACATGGACTGCATTGTATACTCATATATATACAATTACATATACAATCCTCAATAGAACGTTACACATAAATTTATGATATAAATTAATATTATGTTTTACTTTGATATTTTTTTAAGTTTACGGTTAATGATAAATATTATAGCATTGTTATTGTTTAAAACAAGAGTAAAATAATCATTATTATCTCAGAAAATAAACGATACTTTTCATACTAATCATGGAAGGAGGAAAAAAATAGCTCTGAGCGTGTATTATACACACACACACATACACATACACAAGCACACGCTCAATCCACGCAAAAAACACACAAACGTACACCGATTATTTATATAATAATATAATAATAATAATAATTATTATTATTATTATTATTTATATTTTTCCCTTTTCTTCCTATTGAAATTCGTTTTATTTTTTTCTCGAATACATGGACGTGTATGTGTATGTGTGTGTGTGTGTATTTTGTGCGTGAATGTTATTACGTGGACTGAGAGAAAGACATAGAAATTTAAAATCCGGTTAGTGGATGGATGAAAAAAAATTAAAAAAAAAAAAAAAATAATAAAACAAATTAAATAATTTCATTTTTGTTTAAAAAAAGTGTGCAAAATTGATTAGGGTTTATCAAAATTGAATGATACGACGAAGATAAAATAGAAAGTTTGGGAAGGATTCGAGGATAAGGGTTGAGGGTTGTGGTTTTATTAAAAAAAAAAAAAAAAAAATTAATTAACAAATAGGAATAAGATTGTTTGATGGAATGTTTCTTTTTTTTCTTTGTCAATTCTCTCATTAATCGCATTCGTTTCGACGAATCTCGTCTGCACTTTTGTACTTTTATTTTTAATAATCCCATTAATAACTATTATTAATATTAATATTAATATTATTATTCATTATTATTATTATTATTATTATAAATATAATATAGACACACGTGACATTATTATTAAACGTTTTTTCATTCGTTCGTTCGTTCGTTCGTTCGTTCGTTTGTTCGTTTGTTCGTTTGTACGTTTTTATAAACAAAGCAAAGGTAAATTAATAATAATAATAATAATAATTAGGGTAAAAAAATAAATAAAGTTAATGTTAAATGAGAATCAAAAATGCAGACGATGTGGGCACAATTTTTGTTTGATTTTTTTTTTATCCATTGTTTATTGTATTAACCCTTTGTACTCGAATGGCGCCAATACGGCGCCCGGCAGTTGATTTCAAGTCTTTTGTTACTCTATCTCCTTATTTACGATATTTCTTTTAAGATGTACTTAAAGATAATACTTAAAGGGTTGATAAGGGACTCTAAGGTTTACTCTGATCGTAATATACCTGAAGGTAGATGGGAAGTAACAAATTATTGTGATACGTGTCCTGATAAACACCTAGGATGCATTTTGGGTATTGTTTTACGAAATATTATACAAAAATTAATTACAGAGTAGAATATTTCTCAAATTTGGTTGTTTTTGATATAAAAATAAATAAATTAGTGAAATTTATTTATTTATATACATTTGTTTGTTCATAAATGACTTTAAAGTAAAAAATGTTTCTTTAATTTGGTCGAAATTGTCTTGAGTGCAAAGGGTTAATATTATTTTTTTGTTTATTTTCACATCATTATTATTGTGCATAAATAATATTTATTATATATTAAATTCTTAGAGGAAGTCGTCCAAAATAACCGGAAAGAAAAAAACAAAACAAGATAAAGGATGAAAATAAAGAAATCTTATGAAATATGGGGTTTTACTACTCCCACTGCTATTTTTTTCTTCATCTTCAAATAAAACTTTTTTATCAAAAAAGAAAAAGAAATAAGCGAAGAAGAATAGGAAATGCGTTTAAAATTTGTTCATGTTTTTTATAATTGTTTAATGAATTTTTTGGTAAAAAATATTTTTAATTTTGTCATCTTAAACGCTCATTCCTTTCTTCCATTTTTAAATTTTCTTTCAATGGAAAATTGTAGAAGAAAAATAATAAAACATTTAGGGGTTGATCTTATGTGAACATTCTTACAAACGAACGAAAAGAAGAAAAAAGAGAGGAACAAAAAAAATATATATATATATTCATTTTACATATATATTTTTTTATGTTTTTTTTTTTTTTTTTTAATGTTAATTTGAAAGAAATTCGTTCGTTCATTTTTTTTTCAAAATCTACTTCGTGAAAGTGCTTTTATACCTTTTTTATTTTTCTTATTAAGTTTATCTTCTTATTCCACATTTTTTTTTTTTTTTAATTAATAATATTTAATATTAATAAATATATAATTATATGTGTATATATATATTTATCTCATTTTTTAAATAAATATATATATATATTTGTTCACATTTTTTAATATTTTTTTAAAAGATTTTTTTTTTTATTTGAAATATGTTAAATCTCGTAATTTTTTTTTTTTTCAAAATGCACTTTACATTCAAAAGTAGACTTTTCAATTATTTTTTTTTTCTTCATAGTATCTCTGTCTCTCTCTCTCTCTCTCTCACACATTTTTTTTTCTATTCCCCTTTTTCTTCTTTAACTAGAGTTTTACACCAAATTACGATTGATTTTTCTTTTTTTTTTTTTTATTTCTCGTTAAAATTATTATAAATTTTTGTTTGTTTTTGTTTTCTTTTTTTTTTTTTTGTTGTGTCGATTGATTTTTATAAATTCGATTCGCGCAAGATGGTTTGAGCAAAAAAAAAATTTGCACAACGCACGCGTAATCATCCATTTTTACTTTTCGTTCGTTTCAAAAAACATTTTTATTATTAATATTAATATTAATATTATAATTATTATTATTATAATTATTATTATAATTATTATTACTATTATTATTATTATTATTATTATTATTATTATTATTATTATTATTATTATTTATACTCTTTGTTTATAATAATATTACTTTTATATTAATATTTATACTTCATTAAATATTTTATTTCATCTTTATTTTGTGAGGAATTGTACATATCAGTGGTTCTCAAAGTGTATCGACCCTTTGTGGGTGATGAAGCGATTTAGGGGGACCATGATGGCCACAGACGAATTTAGGGGGCGAGAGGAGGAAGTCAATGAATTTTTTTTTTCTGCGAATTACTAAAAACAAAATTAATTTTCAGCAGGGAGGTAATAAATAATACTTTTTTTTGAAAAGGGGGGTGATAGGACAAAAACGTTTGAGAACCACTGTTATATATCAAAGCTTATTTTACTTTTTTAAACTTCTTTCTCTCTTTCTATCGTTTCTTTTCTTGTTCTTATTCTTTTTCTGTTCGTAATTATAATGTTCCTTTTTTTTTTGTTTTTGTTTTTGTTCTTAGGTGCACACACAATCGTAAAAATATTTCGAGTTTCTTTCCTTTTTCTTTTTTTTTTAATTTTTTTATTCGTTCACGCACTCGTTACTCACGACATTTTCTTTCTTTTTTTTTTTTTTTTATTTCGTATCGACATTTATATATATTTTTTTTTTATTCTTTATTTATATATATATATGTATATAATTTTTCTTTTTTTTTCTTTTTCATCATAATTATCGTCATCGTTGGATTGTACTTTTTTTTTTCTTCTTCTTTTTTAATACACACACACACACACGCAATTTACAATACCGAACGATGAGATATTTAAGGTCCGAGATGAAGAGGAAAAAGTGCATAGGCAATCGTATTTTTCCTGGGTTGGTGGAACTTGTTTCATTTTTTGATTTGTTTTTGTCGTTTTTGTCCGAAAATGAGACTTTTTTTTGTTAATTTTTCTTTTTTATCTCAACTACCCCCTTCCCCAATTCCGAGACAAGTTTTTATCAGAATATTTTTGTTTAATTGTTTTTTTTTTCTTTTAATAAATTTTCTTGATTACAAAAGTCCGAAATTTGTTCCATTTACCAAAACCCAGATTTTTCATTTTTGTTTAAAAAAATATATTTACAAATACGTCGTACGAAGTTTTATATTTTTATATAATTTGTTTTTTTTTTTTTTTTATTATTATTATTCTTTCATTCAAAATGTCGTGGTAAAGAGAGCGTTAACGTTTACAGGAAATAGAAATTCCTAATAGACCGAACATTTCTTTAATCACCTTTCATTTCTTCTCATTTTTTTTTTTTTAATCATCGTCATTATCGTTTTTTCATTAGATTTTTCTGTGAAAATATTAAGTCGCACCCCGGTTGGTTATAATTTTTTTTTTTTTTTTTTGGAATCTGATCAAAATTGTAATTTTTCATTTTCATTTTATTTCTTTTTGTCTTCTTCTTCCCTCCTGTATCTCAAATTTTTTATATTTTTTTCCCTGCATACAATTCCATTCTTTCTTAGTTTTATTTTTTTTTTGTTATTAATAATAATATTATTATTATTATTTAATTATCGTAATTATTATTATTGTTAATATTATTATTATTATTATTATTATTATTATAACTAATAATTTTTTCATATTATTATTTTTTTTTTACCACAACATATATATATCTAATATATATGTGTTATCTATTCGTAAATCCATGATTTAAGAACAAAACAAAACAAAATGACCTTGAAAGGTTTTACTTTTTGATTTTTTGTTCTTTCTTATGTCATTTTTTCTCTGTTTTTTTTTTTTTTTTTTTTTTTTTTAATGTTAATAAATAATACGTACTGTGTTGTGTATGTAAACATAAAAATACAAGAGAAACGAATGATACAAACAATTAAACACAACGACAAATTCATTATCACTATTACTATATCATTTTTAAAATTTCCATTTGCTATTTTTTTACTTATTTCATTTCATTTCTTTTTTTTTTTTTTTTTTTTTTTTAACTTTTATCTTTCGGTTTAATAATAACGCTAAATATTGTAGGACAAAAAATTAACAAATTTCGGTTATACGTAATTAACAAATCGTCGTACAATTTCCTAGGTTTTTGGGACGGGTTTCAAAGAAAAGTATCCAACTTTTTTTTTCTATCAACCCTTAAAACCCCTTTTTTAAAATCATTTGTCGAGTTTCCGACTTCCTTACTTCCTTCTTGTTTTTAATATTTTTTTTTTACATTCTGTTTGATTTTTTTTTCTTTCTTTCTTTCTGATTGTTGTTGTTGTTGTTGTTGTTGTTATTGGAATGTAGTTTTACTTTGTAACCAATCCCAAAAATTTATTATTTAAATAAAAAACCCAGGACGCGACGAAATATAACAGGATTGTCGGACTCTGACGATTTTTGTTTTTATCCCTTTCTGGCATATCTCAAATATCCCTTTTGGTTTTTTTTTTCTTTTTTTTATAATTTGCTTCTTCAAAATTCTTCTTCGATATTCCGAACCTTCTTTCCCACTTCCCCATTATTGTTTTTTCTCATAATTTCTCATAATCAAAAATAAAAAAAATAGACAAAAACAATGTTTCACTTATTTACCATGCATGCAATTTATTTGTTGGTGAATAAATTTATTAATTTCTTTTTTTTTTCTAAACGAACACACGGAAATTTGTTTCTATAGCGTTATGGCAGTGATCATTTGACCAGTCTCATTTTATGTTTCATTTTTGTTCTACTTCCTCTCCTCAAATCTACACCCTCATAGATTACAGGATGAAGTTTCACAAGTTTGTCGTTCAATTTAATCCTGAGTTGTATTTATGTTTTCGTTAATTGTAATTTCTTCTTTTATTTTATGTATTTATATTTGAAATATTAAATCGTTGTAGAAAAATGATTGTAAAAAAAGTTCTATTGAGATTACGTATAAAACACAACTACGATTGGCATGATTTTATTTTTTGTGCGTTTGTTATATCACGATTATGTATTTTATTATATTAATAATTTTTAAGTCAACGAAAAGCTAGGAAAAATCAAAAAAATATTAATAGAAAAATAAAACTACATTTTTGTTCTATACAAATTTGTAGAAATTAATTCTATATATATATATAAATTATATTATATAATTATATAATATTATATTGTATATAATATATTTGTAATAATATATATTATAAATATATATATATATATATATATATATATATATATATATATATATATATATATATATATAATATATAATATATATATATTATAAACATATTTATAATAAATATATTTATAATAATTACATACATATATAATCAAATTATATTATATATTAATATAATATAAATAATATTGTACTATATTTATATATAATTATATAATAAATAATATATAATTATATAATAAGTTATATAATTATAAATTATATATATATATATATGTGTGTAATGAATCGAAGATTCGTGAGAAGAAGACAATACTAATGGGAGATTTGAGTTAACCAGAAAAAGTTAAATGTTATTACAATTTATATACACATATATCCACAAGAGGAGAAACAACATTCGCGATTTATGCAAAAAAAAAAAAAGAAAAAATGGAATAATATTATTCTGTTGTGAAAAAAATAATACAAATAACAATTCCGTTTTATTTTTTTTTTTTTTGCTTTTAAATCGTTCAAATTGTTTCACCCCTTTTTCGACAGAGCACACGACGAACACATAATCTATTCCTTTTTATTATTATTTTTTCTTCTTTCACATCTATCTCTCTCTCTTTCTCTCTCTTTCTCTCTCTCTCTCTCTCTCTCACTCTATCATTCTTTTGTTAACTTTTTGTTTAATAATCAATTTCATAGTCGTCATATTTTTCATTTTCCAAAATTTTTCTCACAATTGGGTATCGAAAAAGGTTTTTTTTCTTTTTTTGTATTTTTGTCTATCTCCGGTTGTTTCATTTGTTTAGTTTCATTTTTTAATTAAGTATTTTTGTTTATTAATAATTAATTAATAATATCTCTCTCAAATGTTTTGTCGTTTTTTTTTTTTTTTTTTTTTTACGTGCTCTCGTAATTTTTTATTTTTTCTTATTATTTCGTCATTTCTTTTTCTTTTTTTCTTTCATTCTTTCTCTTTCTCTCTGTCTCTTTCTCACACACGTATACAAGTACACACACACACACATGAGAACCATACAACTTTCAATCATTTACATTCTCTCATTTCTTTTATTTATTCTGTCATATTATATAAAGGTTTTTATTTGTAATTTAAATAATAAAAGTGTAAAATATTCGAATGTGTGAAAATTTACGTAGACAAAAAAATTACGTCACATGCCAAATTGATTAACTCACAACTGCAACAATGACACAAAGATAGATTTATAACAAACAAACGAAAAATCAATAAAATTAATTATACAATTATCTGTATATGTGTACTTGAATATTTAAAGTATCATAAAAGTGACTGCATTTTATTTATTTAAATCGATAATTGATTTAACACGTTGTACGCCACGCGAATTTTTATGAAAATCTTCGTCAGGCCACGAGCAGTAAAATGAAAGGTGAGTGTCAGACACATGTGCCTGACACGGCCCGAATGAAAGTTCAGTGTCAGTCACAAGTGACTGACATATCACTCAACTCAATCATTTAACCCTTACAGTGCTATGGACGCATATATGCGTTTGGTAAAAATTACTAACCTTATCGTTCGAAGCATATACGTGTTTGTTAATATTAATGTAAAATAATACAATGTTTATATTAACACTATGACGTCCGGTGGTTCAACGTTGGTGCCATGTGAAAACTATCGGGTAAGTCAGCCTGAATGAAGTTCGGTGTCAGTCACTTGTGACTGACATGGCACTCAACTTATTCATTTAACCCTCAGAGTGCTATGGACGCATATATGCGTTTGGTAAAAATTACCAGAGTGGTCTATCAACGTATATACGTGTTTGTTAATATTAATGTAAAGTAGTGTAATGTTTATATTAACACTATGACGACCAGTGGCACCACATTGGTGCCATGCGAAAACTTTTGGGTAAGTGCCGGTGGTTCCACGTTGGTGCCATTCGGAAATTATCACGCAAGCTTGATATTTAATTAATTAAATTATATTCAGAAAAAAAATTTTAATTAATAAATATAATTTATTATTAGAATCTGATTAATAATAAATTATTCACCACTCAAAGGGTTAAAGAACACGTTTCATTTGAAATTGTCATACGTAAATCAATTATCTAATAAATAAAATAATAATTGTTATTAAAATTTGAGTCAATCATTTTTGGCTTGTGAAAAATAAGGCTCCCTATGTGCCCGCTTGTTTTTTTTATTTGTATTTTGTATTTCTTTTATTTATTAATAATTAATTATTTTCTCTCTTTCACTATTGACGTATAAATCGATCAACGATTAACCATCAAAATTTTAAATCTGATTATATTCTCATGTGCATTGTAAGTATAATAATATATAATATTATATATAGATATATATTTATATATATTTTTATTCAGTGATTAAAAATGTTTGCAACAATGTAAAACAATAATCTCGTAATATTATATCTATCTAACTAACTATTTATCTATTTATTTATTTATTTATTTATTTATTTATTTATTTATTTATTTATTTATTTACTCATTACTTGAATCTGTGATCTTCTTCTTACAGTGTCCCAAAAAAAAAGACTACTGGTATTTGATATTTTTTCTATATAATGTGTGTGTGTGTGTTTTCACATCTGTATATTATCTCAATGCATTTTTATTATTTCTATGCATTTTCTTATGCATTTTATGATTTCTTTTTTTTTTTTTTTTTTCAATGCGTTACGATTGTACTGCGCGTGATTGAATCAAAAAAAAAAAAAAAAACAAAGCAAATTTTTACGTTTTCCAAATTCATTGATGATTTGAAATCAAATATTTATTTTTACCTAATCGTTTGTCAAATATTTCCACTTTTTTTTTTTTTTAGATTGTTTTTCAAAAATTATTCAATTTAAATTATTAATTCATGTTAATTGCCCCTGAGAAAAAATTAAAACACAAACTGGACAACAACTTTCAACATCTCGTCAGTTTATGTCCATTCATTTCTCAACATTTCTGTCACTTTTGATTTACACTCACATTCTTTCATCTTATACAGACAAACATACACTTATGCAACAAACATACTCAATATTATACGCACTAATACACACACAAACACACACACAATTATAAATGCACACTCGTAATGATAGAAATAATTCGAAAAAATTTTTACGGAAATGACGCTGTTGGTTTTTTTTTTTTCTGTTATTTTTATTTTCTTTTAATAATATTTCGCACGTTTTTTTTTTTTTTAAGTAGTAGTCCTTTTCTTTTTCTTTTTTCTTTTTTATTTATTTATTTATTTCATTTTTCCTTATTCATTTTAATTATTTAATTTTAACACTTGTGTTTTTCCACGTTTGGTAAAAAGAGTTCGTTCATGTTAAATATTCCATTTTGTTTTACGTGTATTCACATATATTTTATTTTTATTAATTAATTATGCGTTATAAGTTTATAATATTTTATTTATTTATTTATTTATTTGTGAGGTATGGTAAATACAAAAAACTATTTAATAATTGTAGCTCTGAAATTGATTTCGAGGTAGTTTGTGGTGCCTATTTGTATGAAAATGTGTATTTTTTCTATGTACTGTAATTGTATATGTTATATATTGTTATATATTTATATATATATATATATGTATATCTTTCTCTTTTCCTTTTCCTATTTTTTCAATGTATTTATTTAAATGTTGTGTATTAGTTAAAGATTGAGTATGTGTCGGTTGATTGTATGAAAAACGTCGATTTAAATTTAATTTGTTTTATTAAAACAAAATTCAACCCTTTTATTTATTTTTTATTTTTTGTCTGTCTATTATTTTTGTTGTTGTTTTTTGTTGCTGCATATATTTTTTGACTTGGTTCATGTAAAAATTTATATTTTATTTCCATTTAATTTTTCTTTTTAAATTCTTTCCCCTTTTTCTTTCTCCCCCCCCCTTCCAACCCAACCAAACCCTCCTCACCATTTTTATTTCATATTTTAAAATCCCATTGAACAATCAATCAATCAATCTATTGTAACAACTATTGCACTTATGATTCGTATTATTATTATTAATAATATTATTATTAATATTAGTAGTAGTATAATTATAATTATATTATTTTTATTATTATATTTTTTTATTATTATTATTTATATGTTACGCTTGTCACAGTTTGCGGCACAATTTTATTTTCTTTTATTTTTTAATCTGTATTTTTATGTATATATATATATATATATATATATATAGAAGTTAAAAAAACTTCTGTATATTTCGTTTATGTTTTTTTTTTTTACTTTTTCTCAATTATCGGTGGACAATAACAGGGGTTGGTTAGTTTCTTTTTCTTTTTTTTTTCTTGATATAATAATTATTTAAAAAAAAAAAATAAATAATAAAAATTAAAAGATACAGAACAAGAAAAAGAAATAAAAAAAATAAAAAAGAAAAGGATTAGATAAGTTAAGAAGAAAAATTTTGAAAAAAAAAACTAAAACACAACATAAAATCTTCGGAGAAAGAATCTTTTTTTGCTTATTAACGGGAATTATTATAATTAATATTAATTAATAATAATTAATTAATTAATATATATTATTATTATTATTATTATTAACACTTTAATGACTGCTAAAACGACATGTGTGTGATAGTTGAAACTATTGTTATTAGCAGTTATTTATTTATAACTTTATATATATAAAATTAAATTTGTTGCTAAATTGTTGTTGTTTGTTTTATGTTCGTTTTTTTCGTGAATTTAATAAAGTTTTTTTTCAAAATTAATTTTTCAAAAATATTACCGGGCCCCTGACAACGTTTGGGTGTACGTTTGATTGCATACACATGCGACCATTAAAGTGTTAATATTATTATTATATCTTTCATCTCATTCGGTACGACGTGATGGTTATTATTATATCTGTTTTTCATGTGTGTTGGTGTCCAAATCTGTAATTTAATTTGTCACGTGTTGTTTATTTACAATTTGTGTTTCTTTTTTCTTCCAATCGATATATTTTATTTATTTCAATAAATATTATATTCTCGCGTTTATAAAGATGTTTAGTATGTTTATATGTATGTGTATGTGTTAATGTGAATGTATTTATGTATGTTTGTTATATGGGTGATGGTGCTTTTATTATATCATTTTTAATAATTTTTTTTTTGTTAATATGTCAACAAATATACGTAATTGTTTGTCGATTATTTTAACGTAAAATGTGTGTGTGTGTGTGTGTGTATGTGTGTGGATATAATAGCTAGTTTAATTTTTTTGTTGGTTGGTACTCACGATTGGAATTTAATTCAATGATTGTTTAATTCGAACTTGTTGTATGTGTGTGTGTGTTTTTTTTCTTTCGGTATTTTAGTTCTCGAAATTTTAGTTTCAAATCGGTATCTCGAAATTTTCTTTTTTTAGATTGGTATCAAACTTTTCCCATTACCCAATTCACTTTACTTTTCTTTTCTTTTTCTTATCTGACTCTCTCTCTCTCTCTCTCTCTTTCTCTCTCTCTTTCTTTCTTTCTTTTTGTTATTTTTCTGTATTGTTTTTAAAGACAGATTTTTGTGGTTTTTAATTTAGTTTTAGTTTTAGTTTTAGTTTTGGTTTTAATTTTAGTTTTAGTTTTTTTAATGATACAGGGTCAATTCCTCACATTTTCTTCGAAGAAATTTTTTTTTTTTTTTTATTTCGAAAGCAAACAACTACCGGTTGCTTTTAAACCTCCAGATATTATTATTCCAAAAATTATTATTCCGAAATTTTTTGTTTAACATCTTTAATGAAAAATCTTCTTCGTTTTTGTCTCTTACGTGTGTGCATGCATTTTTGTTATATTTTTTCTTTTACGTGTATGTGTTTCTTTTCTTTCTTTTTTTTTTTGTTCTTTTAATTTTTTGCCTATGCATAGTTGATTGATCATTTTTATGGCAAATACAAATTTGCCATAACTTTTTCCTCTTTTTTCTTTTTAGTTGTTGTTCGTACAATTCTGAACAAAATTTTAATAAGAACGCGAGTGCAATTTTTGATTGTTTTTTTTTTTTATCAAAAAAAATTTGGAATATTTAAATGCACGCAATAATTATGCATGTGTTTTCTTTTTTTTATATTTTTGTGTGTTTGATGGAAAAACAATAATATTTTTGTTGTAATAATAACA
The DNA here is from genome assembly GCF_049000335.1 of Polistes dominula. Classification (NCBI taxonomy): domain Eukaryota; kingdom Metazoa; phylum Arthropoda; class Insecta; order Hymenoptera; family Vespidae; genus Polistes; species Polistes dominula. The sequence goes on along the minus strand of NW_028301058.1, from coordinate 2,568,635 downwards.
GGTTCCCCGTTTCATCATTTGCTTTGTAACAAAACAAATTTGTGTAACATTTAATTGGCATTAAAATAAAATGTTTATAATTTAAATTGTTTTGATGTTTTTTTATCAAAAACAATTTGAAATATTCAAACGTACACGTGTTTCATTTTTTTTTATATTTTTGTCTGTTTGATGGAAAAACAATAATATTTTTGTTGTAATAATAACAGGTTCCCCGTTTCATCATTTGCTTTGTAACAAAACACATTTGTGTAATATTTAATTAGCATTAAAATATTTTTTAATAATAATTTAATTTGTATAATTAAAATTTTTTTTATATTTTTTTGTATCAAAACAATTTGGAATATTTTAATGCACGTGTTTTATTTTGTATAATATCTTTCCATGTTTGATGGAAAAACACTAATATTTTTGTTGTAATAATAACAGGTTCCCCGTTTCATCATTTGCTTTGTAACAAAACAAATTTGTGTAAAATTTAATTGGCATTAAAATAAAATGTTTATAATTTAAATTGTTTTGATTTTTTTTTTATCAAAAACAATTTGAAATATTCAAACGTGCACGAGTTTCATTTTTTTTTTTAAATTTTTATGTGTTTGATGGATAAACAATAATATTGTTGTTCTAATAATAACAGGTTTCCTGTTTCATTATTTGCTTTGTAACAAAACACATTTGTGTAACATTTTAATTAGCAATAAAATATTGTAAAATTATTTTTGAATAAGAAAAAAATAACCTAAAAATGTGCAACACGCATTGCTTATGTGAATTTAGTTCAACATTGCATATAACAAGATAACACAATGACACGTTGATACTTCTCGGACCGAAAGTATTAGAATTTTGTTCTTCTTGAATTTTTTCTCCCATAAAACGAAGATTGGCCTAAAAATTTGAATTAAGAATTTTAGTATCTGGAGGTAAGCAGCCCGTTAGTTTTTATTTTTTAGTTTCTGTATCCTAAAGCCTATGCAATTTATTTCTATTTTTTCGTGTACTTAAATGATTATCCATATAGTATGTATTAGTAGTAGTAGTAGTAGTAGTAGTAGTAGTAAGTAATAGTAGTAGTAGTAGTAGTAGTAAATTGTTTAAACATTATCGACTAAAAACACCATAAGAAATTTTTTTTTTTTTTGCTTTTTTATTTTCTTTTTTAATTATCATTATTATTATTAGTATGTTTTTTTTTAAATTATTTATTATTATTATTATTATTATTATTATTATTATTATTATTATTATTATCTTTCTTTCTCTTGATGTTTATCTTTTTATGCGCCATTTTGTATGAAATTTATTTATATATTTTCGAAAAAGATTTTCTCTTTCTTTTTCTGTTCATGGTGTATCCTCTGTGTATCTGTATATGTGTGTGTTTGTATGTATATATATATATATATATATATATATATATATATGCATGTTATAGATGTATGTGTAGATACAGGTAATCTGAAAGAAATGTGTGCACACACACAAGACTTTTATGTGTGTACACAATATGTGTATGGGTATGTGCATGTGTATGTTTGTGTTTGTTTTCAAAATACACAAAAAAATAATTAAACTAAGAATATAAATTAGAAAACAAATCCAACGACGCACAAAAATTGCTTTTTTTTTTTTTTTTAAATAATTCATGCGAACATATATATGATTATATATATATATAGATATAATTATAATAATTATCATCATCAATCATCAATCATCAATCATCAATCATCAATCATCATCATCATCCTGTTATTATTATTATTATGGAAAATAATACCAAAAATAGTGAATAAAAAAAATTATCACGCGTCTTTCAGTTCTCAAAAAAAAAAGATAAAAAAATAAAAAAATGCACTAGAATTTGTAAATGTATGTAGTATGCGTATGTAGTAGTATATAAATATTTTTTTTTTTATTATTTCCTTTGTATCATAATCATAATCATAATCATCATTATCAATATCCATCATCATCATTATCATTATCATCATCATCATCATTATCATCATTATCATTGATTATCATCGAATAATAATTTTCTATAATTATAAGAATAACAAAAGAAAAATATGAATTATTAATTAATTAATTAAATAAATTGTCAAATGATTTTTCAAAGTTACAACCAAAACAAACATGTAGTTGTAATAGTAGTATAGTATAACAATAATAGGTAGTAATAATAGTAATAGTAGTAGTAGTAGTAGTAGTAGTAGTAGTAGTAGTAGTAGTAATAGTAGTGGTACTAACAGTATTTAATGATTATATAGTTGAAAATTTTTTTGTTTTTTCATTTTTTTTTTCATCACTTTCAATAATAGAATATTAGTAATTAAATTTAATTAATTAATAATAAACACGTAAAAATCACGAATTAAATTATGAATGAACAAATAATATAATCATAACCATAAGACCCAAGTTTCTCCTCAGCCTGTACCTTTTCACAATCATCCCTTATTTTGATTTATTTTTATTATAATCATCCTAATCATTTCATTCTCTTTTCCAAACTGAACTTCTTTTCTCCTTTTTTAATCAACGGTATCAGCCCTTTGCAAAACTGAACGAAATCAACCCTTAGAAAAAGATTATCCTCGATTATAATATTTTTCAAAATTTTTTAAACATGACTGGGGGTTTCTTAGGCATTTGCAAAATTTACAATCAAGGTATACAAAAATATATATATATGTATATAAAAAAAAAAAAAATGTTGCAGCAGCACGTGCAGTGCAAGCACTGAAGTTGTCTCCGTCAGAAACTTCTATAAATTATTATTATTATTATTATTATTATTATTATTATTATTATTTTATCGAATTTGTAGAAAAAAAATCTGTGGTTAACCCCTTAAGGAATAATTTTGGATCAACGTAATACAACGCCACTCGAGTTAACTCGAGCGTGCAACTTAAGGGGTTCATTTATTTCATTTTATTATTTATTATTTATATAAATGATTTGTTATAATTTTTTTTTATAAATTTCATTCCAAAGAATATCGCGTTCGACGTTTTATAAATTAATTTTTTTTTTTAATCCAACCATCTCACAAATAATAATAATAATAATAATAATAATAACAATAATAATAATTTGCTTCCCTCCCAATGGTTTTTCGAATTCTTTTTTCTTATCGTCGGTGTCCAAGTGATTAATTAATTAGTTTCATTTATTCAATCGATATGATAGTGTTGCCTAATCATTTGTTATATTACCGACCCATTTTGTTATTATTATTATTTTTTTTAATTTAATTTTTTATACCTCAAACACGTTGAAAGTGAAAGAGTGTAAAAGAGGAATGGAAAAAGGAGGGTGTAAAATTTTAACCCTTGAGATAAACTCGTCTCGTTTTTGGCAGTGATGCACGTGTGTATGTTTCTTGTGTTATATATATACATATATAAAAAACATCCTTCAGGATTGAAAAAGTGGGAGCTAGTGTTTAGTTTCTTCCATTTTGTTTTTCATTTTTTTTTAATGTGAATAGTTCGACGAATTAGAGGAAGACTGTCGGGGTGTATTCGTATTCGTTCATTTTCCTAAATATTATTATTATTATTATTAGTAATTTTTTTTTTTGTTCTTTTCTAAATTTTATTCTTTTTTTTTTTTCTTTAATCATTTTTCTGAAATATTTGCACGGACAATAATTTTGTTTAAAATTGTTTTTTAAATACACACAAACATTGATTTCGATTAAACGAATCGTAAACACCCCGTGACAGTCCCCCCCACTCACGCCACACACCCCCTACAGACCCTTCGGAGTCTGACTTTTGTTTTTTTTTTGCATAGAAAATTTTTGTTAATCAGTCAGTTAGAAGGCATTTTAAAATCAGTCGCATCAAAAAGTTTAAGTATGAAAAAGTACGAGACGAGTATCGTTGGGATTTGTTTTCCTTTTTTTTTTTTTTTTTTTTCAAGTCAGTCCACTTTGTGACACTGTGATTCGAGTTTATCGATGTATATATATGTATACATTATTTAATTATTATTATTTTGTATCAATCATTATTATAAAAACAAACTTAACCCCTAACCGAACCGAGCCGTAAACATAAAAAATAAAAAAAAAACGGACTCCCTACTCTCGTTTTATGTTTTTTCTTTTTCTCATATTTGTCAATTGATTATTTTTTATCCTATTGTTTAAATACATTTGGTGATTTTATATATTTAACCCTTTCGCTAGGGGCGACTTCTCCGCTGCGCCAAAAATGTGCACGATGCTCGAATAAAATCGACGACAACGGCCGCGTTTATGCTTCACGGCAACCCGAGTTGTTGGTTTGACGGTGTTTATTGAAAAAAAAAAAAATAAAATTCAACAAATTAAAATATTTATAACATTTAAACATATTAACTTTTTATTAAACTTGTTTTGAAGTAACTCTAGTTACTTCTGAACTGAACTGAAGTAATCGTACGTCATATGTAATATACAATGTACAATAGCTGCCCTAGTATGTGAGTGGCATTTTATGTAGGGCGACTTCAGTCGCCCGTAGTACGTCAGTAGCATTTTATGGAGAGCGACTATAGTCGCCCGTAGTGACGAAAGGATTAATAATCTATTTCATATATTTTTTTGCAATATGTTTAAGCTTCATTTTCATATTTAGTGTATGTGTGTGTGTGACTATTTACAACAGACGTATAGCATTTATATATATTTAATATTTTTATATAAATCATGTATATTTATTATGGGATATATTTATAATTAAAGGCTTTGTAAGGAAATTTATTAAAAATATTAAGTGGTAGTGGTAGTGGTAGTGGTAGTGGTGTTGATGATAATGGTGGGTGGTGTTAAAGAGGTGGGATTTAAATGTAGCATAAAGAATAATTTAAATTCGCATAATCTTTCTATCTTTTTGCATTATGTTCAATTATATCGCGATATTATATTTAAAAATTAAATAGAAATATATATAATTTATATTTAATATATAATTATATTATTTATTATACATATATACACATATGTATATAAATATATATTATAATATAAATTAATATATTATTATTATTAATATTATATTATTTAATAAAATGTTAATAATTATAGAAATGAAATCCAAAAATAAAAAAATAAGATGAGACTTTCGATTCGGTTTAATTATGGTTTTTTTTAATTGTTATTATTGTTGTTATTGTTGTTGTTGTTTTTTTACTTTTTTCTTGTTACGTGCACGACAATATTCTTAGCTCATTTTTTATTAGTGATTATTAGTATTAATTCATCATCCAGCATTATATTAGGTCTACCAGAAAATTATGTCCATTCAAACAAACATTAGTTCAATTTTTCGTCACTAGGGGTAAGGCCCCATTTCTTAAAATGTAATATTGAGATCTCTAACACTTGAATACGCTATCTGGTGGCTAAATTGAAAATTAGAGTAAATAGGTTGAAATGCTACGCCACCATGCCCCTGTCAGAGATCCGAATACAAATTGCCACCATATTGGCAAGAGTTCAAAAGTATAATTCAATTAATTATTTATTCAAATTAGGAATTATTTATTATTTTATTTTATTTTTAAAAATGGACAGAATTTTTTGTTAGATCTAACATATTAAAAAAGATTTTATTTTCTAATCATTATTATTATTATTTACTATTATTTATTATTATAGTAGGATATATTTAATATTATTATTTAATTCATCTGTGTGCATTTAGCATTTCTATTATTAATATATTTATTATATATTTTTTTCAATCTGTCACATATATTAATTAACAATAATTGATTTTATTTATAAATTTTACGATAAGGCCCTCGGAAAATCACTTCACGAGTACAATCATCATTTCGCGAAAGCCCGACTGATTTTTTATTCTTATTTTTTTTTCTTTTCATTCCAACAAATAAAAAGAAAAAAATGAAAGAAAAATTATTAATTATTATTATTATTATTATTATTATTATTATTATTATTATTATTATTATTATTATTATTAGTAGAATAATTATTGAAATTTTGTTTTGCTTCGTTTTTGAAATTTGAGCTTCGAAAAGTCACGAACGTTTGTGTGTGTATAGCTCGTGTTTTAATTTAAATTTTTTATTTCACTTATTTTTCATTCGAAAAAAATGAAAAGAAAA